>NC_090934.1:383027664-383352664 GCF_040938575.1 Ambystoma mexicanum | reverse complement strand
GGTACTGAGGCAAAGACGAAGGCTGTTGGAGGACCTTGTCCTCATACACGGTTGGGTCTGCCAGCCTGGTTAGACTTTACTGGTTTCTTTGCAATATCCCTGGTATACTCCCCTACCAGATATACTGTCTCTCCTCTAGAGTGTCGTTGTCATGACTTCTTATTCTCGAGTCCCAGACACCTTCACATTGGCTTTTCTTCCTTGGGTCCCAGACCCCTTCACATTGGGTTCTCAGGTCCCAGATCCCTTTAGCTTGGTTTCTCTTTCTCGGGTCTGAGACCCCTGTATACTGGTTTCTCTTTCTTGGGTCCCAGACCCCTTGACACGTGTTTCTCTTTCTCGGGTCCCAGATCCCTGGATACTGGTTTCTCTTTGTTGGGTCCCAGACCCCTTTACGTTTGCTTCTCTTTCCCGAGTTCCAGATCCCTTTTCATTGACTTCTCAGATCCCAGACCCCTCCACATTGTTTTCTTGAGCCCCCCTCGAGGTCCTTGAGCCGCCCGTACCTTCTGTATGAGCTCCCCGGTCTCTTACCTGGGTCTTGGGCCTCTCTGCGTCTTCCGACAGTTCTTCTGCCTTGTTTCCTGTTGGCGCACCCCTGTACGCTGTAAGGAACTCATGGTGGCAACAGTAAAGACAGACTCAAGTGATCATAGCTCAAGGGTGTTTATTAAATTGATTCATAGGGTTACAAAAAAGCCTAATCTAAACCTAAATGTAAGATGGGGGGCAAACTGACCATGAAATAATAAGGCAGTCCTAGTGGTGTCTTTTCAAATAAAAGATTCTATACTAAAATAAAAACTATTGCCAATCCTTACAACTAAGTTAAAAAAATAGTGTTGGATAATGTTCTCAAGAAAAGAAAAGAAGTGTTCACCGAATGATGATGTTCTATCCAGGGGGTCTTCCCCACGGTTTTTAGCACGGGACAAGGTGGAACTCCTGAGCACAGCACACTCTTAGGCTTTGCCAACACGAAGCTACAGTTCCGCTCTCAGGTATCAGGATCTTCGGTGGTTAAGTCTCTTTTATAAAAAAAAAAGTCTCCTGCCTCTGAGGGCCTGATGCGTTCAAAATAACAAAACAAAAGTACCTTTCCATATGTATGTTGTGTGATCACGTTTCACCTCTGGATCCCCCTCTTCCGGGCTCAGATCCTTCTTGAATGTTTGCCTCCCTCCGTCGGGTTCACTACGGCTTTTATTCAAACTATTTCACCTGTTGCATTCACAAGTCTCAATGTCTTTGTAAACAATCCACTGTGGACATCCCTCTGTCGGGTTCACTCTTGTCAACACAATGTTCATTGGGGCATCATGCTTTACGCCGTTCTGCAGGAATCCCTTCTCCGGGTTCACGTTTGCCAGTTACACAGTTCCTTCTACTTCATCACAATACGAGATTTACTGTCCTTAGCTTTCCCCTTGGAATCCCTCTGTCGGGTTCACATAGACATTTTGACAGCATAGCATGCTTTTCTCATTCTCATCAGAAAGCGGAGTTCCCTTCGCCTAGCTTTCCTTCGGCATCCCTCCGTCAGGTTCACACTTGCCTTGGTTCACAATGTTCACGATTCCATCAGAATGCGGGGTTCCCTTCCCCTTGCATTCTCTTGCATCCATCTGCTGGGTTCACACTTGCCACAGTTTACCATACAGTCTATTCAGACCACTTAGGTACCTTTATTACCTAAGTTCTGGTTTCAGCCCCCAGTCAGGCTTCACATCACATGTTGTTCTCGGGGTGTTGTTGGTCACCCTAATTCGTAGGTTCACCATGTGTTGAAGACTTTTGACTGTACGACAGATTTTACTCGACCCTCGTATGACACTTTGAGCTTTTTCTTGCGTCTCTCCTAAGGCCTTCTGGTATCAGTAGTTTCTACAATAGGAGGAAATCAGCCAGAGTCTCTTGAGTGAGCACCCACGTCTTGCCAGACCCCTCTGCAGCAGGTTTTCCCCTGCAGTATTAACAGTTCTTTGATTTCACTTATTTGACCCTCTGTAACTTTCGCTCAACACAGTTCTGTTTCTTATCAGTTCTCCCCTCGACTCATCGGCTGTGATGAACCGCTTGGCTTTTCTTGTCTCTGGAGTCAAGGACAGTACTACAGTAGCCTGCGTCTCTCCCTGCCTTGGTTATCAGAAGAGGAGGGCTCTGTGCACCGTTGACATCTACTACAGCACATGTCGGCTATTGTTCAGTCTTATCATTCCTTTCTGGAAGGCTTTGCATGTCTGGGTCAAAAAGGGCAAGAGCACTTCTCTCCTTGTTGTCCCTTTGGTTCTCGCCCCTTTTTGTCTCCTCTTGAACTGCCGTCCTGGAATATCTGACCCGTTGTGCGGTCTGTCTTGCTCGTAGTGTGCTCTCCAGCTCCACCCTTTATCCCTGTGGGGAAGGGAAAGGGCTGTCAGGTGTGTGTAGTTATTATTAATTGCCTGACTCTGCCTGACCCTTGTGTTGGGACATGTCAGGTAAACGGCTCTGGTGTTAGTCCGTTGTCTTTTGTGGTGTAAGAAAGTGTCTGTGTTGGAAAAGGGGGGGGGTAGAGTTTCTGAGTATCCTACATGGTAGGATGGGGAAAAGGTGTTATGCAAAAGGGGATACTGCGTCTCACCCGTTGGCGTCCCACTTCCACTCCCTAAGGACACCGCATCCAGGTGATCCTCCTGCACTGGTCCACCCCCAGGAACTGGATCCAATGTCCTGGCCACCTGGATGGCAAACCCCCAGGGACTAGTAAGTGGAGACACCTTCAGGTTTCTCACAACACAGCTCCTCAGCACTTCCTGGTAGCCTGGCTGCCCGTACCTGCTGGACCATCTTCCGCAGCGCTCTTCCACGTCTGGAGTCTCAGCCTCTTCCGGCTTCAGATCTTCAGTCCTCTTGAGAGCAGGCAGGGACTCCATCTCTTCTTCCACCACGTCGTCAGCCGCTGCAGGTACAGCTCTTCTGTCTGAGGGTATGGTTGCTTCGCTCGCGGTGCCTCTGGGGAGGGACTGACAACACTGTTAGTCCTTCTTCCCCTTTTAAATTTCACCGTACAAAAAAGCTACACTGCTCAATGAGATTGTCTTGTTGGTTCTTCCTGGTATCAAACTTCTTCCTCGTCTAAGTACATTGAGGGGATGGTTCAGTGGAGTCAGCCCTAATCTTCCTCGTCCCAGTATTACTGGTACTATTGCTGTAACATAAATACATGGGGGAACTTAAATGATAAGAGGTAAGAAGAGAAATGAGGGGAGAAAGGTGGGTGAGTGTGGATTATACCCCATTATCCCATGATGTCCTCCCTGTATCCCAGAGGGGGAATCCCTCCCCATGAGATCCACCCACTGAGTACCACCCCCAGGGGGACTATGGGGTAGCAGCCTCACCTCCATGACCTCATGGAAAGGGTCTCCCCCTCCGGGAGAAGGAACAACATCATATGATTCGACACTGATGGCAAACTAGTTGTGTCTTGAAATGACACACCGAATGTTTAACTGCTTCTTTAAACTCATCTTCATTAAGAATTGTTTCTCATTAGTGGAACAATTTGACCATGTATCCGGAGAAAATCGTGCAACAGTGCTTGGTTCCTATACTTAGGAGTTGAACACATGCAGACAAAATGATTCCTCAACTGGTGAACTTTCCTGGCAAACAACAATGCAAGATCTTTATCTGTTGGCCGGCACTCAGCAAAGGCATTCCACCTTGTCAGTGGCATAGTCCATGGACCTGGCCCAGTGGTGGTGCTGGTGACTTGTTGTGTTGCAATCTTCTCTGTGCCAGCTGCCCCTTTGCCCAACAAATGATACTGGTGACTGTGCAGTGCTAATATCAGTTGCATGCTATGTGGGTTTAAAACATATGCTGGCGTTAAAAGGTTAGCGAAACCCCAAGGGTATTTGGCTGATTGGTCCCTGGTGTTGGAATTCCTACAGAAAGGGGACAGGGGGATCAGGTGCCCGAGGAGAATGAGACTCTTGGCTCTACTGGAAACAGCCAGCACTGGTCAACTGTCCTAAGGGTCCCAAGTCTGGTGGACTCCCCAAAGTGGAAGGGGCTATATCATCCAAAAGTGGATCAAGACGCAAAGGGGGAAGACGACGAGGAAGGAAAGGGGCAAATGAATCAAGATCATACCAAGGGGGGTGGGAGGGAGGGAGTTCACTTGTGTTGAAAATGTTTGAAAATGCTAATAAAATGTTACATGGAAAAAGGTTAGCGAAAGGGGCAGTGTCCAGTTTAACAAGACCCTACATGTGCCTGCTCAGGTGCACCAACACCAGAGCCATGAATGCCATGTGCTGCCATTAAAATGGCACACTTGCACATATGTGCCTACCCTCCTGCCCACAGAACTAGTTAATTGCCGCTGGCATCGTGGCTTACTGGATGCTGCCTAAGCTACATGTCCGAGCTGCCCCCGCAACCCCAATATCCCACACTCCCCCTGTAGCAGTGCTGCCTGGTACTACAGTAGTGGAGTACTGACAATGACATGAAGGCTGGATGTAGCAGGGGAACCCTGCACCTCCAGCTGTCAACTTGAGCCTGTGTGTTATTAATTAAAATAAGGATAACTAACACTTCAGTACCAGCATGGCTCAACAGGTTCATGATTAACAATGACTGGGATGTAGAGGCACTTGACATGTGCACACTGATGTTGCTTGTTTTGTGATTACAGCTGACTGTTACAATAATAAAATTGCTAAAACACCACATCATAGTTGAACTGGGTCTGAGACCATAGGTGCCTGTGCTCAAATATAGGTCTGGGGCTCAGCCCTCACAAACACACCCACAAATTAAGCACTGACTGCTCCCCTGGGGGCCGGGACCTCTACTCAAAGTCTTCATGAAGCCCTCTAGCTCTGTTTCCTTTTCAGACTCCATTCTCCTGCAGGCAGCCATGTGTTCAGATAGATCTGCTCCTGAAGTTTGTTCTTTTCTGGGTGAGTGTTAGGGAGAATTCTCTTATAAGGCTAATTTCCCAAACCTAGTGAGTCCCCCAGCAGCTTTGCTGGATTTTTGGGGTTTGTTCTTTCTCCTGCTAAGAGTGAGACTCTTTTCCTCCCACTCTTAGGCATGATTTGAGGTATGTCTTTGACTTTTTGTGTGCTTATGGGCTATGGGGTCTTTTTACTCCATAGGGTATCATCTGTTTTAATGTATGTTACACAGCACCCTCAGTGCAGTAACACAGGGGTGTCATAGTGACCCCCAAACATAGACTCCATACACTGGGACTGACTGTCTCCCGGGGCATGTAAAGTTACCATTGGCTTTACTAGTCCACAGGACCTTAGAAATCCAAAGAGGGAAGAAGCTGAGCCATCTGCAACGACGACACCACCAGTGGAGCCCTGCTGCAACGACCTCACCACTTTCCCGACGACAAGAGAAGATCTTCTGCTGAAAGAGTCTTCTTCCTCTGAGCTGGTGGGATCAACCAGTTCGCCATTTCGCCTTCCAGGACGTCTCTTGGTCGAATCGCCCGCGCCAAGCACCCAGGCGACCGCATAGCCAAGCTTCACCACTGTGACCGCGAACACCAGGAACGCACCTTTTAACCGACGAACTCCGCGGCTGGTTTCTTCCCTGGGCAGTGCAATGACTCCAAGTTTCCTCCTTGACGAGATCTTCTCTTCCCCTGGTCGAAACCACGAACTGCACCCGCTGCCAGGAACAACTGCCACTGCTGGAGCTTCCTCACTCTTTAAGGTACTGTTTTCTGCATGGCCTCCCTTTCTTCGGATTGCTAAAGGTGACCCTTAAATCCTTGGCTTTCCTACTGGGTTGGCCCCCAAACCTTCTAACTTTACCTTTTGAACCAACCCAACCTCTTTTGAACATTTCTACAAAGACTTGAATGCATTTCTAAACCGTGTGATCTTGGGCACATTTCGCCTTGCTCCATTCAAAGTGGGCCTGGCCTATGAACTTTGGCTCTACAGTATGCTCTGCCTTCAGTAACTTGTTTTTTGTCTCTTAAAAGTGTTGGGAACTGTTTTGTTGTTATGACCTGCCTTTTTCTCTCCCTTTAACCTAAATATTGGAGTACCATCTAAGTTACACGCTCACCTCTGTTTTGACAAAAAATGGTGTTTTGACTTAGACTTGTCTAGTAATTGCTAAGGGAGGTGTGAATACTTTTCTGATTGTGTGGAACTTGTTTTTGATTTATAGTGCTAGTGTATTTTCTAAAGTGTGTGTTAAATAATTATATACTTTTGATACAAAGCTCTGGGTAAGGTTTGCTTGTTCTACTGTGTTTTTAGCCCTATTGTGTATCCTCTGTATACTGCCTAACTCTTCTTGGGAGAAGTCTGACTGCTCAGCCACAGCTACCAGGTAAATCTGGGTGGTACAGACTGCTACCAATTGGGTTTACTGCTTACTCCTGTAGTCTTAATCTTTTTGTGGTGTTCCCCAAGGGAACTGCACAGGATTCTGCCTAACAGTGAGTCTCTGTGCAAATATGGGTTGGGGAGTGTTGCGGGTCCCTCCTGTTAACCTGCAGTCTCTTGCCAGTTCTAGTTCCTTCATTAGCGCCCCACAGCTCCCCTGTAGTCTGTCTGGGGTTTGTGGGATAGGTGTTTGGTGTATCCTTTAGTATAGTAAGGTGAACCTCCAGTGCATTTCTATGTGGGTACTCCAGGTCCGGTTTGTCGGTTGAGCCCAAGTGCATTCTCGTAGTGGTAGTTTGAGCTTCCCTTCACCTGGTATTGCGTCCACAGATTGAAATTCCTGCGGGACTTCTGAGGGCTCAGGTGCTTGCTGGACTTCACGTTCTCTGGAAAAACTGAAAAAGGAGACCTGGCCAGTGTCACATATGGCCTCAAGAACATACCAAATGTCAAAGACAGTTGAAGGGATTTTAATTTGTTTAGTAGTTAAAGATCTCTCTAAGGGCAGTCCCTCTCTATCTAATCTTGAGATGGAAAGTCCACCCGGAACCCAGGTGTCCCTCAACCCCAAGATGGTCACAAGAGATGGGGAAACCCCTGTAGTCTGTTTTACTAAATGTGATGGACTGTCTGCCTCAGAGAACAACCTAGGTGGTCCCTGGTAAGACTTAAGTTGGAATTTTGGTGCCACACACACACACACACACACACACACTCTCACACTCACACACACTCACACTCCTCCAAGGCATTAAGAGGGCCATAAGATTCCACATTGTTACTATTGTCTAAGGGTACTTGATTTTTCTCAGATTGTGTCTGTAATGGATCTTTTTTGGTGATTGCCCTAGACTCCTTGAAGGCTGCAGTGCGTGGTTGATTGAGTCTTTTGACTAATTGCTTTGTCTTTGATGATGCAGTTGTTTTAAAATTTTTCATGTTTGTTGTTTTCTTTATTAGCTCAACAAACCCCTATTTAGATTTTGTTTTCCCGTCCAATGCATTCGTATTAGCTCCTTCAAAAAGGGCATAATTGGATTTTTTCTGCATTACCACTTGTTTCTCCACTCTTGTAGATGGATCTACTATACTACCAGCTAAGTCAACAATGGGGTTCGGGATGTAGGGTACAGAGTGACCGACCGTGTGGCTTGCCTCCATTAAATAGGTCTGTTTGTGAATCAGTTTGAGTGCTCGCGGAGCCAATTTGATGGAAGATTTAAAATGTACCCCCATGATGTCCACTTTTTTAACCAAAGTTTGCTGCCAGGCTAGATTTTGATCGAGTTGCTGCGAGTGATTATCAGATTTTGTACACAAGGTTTCAAACAATCTGGCTAAAGAATGAATAGCAGAATTCATTGACGTCAAAGCTATTTCAGTTAAACCGGTTACATTCTCTACTTTCTCGGACTCATTTGAGGAGGTCAGATTTACCTTTGATTTGCGTGGAGTAGGGGCTATGAAAGAAAGCTTCTCAACCGAGTTCATGTCAATTACATTAGTAAATAAATCAGGTGATTTAGACACATTTTCTGACATTGTATGTGATGAAAAACATGATGCCTTTAAATCAATATCAATGACTGCCAAATCAACAGAAGCATTCAACCTGGGTGATTTTGAAAGTGGGGCACCAGGCCCTGTTACCACATTGCAGATGTAAACACTATCAATCAAAGAAACATTTTCATTGGCAAATTTAACTGAAGAATCAGGAGTAGTATGTGAGGTCTGAGTCTTCTGCATTTCCAGGCCAGAAGACTTTTGTTTTCCATTTGTTCCAAGCTTGGCTGGCAAAGGCACGTTCAGAGAAGGGCAAACCATTTCTGGCATTTTTGTCAGGGATGGAGCAGTGTATAAAGGCTCTCCATCTTTTTCCGTTTCTGAAGTTCCACAAAAGGTCAAATCCTGGCAAAATGGACGAATATCCATGCCTAATGACTTTTCTATTTTGTCCTTTAAAGGTCCTAATCGTGGAGTGGAACTTGGACGTGTTCTTTTCAAAGGACATTGTGGAGTGTTTAACAATGGAGTGGCGCCATTTATGCTATCTGCTGCCATTGTCGTTGGCATGCCTGATTTCAGAGATATTAGGCTCTGTTTCATGTTAAATATAGCTAAGGGCAATTCCAGCACAAAACAGTGATACTGCTAAGAAGCCAAAACCAAGAGCCAGCACCCACGACCCGCGACAAGCGCGGAAAAGTGGCCAAGCGGGACTTGAGGGGACTTGCTTGGGTGTGCTTATATAGCTCCTACCACGCAGGGTGTAACAAGCCTAAACAAATATAGAAAATAAGTTTTAGAAGGGAAAGTGACACTAACACTATTACAAAGTTAAAGTCACTGGTGAGCAAGTTCACCTGCTGGGCTATGTAGTCCAATATAAGTCCTTGGCAATCCTTAAAATCCTTGAAAATTTGTAGATGCACAGGGAAACGCGGCCAAGTGGGACTTGAGGGGACTTGCTTGGGTGCGCACCTATTCTCAATCTTTCAATGTTCAAAAACAGTTCCAAACCAACTGTATAATCCTTTTGGTTTCTTAACAGTTCAATCAGGTTGCTTTCTCCTGTTTCACTTCAGCAACCTCTTTGGTTTTCACAATTGGTGTTCCCCTGGTCTAGATGTAGTTGTCAGACCACATAGTCCACCCATTACAGGTCGCTCAACCAGGAACCCTAGGCTTGTCAGCCAACACAGGTTCTTCTGCACCTATACCTGTGTGATGGTTCACACTCACTTGGCTTCTCCTTGTCAGCCTCGTGGCTTTGACACAATGGCCCTCATTAGGACCCTGGCGACAAGTGTTTAACGGTTCTGTAAAAGGCTGCGGCGCCGTTAAACACTTAGCGCCTTACTACGAGGTCCCTTTGCGGGACCCGACCTGAACGGCTGGTCTAGACTAGCTGTTAAAGTAGGCACCTGCAAAGGGACTCTCGAGGTAAGTACGGTACCGCAATTTGCCTATGGGGCAAAAATGGGAATGGGGAAGGGCCAGTGTTCAATGGGGAATTACCGCCCCGCCAACCTTGGGATGGGGTGGTAGTTCCCCATTGAACATTGGCGGACTTGTTACGATACTGGCACCACCAGCACCATGGTTTAGCACCAGTATCGTAATGAGGGCCAATGTGTTCTGTCCTTTGCCAGCCTTTTGGCCTTGCCACAATCTTAATTTTAAATATAGTTCACTTTGTGGTGGTTTTGTTCCTTCACCACCTTGCTTTCATGCTCTCTCGCAATTTTCCATACTTGCTTTCTTTTGTATTTCATACAACTCATGCTTTGCTTTTAAAGGGCAATATTTGAATTTCACACACACTTGCCATCAAGGCACATCTTTGCCAAAAGCCTTCCTTTAGTTCGGTATTCAGTAGTTGTGATTTTTCAATCTGTCGCTTGCATAGTCTATTGTCCTTGTATTTTTCTCTCAACCCGCTGCTTTGGGTTAATTTCATATTGCACATGCTTTCTTATTCATTCTGCGTCTAATTCGGCTTTCCCATACAGTCCCAGTAGCGCCCAGGTTCGAGTCATCAGTCCATGGCGTCTCCTCTGGGCAGCTGTGTTTTCGGTCTCGGCTCTGCCAACATGTTTTCTTTCAACCGCGAGCCCCGGTCACACTTTGCTTTCTCTTCGGATCCTGATGCCAGTTCTGCTCTCTCTCCACGGACACTCTTGGTCACTTTCTTCTTTCTTCCGTGTCCGAATCTCCGACTGTGGACCTCCGACCAATGAGGCTCCCCCACCTGTGGCCTTCTCTTGCTCCACCTGGCCCTTGGCTCCACAGCTTCCTGTGGTCATCTGCCAGAGTCCTGGCTCTCCTGCAGGAACCACCTCGGCTGCCTTCTCGCATACAGGATTCCCTGCTGGTCTCTTTCTGCTGGTCTCCTCCCTTTTTATAAACCTGCAACCACTTGACAGGTTGCAGGTGTGAGTCCCAAATTGTAATTGCCTGATTGCAATTAGTTGAGCAGTTGAGACATGCCTGACCTTTACCACACTGTGCAGGCCTCTTCCTCATCTCAGTACTAGAGTGATGTAATGACTTACTAGTGTTCACTACTCCTAGTCGCTTCTTCCTCATCTCAGTACTCGATTGGTGAAATTACTTACTAGTGTTCACTACTCCTAGTCCCCTCTTCGTCGACTCAGTACCGTAGTGGGTTGAATGAGGGAAAATGAGGGGAGAGGGTTTACAACAGCCCGAGAAGGCTGAGGGGAGGGTGAGGTTGGTTTTCAGAAGGGAAAGGGGGATACCATGGCTCGCCTGTGGATATCCTCTCCCCAAGGACCCTCCACCCAGGTGATCCTCCCTGACTTCTGAGAAACCTGAAGGTGTCTCCCCGAGTAGCCCCCGGGATCTGTCATCCAGGTGGCCAGGACATGGCCATTGCTATTGGGTCCAGTTACTGGGTGTGGATCAGTGAGGGAGGATCACCTGGATGGGGGGTCCTTGGGGAGTGGAAGTGGGACACCGACGGGTGAGACGCGGTATCCACCTTCTTCTAACACCTTTTCCCCATCTTGCTATAAAGGATACTCAGAAACTCTACTGCCCCACCCTTTTCCGACATTAACACTTTTGCACAGTACGTAAGACAACAGACTAACACCAGAGCCATTTGCCTGACATGTCCAAACACAAGGGTCAATCAGAGTCAGGCAATTGACCATAGCCACACACACCTGCCAGCCCTTTCCCTTCCCCACAGGAATAAAAGGTGGAGTACGCGAGCAGAAGATGTGGAAGGCAGACCGTACGACGACAGAGCTATCCAAGTACAGCACTTCAAGAGGAGGAGAAAGATGGCGAGAATCGAGGGGCGACAAGGAGAAAAGCGCCCTTGCCCTTTCCAAGGCAGACCCGGGAAGCCTCCCTGAAAGGAATTGTAAAACCGTGAACAATAGCCTGAGTGTGTTGCAGCAGATGGCAATGGCACATGGAATATATCTACACTGATAAGCAGGACAGAGGGAGCCACCTGCTGCCGTTGTACCGGCCTCAACTCCAGATATACTAAAAAGCCAAGCGGTTCATCACAGCTGGTGAGTCGAGGGGGAAAACGATAAAGAAACCAAACTGTGTTGAATGAAAGTCGAAAAGTGGCAAATTAGGAAGAGTTCAAAGAACTTTTAACATTAAGGGAAAACCAGCTGTAGAGGGGTCCGGCACCATGTGGGTGCTTATTAAAGAGGCACTGGTTAATCTCACGTTTTGTTAAAACTACTGATACCGTAGGAGAGCCACAAAGAAAGGTCAAAGTGGTCATATGGAGGTTTTGCAAAATCCCCTGTACAGTAGAAAGACTTTGACCGGCAAATAAATAGAAACCAAAGGAAACAAAGGAACTGTAAAATTGGCAAGGGTGAACCAGACTGAGGGATGCCTACAGAACGGGGCAAAGCATGATGTCCACAGTGAACTGTTTAAAAAGAAATAAAGATTTGTGAATACGAAAGGCGAACATATCTTTGCATACAAGCCACGCTGAACCTGACGGAGGGAGACTGATATTCGAAAAGGGTCTGAGCTCTGAAGAAAAGGGTTGAAAAAGCATCACCCAAAGAGAGGCAAACAGTTTAGAAGGGTCTGATCCTGGAAGGGGGGACCCAGGGGTGAAGGCATCACCCAACGAATATTGAAAAGGAAAGTTTTGTTTGTTATTGTTGGAACCTATCAGGTCCTCGGAGGCAAGAGACTTTTTGTAGAAAAGAGACTTAACCACTGAAGGTCCTGATACCTGAAAACAGAACTGTCTCCTGCTGGGAAAGCTTGAGCGTGTGCTGTGCTCCGGAGTTCCGCCTTGTCCTGTGCTCAAAACGTGGGGAAGGGAGACTACCATACCCTGACTTATCATTTGTGAACACTTCTTTCTTTCTTGTGAACCCTATCCCACACTCTTTCTGGTATTTAGTTGTAAGGATTGGCAATAGGATTTTTAGTATAGGCCCTTTTATTTTGACAAGATACCACTAGGACTGCCTTACTATTATTTGATGGTCGTAGCTTGCTCCCATCTTTGATTTAGGTTTAGATTAGGTGTTATTCCCACCAACCTATACAGTTTAATAAACGCCCTTGAACTGTGATCACTTGTGTTTGTCTATTCTTGATACCATGCCTTCCTTACAACCCCCAGGGTCAGGATCCAAAAGCGATAGCCTTTCCCTGGCCACCTGAGTAGAGGAGGGGAGTAGGTGTGAGGATACCCTCAGGTTTCTGACAGGTGATAGCAATTTTATAACAATTTTAATACTTTTGTGACATTGTACAGTTTGCGTCTATCTTGTACTGAAATGCTCTTTCTGACATATTCTGTTGACTGAAACCAAATACATGTTTTTGGTGTTTACATTGCACACAGCTGTGACAGGGCCATTGTTGTGGCCCTGTCAGGGAGGAGAGCCCATCCCAACCCACCCCAATCCGACCCATGGTACCTGAGTGCGGGCATGTCCCTTCATCACCCTATCTTACCTACATTGATGGCGGCGCCTTAAGGAGACACTGTCGCAGCTGCCCGCTCAGAGCAGTGGTCCACAAAATCCTAAGGGGTGCCACCGGCTGCTGGAAGACGCAGCAAGGTTGTACATGGCACCAGCGGGTGGTGCGACAACTACAACACTGGTGCGACTCCAGCAGACTTTGTCTGCTGGACGAATAGGAGGACTACTAACCCACTAGGGACGTTTTCGTTATTGAATACAGGCCTCCTGAAAGCCTTTACTCTAGTACAACCACCAGGGATAAATATTATATTAAAAGTCCCATGAGGCCTTTCACATCCAATGTCCCTGGACCTCATCAGTGTCCATCTTAGAAAGGGGATGGGGCTTACAAGCCACTTATTAAGCCTCCCAAGCACTGCCAAATACACACCCCCTGGAGCAGGTAAGGTATTGGTTAAGGTAAGTGGCTGATCCTGGGAGGGTGTGGGGTAATTAAGTTGATGCATGTGAATGATTCAGTGTGAGTTAGGTGGATGAAGACAGGAGGTGGAGGAGGGTGTCCGAGAGACATGAGGAGGCGAGAGGGTAAGGTGTGCGTAGGCTACCAGAAGGAGGAATGCCTGTGGAGTGTTTGTGTGTGACAATGGAGAGTGTAAAGAGTAGAGGTAGAGTAAGAGTAGTGGGGTGGTAGTGGTGGTAGAGGCAGTAGTAGTAGATGGGATTAGAGATAGTGGGTAGCAGGATATTATATGATATGACATTTATAACATGCCTATACACAAGTGTTTTAAGGCGCGACGAGGCAAGGGAGGGGGGGAACAGCGGGAAGATAGAGACAGCAATCTTACTAGGCCAGGTGACATTGAGATTGCGAAAGTACAGGGGAGAGTAGCAGAGTAGCGAGTGCAGGAGTAGCAGAGTAGCGAGTGAGAGAAACAGGCAGAGTGGTAGTTGGTAGGAGAGGGCGACGGTGCGCACTAGTAAGTAGAAAGATAAATAGATTGACAGTAGTAGTAGGAGGTAAAGGAAGAACAGGGATAGTGTTAATACTGGAGTAAGAACAGTAGTAGAGGAAGAGTAGTGGGAAAATAGGAGTAGCTAGTGGTAAGAGTAGAGAGAGAAAATAACAGAAGAATAGCAAGAGGCATGGAAGTAGAGTGGGAGGAAGGGAACAACAGAGGTAGCAGGAAGTAGCAACAGTAAGAATTGATTGAGTTAAGAAGTGAGAAGAGAAGTCAGGCAGAGTGAGAGATCGAAGGGACAGTAGTACAATGGGAGGAGGACATCTGTAAAGAGTAATATAAGTGAAGGCTCATGTACAAGGGAGCGTGAGAGAAGTAAGATTGACACTGGGTGAAAGAAAGTACCATCCCCAACTCCCTAAGACTACTAAGCAGGATAGGTCAGGGAAAGCTAGAAGACCCGGGAGCAGCTGCTGTGCTGTGGAGCAGCTAAGCCAACATGGGGGCTTCCTCCTGAGGTCTGTGCGCAGCCGCTGACACATGCCATTATCTCCCAGCTGTTAAACACATCAGCTGTGATAAATTATCCAGATTGCAGGGGAAGTGTTCCTGATCATTTGGGGCGTTTTCTTATGTCAGTGCTTGCTGGGAACAGGCAGATTGCGTATACAACTCCGACCCGCTGCAGGTCTGGCGACCGGGCAGCGTGCACTGAATAGAGCTTCTTCAGCGAGGGAGCCGTGTGGCATTGCAGCTAAGCGCAGACCCAGCCTGCGCACGTTGGATCCTTTCACAGGTCGGATGGCTCATCCCGACAGAGAGACTTGATTTGACCTGCTTGACGGCATCACAGGAGCCAGCGGCAACCTGCTTCATTGGGTATGACTACGGCCGCCGACCCACACGTTTATGATTGCACCCGCTGCTTAACTGACCGGTGGTGTGGAGGATTGTCTCACAAGAGCAGATGAGTGTGTTGTGACAAACCCAGCTGTGGCAGTGATGGCCTGAAAGATCCTGTGGAAGTACACAGTTAAAACTGCTGTGTGCCACTTGTGCAGAGGCCCTGACTGCCCCCTGCATAGTACACACAGGCATTGGGTGCTGACATACATTTGCAGCAAGTGAAGAGGAGACCTACAGCAGCGGTCCACACCGCACTTCTGAGGCCCCCATGTGAGCAGAGGGGTGTTTGTGTTGCCCATCCGAGCCCCCACAACACTTCGGACTACGTAGGTAGAACTTGGAGTAGTGTGGATACCGGGCAAGCACGGCATGAACAGGATCCTGCTCATTGACACCATGCTGTGGGTGAGGAACTTTATGTAAGCGGATGTGGGGGCATGTGTGGGTGTTGCCTGCATACTACTACCAGCACAGTATCTGTTAACAGTGAAGTTGCTTATGGTGCAGATTTTTGCTTTTGTAGTCCGTTCTGAGGCAGTGGTGCAGTTTCAGCTGGTCCATCCCAGGAATAACCTGATGGAACGTTAGGCATGACGAAAGGCAACAGTGGCAAAAAAAAGGTAGAGGCATGGACTGCTTCACAAAGACCACCCCCAAGTCTGTGGACAAGGTTGCGTCCACCACATCTGCAGCAGCAGGCCCCACGTCCCCAGCAGTGACTGAACCGATGAGCATGCAGCAAATACTGGGCACAATGCAAAAGAGTTTTTGTTCTGTCAACTAAAAACTTGATGACATCCCTGCTAATGTCACATCTATATGCACTTAAATGGAGAAGGAGACACAAAGAATAACGGAGGCTGAGAACAGAACCGGCACGATGGAAGATGATATTGCGTCTTTGCAAACTGCTGTGACCTCCCTGACAAAAGATGTGAAATCTGTGAAAGCTAAATGCAATCACTTGAAGTCGAGATCCCGCAGGAACAACTTGCACATCGTAGGTGTGGTGAAGGATGGGTTTCGAGGCAACATGTTAATATCGGTGGAGGACTTGCTTAAGAAGCTTCTGGACAACTCTGGGACTATCGCCGCATTTCAAAGTGGAGTGGGTCCATCGGGCGCTGGCAGTAAAACCCACGCCTGGGGACTACCCGCGAGCCATTATTGCTCGCATCATGATCTATAGAGACTGGATTCTTTGACTGGCCAAAGAATTAAAGGAACTTCACTTTGAGTTGCATAATATTCATAAATATCCGACTTCACCATTGCAGTGCAAAAGGAAAGACTCACTTTTGTGAAAGCTAGAAAAGAAATGTTACAATTTTCATTGCCTAAGCAAAGAGGGAACAATTCCAAAGGAACGCAATAATAACCATTTCCAAAATAAACAGGGGGTAATACTTTGGAAAACCAAAAACCTGCATTGGCAAGATAACTAGAAAACATTATTATAGGAAAATTATAACTGTTATGGAGGAGGCAATATTTAAGCCTTGTTCCTGTTAGGGAGAATTCTCTGCTAAGGCTAATCTCCTAAACCTAGTGAGTCCCCCAGCAGCTTTGCTGGATTTTTGGGGTTTATTTTTTTTCTCCTGCTAAGAGTGAGACTCTTTTTCTCCCACTCTTATACATGATTTGAGATATCCTTTGAATTTGTATGTGTTTTATGGGCTATGGGGTCTTTTACTCCATAGGGCTTCATGTGTTTTTGGTATATGTGTTACACAGCACCCTCCGTGCCGTAACACAGGGGTGTCATAGTGACCCCCAAACATAGACTCCGTACCCTGGGACTGACTACTGTCTCCCAGGGCCTGTAAAGTCACCATTGGCTTTACTAGTCCTAAATTGTGAACAGAACCAGTACAAACCATCATATTGTGGGCATACTGGTAGGGGAAATTCGATTGCCCCTGGGTCTGTTGTTCGAGGGGGCACTGTCCAGTCCCCCCTGAGCGAGTTTTGGCTGGTGGCAGTGGATACTACTTTTTATATTCAACCGCGAATATATTCCTATGGGATTGTTCGGGCTAATACTTTTTAACATAGCCTCAAACATACCGCTGGTTTATTTATTTAATATTAATTCACCGGATCGTATTTTTTGCCAGAACTCGGTTCCAAAATGGCGTTTGTGTTCGCTTCTGTGACTCCAGCCCAAGTCGAGCCCTTTGTTCCACTTTTTTGGCGGGCTTCTCCACACAAGCCTCCAAAAGTGGTGCCACTCTGTCTGGGTACCACAGGGGGTGTGGGAAGGGGTTTAGGCACCCTGGACTGAGTTGCCTCGGCAACACAAGTCGCACTCTTGTGTGATTGGCCCAGTGGTGAGCCGCCCGGCTCACCACTTAGCATGTTGAGTGACAGCTAGGACTGATGAATGGGGGTTTTCTGCATAAAAGCAGGGCTTTGGGGACTGGTACATCAGACGTCGCCACAGGACCAAAGAATCCAAAGAGGGAGAAGCTGAGCTGACCTGCAACGACGACACCACCGGTGGAGTCCTGCTGAACCGACTCACCACTTCTTCCAACGACAGAGGAGATGTTCATCCCGAAGAGTCTTCTTCCTTTGACTGGTGGGGATAACCAGTTTGCCCGCCTTTTCGCCTTCCCGGATCATCTCGTGGCCGCCTTGCCTGTGCCAAGGACCCCGGCAACCGGGATACCACGGTTTTCCACTACCACGAATAAAACGGTAGTACCTTTTAACCGAAGAACACCGCGGCTGTTTTCTTCCCTGGCAGTGCAACGACCTTCAGCTTTCCTCCACGTCGAGACCATCTCTTCCTCTGGACGATGCCGCAACTTCACCCGCTGCCAGGAACAACTGCCCCGCTGGGGGATTCTCTCCACTTTCAAGGTACTGTGTCCACCTGGCCTCCCTCGCAACGGTCTGTGTGGGGTGTCTCGTAAATCTTCAACTTACCACTTGGGTTGGCCCTAGGCTGGCTAACTGAACTTTTCTGAGCTAAACTGATTCCTTTTTAAACTCTCTGCAAGACTTTCCAAGCCTTTTGAACTGTGTTATCTTGGGCGCATTGGTGTTCTACTCTCTGCAAGAGGGAGCCTGGCCTCTGAACTTTTTGCTCACAAGTAGATTTGACTTTCCTGCCTTGCTGAGTGCTTCTAAAGTATTGTGTTGTGTGCTGTTTATAATTTCTGCCTTTTCCCACCCTTTTTCTTAACTTATTGGAGTGCCATCGTTAGTTAAGCGCTCACCTCTGTCTGGAAATAAGTGGTGTTAACTACGCCTTGTCTAATAAGGAATAAGGGATGTATATACATTAATAGTGACTGTGTTTTTGAACTTGCTTACAATAATAGTGCTAGAGTATTTCTAAGTGTGTCTTTAAATAAATAATTATATACTTGATACCAAAGCTCTGGTCAGTGTTTGCTTGTGCTACTGTATTTTGGTACCTATCTTGTATACTCTATATACTCTCTAACTCTTCTTGAGAGAAGTCTGGCTGCTCAGCCACAGCTACCAGGTAAATCTCGGTGGTACAGACTGCTACCAATTGGGTTTACTGCCAACACCTGTAGTCTTAAACCTTTTGCAGTGGTCCCTAAGGGAACTGCACAGGTTTCTGTCTAACACTGTTGGCAGCGGTGGGATTTGTATTGAGTATACATTTTAGTGTGCTTATAGATACCTTAGTGCAACTAACCACAAAGCTTAGCACTAAAAAAGTTATTTTCTAAACCTGTCAACTATGGAAAGTTATAGTCAAGAGTCCCTTGCTACAAAAACTGCTGATTGTTTAAGAGTTCTCTGTAAGCATAAGAATCTCCTGACTAAAGGCAAGAAAATGGAGCTAATAGAAAGGTTGTTGGCAAACCAAAGTCTGGATGGTGGTTCAGAGGAACCTACCACTCCAGCAGATGTAGATAACAGCAATGATATTGATGTTGATGCTAGTATTGATAATCTTGGGTCAGAAGAAGAAGAGGAGGGTGAAGATGATGTAGTTGTCTCCCCTGGGCCTCTACCTGCCCTGCCAGCTGTACCTACGGGACCTTTACCAGGTCCCACACTTGGTCCTCAATATCTGGAACTAGAGAAAATGAAACTTGAATTGAAGTTTAAGAGACTTAATACTCAAACAGAACAAAGACACCAAGAACTGAATCAAGAACTAAAGCTCAGGGAAATGGAGCTCAAGCATGAGTTAGAGATGAAAAGATTGTCCGTGGAAAATGCTTCTCTCTCCGGATCCTCTAGGAGTTCCAGTCCCAAAAGACCCCAGATGCCTAAAGAGCTTGTGGGTATGTATGAGCCTAAGTTGGATGTGTTGGATTGGTTGAGTTTGTTTGAGTATAATCATGGGCTCCAAGACATCCCAGGAAATGCATTGCTTACCTGGTTGTTCTCTAGGATCCCCCCTGTTGCAACTGATGCGGTAATGGAGTTGGGGGAGGAGGATAGGAAGGATTATGAATGTGTGAAGATAGCTTTGATAGCTAGATTTGGGAAGACCCCTTCCCAGTATCTTAAGAGGTGTAGGACCCTCAAAAAGCATGATGGTACCCCTTGGGCTACATTGGTGTTTGCTATGTTTGTAGCTCGCCTGACCATGTGAAAGGAGATCCCAGATGTAAGGGTAAACCTTCAGGGGTCCAGCTTGTCTCCTTAGCCTTCGCTCCAGAGGAGGAAGTACAAATAGCAAGTGGAAACTTTCTGTTACTAGCTTATGAACCCATTGGAGTCTCAGCTAGTGTTTCTTTAGTGTATCTGGGGTTGTGGGAACAACAGAATTTAGATGTATATAATTCTATCCCAGATAATACTAAAGGGTATTATAAGGACAGTGTCCAGGTGAATGGTCAGGAGACTCCTGCCATTAGGGACACTGGGGCCAGCATAACTGTGGTGGATAAATCATTTTTTTCAGGCAGAGGATGTTGCTAAGGCACCCAAACGCCTCACCAAGTTAGCTGGAGGGCCTGTGCAGATGCTTCCCCAGTTACCAGTTCTCATCCAGTGTAATGACATGACTGTGACGATACCTGTCAGCATACAAAATGAGGTACCAGGAAGGGTTCTGTTGGGAAATGACCTGAAGACTCTTGGAGTTGTCATATACCCCCAGACCTCCTAGTAAAAGGTCACAGGAGCTCACCAGACCTGCAAGGGAGAGAACCATGAGAGGTACCCCCAAGGAGATGATGAAGAAGGATATCTCTCCTACTCCACTGGAGTTACAACTTGCTATCTCTGAACAGCAAGAAGCAAAGGGGAAACCCAAGACTTCTAGGAAACGGCCAGCAGCAAGCACTGCAGTGCTTCCAACAAGGACTTCCCCTAGGTTGTCCAAAGTTATACCTGTAACTCCACCTCCAGCTGAGGCTGAGAGGGAGGTACAACCCTGTGTGGTTGAGCTAGACTCTGAAGAAGAGCTAGTGGAAGGCCAAGAACTCATTGGAGATCTGGATCGTGTTGACCATCCTGAGCTGCTGTTTTTACTGGCAGAAGGTGAACCCAACAGGGCAGACTTCAGTAAGGGACAGAGAGAATAGCCAACTCTGGAAGGTCTTCGCCAACAGGCAGCTTCTCAGGCTGATGGGCAAGCGCCTGGGAAGTATAGGTTGCACTGGGAAGATGGCCTCTTCTACAGTGAACCAACTGAGTCTGCACCTAGAGACTACAAGCGGCTTGTAGTA
Source organism: Ambystoma mexicanum (assembly GCF_040938575.1). NCBI lineage: Eukaryota > Metazoa > Chordata > Amphibia > Caudata > Ambystomatidae > Ambystoma > Ambystoma mexicanum. The sequence continues at coordinate 383,332,262 of NC_090934.1, read as the reverse complement.
CCTCAAGACAACAGACAGCAGTTCTTGCAACTGGCCCATGAGATTCCTTTGGCTGGTCACTTGAGCTTCAAGAAGACCAAGAAAATGCTCTCACTCTACTTTTATTGGCCAAAAATGGGGGCTGAGGTGGATAAGCTTTGCAAGAGATGCCACACCTGCCAAACTTCTGGTAAGGTTGGTTCCAAGAATGTGGAACCTTTAGTGCCTCTCCCAGTTGTGGGAGTCCCATTGATCCCCCAACCCCCTCAGGCAACAGGTGTATACTTGTTGTAGTAGACCATGCTACTAGGTACCCTGAGGCAATTCCTATGAGGACTGTTACAACTCAGGCTGTGGCTAAGGGCCTCCTTGGTATTTTTACCAGGGCTGGAATTCCTAAGGAAGTAATCTCTGACAGGAGGGGCACATTTTATGTCCCACTACATGAAAGCCATGTGGAAAACCTGTGGAGTTACTAACAAGTTCTCTACCGCCTACCACCCTCAGACAAACGGGTTGGTAGAAAGGTTCAACAGAACCATGAAGAGCATGATAAGTGCTTTAGAAGATCCCCTTAAAAGAAAATGGGACCTTCTATTGCTATGCCTTCTCTTTGCTTATAGAGAAGTCCCTCAGGAGGGAGTAGGTTATTCTCCCTTTTAACTTTTTTATGGCCATCCAGTCAGAGGTCCATTGGCCCTGATTAAGGAGAGTTTGGAGAGTGCTCCTTCCCCCAAGCCAGTCAGAGTGACTGACTATGTGATAGGTCTCCGGAGGAGAATGTCACACATGATGGCAGAAGCTAGTGATAACCTGAAAGCTGGGCAAGCTTTGGTCAAGCATTGGCATGACCAAAAGGCTAACATGGTTGAGTTCACTCAAGACCAGCTAGTTCTGGTTATGATCCCAACAAGGCAGAGGGCCTTGCAAGATAAATGGATGGGACCCTTCACGGTTGTGGGTAAACTTGGAGAGGTGAACTATCTGGTGGATTTGGGCAATCCCAAGGAGGCTCCCAGAGTCTTCCACACCAACCGACTAAAGGCGTATGTCTCTAGGCCTGAAGTAGGAGCCTTGCTTCTAGCTTCAACAGAAGAGAAAGAAGAGAGTGAAGCTCTCCCTGATCTCCTCAGAGGCTTACCCTTGGACGAAAAGATTGAAGGAGTAAATCTCTCTTCAAATCTGACACCTGAGCAACAAGAAGAGTGTTAAATCAGTTTGCCTCTCTGTTCTCACTTTCACCAGGCTTGACTGCTGGAGGATTCTCTCCACTTTCAAGGTACTGTGTCCGCCTGGCCTCCCTCGCAACGGTCTGTGTGGGGTGTCTCGTAAATCCTCAATTTACCACTTGGGTTGGCCCCAGGCTGGCTAACTGAACTTTTCAGAGCTGAACTGATTCCTTTTTAAACTCTCTGCAAGACTTTCCAAGCCTTTTAAACTGTGTGATCTTAGGCACATTGGTGTTCTACTCTCTCCAAGAGGGAGCCTGGCCTCTGAACTTTTTGCTAACAAGTAGACTTTGACTTTCCTGCCTTGCTGAGTGTTTCTAAAGTATTGTGTTGTGTGCTGTTTCTAATTTGTGCCTTTTCCCTCCCTTTTTCTTAACTTATTGGAGTTCCATCGTTAGTTAAGCGCTCACCTCTGTCTGGAAATAAGTGGTGTTAACTAAGACTTGTCTAATAAGGAATAAGGGATGTATATACATTAATAATGACTGTGTTTTTGAACTTGCTTACAATAATAGTGCTAGAGTGTTTCTAAGTGTGTCTTTAAATAAATAATTATATACTTGTGTGAGAAATTACACTCGGGAGTCAGGCGAATGCTGAAAGAATATTTATTTTCTTTTGGTAGGGTAAGTTCCTTAAGGGCAAATAAGATAACAAGTCCTTCCGGTTTCCTTCACCGGTGTCTTGGCTTCCCAGAGTGTGTTGGCCGCAGTCCCAACTTGGTTCTATCTCTTAGTGTCCGGATAGGCCCACCACTCCGATTCTCCCTCCTCTCTCTTCTCTGTATCCTGTGGAAAGAGAACCAACCATCAGAACGGCTTGGCACACTTTTAACAGAGCAGGTGGGTTCAGGCCCCCACCAATCATTGAGCGTCCAGCCCAGCCCCCTTCCCAATGGCTCTCGAGGTATTACCCCGCCTCCCTGAAAGGGCGCCGTCCCGGCGTGCTGCCGTTCCCGTTCTTGCTGTAGTGCATGACACCTGTGCCGGTCACGTGTCCGTGGCCGCGCATAATATGGGCAAGGCCGGATGCTGGGAGCCTTCCTCCCGCTACGGGTAGCCCCGGGCTTGTCACAGGGAGCACGGCGATGATGGGCTGGTCACCCCTCGCCTACATCTACGAGCTCCTGTGAGTATGGCACACCCCCATCCGGGCCGGCTTGCAAAGCAGGTAAGCCATGCGCGGCGTCGCCGCAACTATTGGTAGCGGCTCCCCTTCCAGCCACCGTAACCAAGTTAATGGGCGGGACCTGCCAGGAGGTCCCGGCACTAAGGATCCCAGTGTAATTGGGATCAGGTGCGGATAGTCCTCGCCGCGGCTCTAGCCGAGGCGTGTCTGATGCACTCCGCGGCTCTAGCCGAGGTGTGTCTGATGCATTCCGCGGCTCTAGCCGAGGCGCGTTGGATGTACGCCGCAGCTCTAGCCGAGGTGTGTCAGATGTACACTACGGCTCTAGCCGAGGCGTATCCTCACAACTTGATACCAAAGCTCTGTTCAGTGTTTGCTTGTGCTACTGTATTTTGGTACCTATCTTGTATACTCTATATACTGTCTAACTCTTCCTGAGAGAAGTCTGGCTGCTCAGCCACAGCTACCAGGTAAATCTGGGTGGTACAGACTGCTACCAATTGGGTTTACTGCCAACAACTGTAGTCTTAAGCCTTTTGCAGTGGTCCCTAAGGGAACTGCACAGGTTTCTGCCTAACAGTTCCCACAAGCATTACCAAAGCCAAGAAAGGGCAAATGGAGACATTGGGCCTCATTCTGAGTATGGCGTTAAGGGATAGCGGCCACCGGTAACAAGACCGGTGGCGGTGATCCCTTACCGCCATACTCCGAGTTCCCTTTGCGCCCTCGCCCTTAACGCCTGCTTTGAGCAGGTGTTAAAGTCGAGGGCGCAAAGGGGCCTCCAAGCCAATAACGGTGACCGTAATGAACGGTCACCGTTATTTGCATCTTCCCCATTCCCATTGAGCCCTATGGGGGCTCATTTGGGAATGGGGAAGAGCCTTGGTGAATGGGGAATTACCGCCCGCCAACCTTGGAATGGGGCGGTAATTCCGCCATCCACCAAGGCGCTGCCGGTCCGGGTACGGCGTCAACCAAGGCGTTAATAGCACCATTGGTTAGCGCCGTACTCGGAATGAGGCCCATTATCTACAGTTGTTTAATGTGGAGTTAAGAAATCAAGAATGGCAGGAAAGAAGCTATCATTGTAAGAGGTATCAAGGAAGAAAGGATTGTTAACTGCATTGCCTGTGGCAAACAAATCAGTGGAACAACCCACACTAAGGTGCATTGTGTTTGTTTTGAAGAAACTGTAAATCTTAATGTTGTTTGAAGTTAAGAACTTGAAGAATGTTGAAGAAAGCCTTACCACAAAGTACTGAAAGTAGAGTTAGAGGTTTGTAGTCCTGGCAGTGGAGTACACCAGGACAGGGATTGTTTGTGGTAGTCCTGGCAGGTTAGCGGACCAGGAAGAAGACATTAAACGTAGTGTAGTGTGGTTAAAGGTTACAAAGGAAATAAAGTGTCAAGACCACTGTGGTGTTTGATGAACTCTGGTACAAACCATTTTGATAAAAATGTTTGATGTGAAGTCTGAAGATTTGTGAAAGTATTTTGTTGTCTAAGAAGAAAGCCATTCTGACAAATATTTATTATAACTCAAGAAGAAGGGATAAACAAATATTGCAACTTGAAGATAAAGATTTTTCTTTCATTTTATGAAAAACTTGTTAAATGCCAAGTGAAAGACTTTTGAAGTACAAAGAACTGTGTGAATAGAACTTGGCTATCCAAGAGGAACTTTATTCTTTGGATCAATTGCTAAAAATCCTACTATGAACCTGGGGAAGGGAATCCGACCCAAGATGCAAGGATATATTGGTATCAGATTCATGTTGATTACAATTGTTGTTTATGTTAAACCTGAAAGCTGTATCTAACCTCTATGAGTTAATGTATGTATAAGTGTGAGGGACAGATTCCTTTGATTAGAGTGTTGTCCTTTAGTTTCCTTTTAATAGGCATGGATAGGATAGCAAGGTGTTGGTCAACCCCGTTTGAGTAAAAAAAAAGAATGGCTAATTGTGAAAACCCTTTACCAAGTTGTCTGCCTCGCCTTTCTGACTCCACACTTCTAAAGCCGTATCTTTTATAGAGGCACACATCCCGATATTTGATCCCCGATCTGAGGGCTCTAACTCTGCTTGTAATTCCCTTTTGATTGTTTTATGTCACACTGTGGTCGTGCACTATGGGCCTCATTACAACCGACCCGGTATGGAAACAACGGTGGCGGTAAACCCGCCGCCACTGTTGTTTCCTTGCCGGGTGATCACAACTCCTGCAGGCGGAGGCGTCAAACCCGCCAGGTCTGACCTGGCGGGTTTAACACTGCCCGCCTGCAGGCAGACGAGGAAACACCGGCACCATCACGAGATGGTGCCGGTGTTTCCATGATCCCCGTTCCCATTGAGTCCTGTGGGACTCAATGGGAATGGGGATTAACACCATTCCGCCTCTGGAATTCCCAGGTCACCGGGGTTGTAATGCCCCAGTAACTCTGGAAATCACGGAGGCGGAATAGTAATATGAGTCCGGCGGTAACCAGGCAGTTTTACCGCCTCGGTTAGCGCCGGACTCGTAATGAGGTCCTATGTGTTCATTGTGACATCTACATTTATGGGCTCGATTCCCATGTATTATGTTCCCAAACATTGTAAGTGGGTCGCCCGCTCTAAGCGGTTACAGATGTTGCCCATGCGGGGGTGTGGCTAAGCAGCCATGGGATAGGACGTCTCTTGGACTGTCTCCTGCCGATCCTCATATGATCCCAAAGTTGCAGATGCCTTAACTACTGCAGGAGTCATGAAAAAATACCTGAAGCTGTGTGAAATTCTGGGGAACGCAAGGATTGCCTTATAGACACAAACTGAACTGTGGCACTGCAGTTATGAGAGGAAAGGTGACAAGAGCGGACTGCAGCGACTGGAGAAGAAAATGGCATCCATTTCCGGCCTGAGAACAAAGGACTGAGCAGATTCGAGAAGGGACCGACCCACAGTGGGAACGTAACAAAGAGAGCCTGCCACTGTCTGCTAATGTGCCGCTCACTGGTGGATTAGTGAGAATGCACACCCCGACGTACTGGGAGCGGGTGGAAAAGTAACATACAGGCATATTGGACACAGTATGCGAGATTCAGCGCTGGACAGTATTGGGCACTGGGCTGTAGCATGCTACATACAGCGGGATGCTCGTTGGACAGAGCTGGCAGATACACCGTTAAGTGGGGTCCCACAACAAACACAAGCCCATTGGGAAGTATCGAAGACCGGGTGGAACCGCTAAACGGACCCATCATGCAGGGTGACGGATGCCAACGAAGTCCGCCCCGACTGAAACGCGAACAGCTGCACAGAGCTAAAGTGTTGGAGCGAGGGATTCGGAGTAGTGCGAGGTATGCTGTGTGCAGTAGAAGAGGGACATACAGTTTGATACTGTAACGGATGCCGTAGCGCACAGGTGGCGCAACAAACTAATAACAAATGTGTAGACAACTGCAGGCGGACGGAATACTTTGTATCGGGAGGCCCAAGACAAAGGAAGCTTGGAATCAGCCGTGACGAACAGGGCGCAGCTACAGGTCATGTGCTGAGCTGGAAGGCGATTGCACAGTGCGAGCACTTATGGACTATTCCTCGGATGGGACACACAGAACGGAGCCCATAAACACTGTACAGAACAATGGAGTGAGGAGGAGCTCCAGTTTGGGACTGCACAGGCAACGTGGAATAGGGGCCGATCGTCGTGAGAAGCAGCCCCCATGCAGAAACAAGCACGGAGAACCAGGTACAGTGAACTGCATGGGGGACAGGGGCCTAGTGAAATCCCTGCAGATGGGACTGCACATGTGCGGTAAACAAGCTTGAAGGATTGTGATCAAGTGGCGCCTGGGATTACAACAAAGGTAGCAGAGGCGAGTGCTGTTACACAAGCGAGCAAGCAGGATTGCACCCTACGCTGCAGGCCACAGAACTGTATCGCTGGACTCAACACACAGAGTGGGATTTTTGAAGGCACCTGGACGGAACCTGGCCCATAAACTGACACAGAAAGGGGAAACAATACAGTGAGGCTACACAACATGATAGCCACGTGAGATTGCTCTGAGGTCCCGGATGGGGTCCCCTGCGCAGCGGAGAGATACAAGCACGATAGAGGGGTTGAGGCCGCAAGGCCCAAAGCAGAACTTGGCATCCCCCGGCTCACACGCAGGCTCGAAGGAAGTGAGTGCAAGGTCAAGCTGGCATTAAATAAGAGTGAAGCCCAACACCTGGAAGATCACAGGCTGAAGGCTCGAAGTTTGCTGTAGTGGAGAGAGCCTTGACCGGGCTGTGGAGTAACAAATGACATCAAAGCTGGGCAAACCCAAGGAGAAGCAGCCAACAATGGACATATGCACCAAATCGTCCCAGGCAGGAGAGATGGCGAAACCTCCCGAGCATGATAAACAAGAGGGAACTGCCCCGCTAAGAGAGGACCGTCAGATGCTGGACGCAATAGCAGACCTGAAAAAGGCATGGGAATCTAAGTTGGGGTCTGCCATCGCAGAGTTGAAGGCATCCCATGAAAACAAAATCGATGCGATCAGCGTAGACGTGAACCTCCTGAGACAGGATGTCGGGGGATTGGCAGAACGCACAGGCAGACTGGAAAAGGAGGTGAAGTTGAACACGAGCAGTTCCACTACTAACTCTAGGGACATCTCTGCGTTGCAACAACAAGTACGCAACATGAAATGCAGGGTGGAAGAAGCCGAAGGCACGGGCGCCCAGAAATAACATTTGCATTGTTGGACTTCCAGAAGGAGAGGAGGGCCCAGACCCAAATAATTACATTGAGAACTTGCTGCTGCAGGAAATAGGAGGTGGAGCGCTCACCCACGGGTTCACCGTAGAGAGTGCGCATAGGGTTTTGACAAGGAAGCCACCAACTGGAGCCACTCCCAGGCCGATAATTGCCAAAATCTTGAACTATAAAGATAGAGAAAAAATCCTGGAATGTTTTCGTAAAGGAGGCACAATCAATAGAGCATCGGCAACCATAACGGCGTACCCATACTATTCCAGGTACAGAAACAGCGGTTAAGCTATATATTGATCAAGAGACAGTTGCGCGAGTCTGGCTTCAAATACATGTTGCTGTACCCAGCGAAACTAAAAGTGTTTCATAAGGATAAGGCGATTTTCTTCGGATCGCCTGAAGATGCGACTAAATGGATGGACATGCTGAACTGTCCGGTGAGTGCAGATGACCAGCGGAAAGCAGTAAAGATAAGTGAACCTGCGTGTCCACAGGGACATATTGGTGGACTATACAGGGGCGGCGGGGCAACCGATACTAGGAGAGACCAGCCAGAGGGCAAGCACTAATTAAGCCAATGCAGGAAAACACTGATTATTAGTCTGACTGGGCAGAATATGGTGAACATAAAGCAGGAGATATGGAACCTGCTCCCGAGTGAGCAGACCAAGATGACACATTATCAACCCCCTTATAGTTAGTGTAGTCGGGATACATGTAGTGCGGTATCCTCCCGAGATGCCGGGTAGCCTGAAATCCAGGTATGGAGCTGGGCAACATTTGGGAACGGTTGGGGTGGGAAGGGAGTGGGGAGCTTGGGGAAAAGGTGGATGGGGGGAAGTTGGGGTTTTTAAAGGGAAGGGAGTTGGGGGAGTTGTACAGGGGAGAGCCTATATTCACAAGCCACAGAGTAAAATGAGGAGGGTGGGGGGCAGAGACAGGGGGAGTGGGAAACTGCTAAAATGGGGGACCTGAAAATAGCGACTTGGAATGTGAGGGGGTTAAATAGTTACATTAAACGGAACAAGGTCATGATGTATCTGAAGAGACAGAAAATAGACATTGCATTGCTGCAGGAAACTCATCTGACCTGGGAAAAACAGGAGGTAATGACAAGAAAATGGAAGGGGACAACCTTGGGGGCAACATACTCAGCGTATGCCAGTGGGGTCATAACATGGATAGCGCCACACGTCCTGTTTAAGATGTTACAGTCCACTGTGGAAAGGGACGGCAGGATGGTGCTGATGAGGGGGATGGTGGAAAATAAAGAAGTGAGCATTATCAACGTTTATGCCCCCAACCAAGACACTACAGTCTATTTTAAAATTCTATATACCAAGACAGGCCCATACATGGACAGGACAGTTATATGGGGAGGAGACTTTAACTGCACCTTGGACCCGAGGCTGGACAGGTCAGATGGGGAGGTTGGGAGGCCCACCCCAGCAGCAAAGGCCCTGGGGGCCCTGGTACGAGATTTTCGGCTGGTGGATGTGTGGAGAATGCACCACCCGCAGGATAAAGAATAGTCACACTATTCTGCCCCAAAGAATCTATACACCGGACTAGATTATATATTTATCTGACCGTATCTAACGAAAGATGTAACGCATGCAGAAAATAAGGCAATGGTCCTTTTGGACCATAAACCGCTGATCGTAACATGGCAGTACTTACCCCCTAGGGCAAGAGTCCCGACATGGCGACTCACAGCCGAGGTGTTAAAGGACACAGTGTTTAGAGAAGACCTGAGAAAGGAAATAAGGGAGTATTTTGAACATAATACCAGCAGTGTAGAGTCAGCCGGGACGCTATGGGAGGCATTTAAGGTTGTAGCGAGGGGGGCGGCAATATCAAAATAAAAAGGGCTACAAGGTGGCATAACACGGGAATTACACAACGCTGAGAGGAGGTTAGAAACGATAATGCAAGAAGGTACGAGATCCCCTGAGGAGGCCAAGACCATAAACCAATTACAGGAAGAATGCAGAAACCACTAGGAGAGGCTATGTAATTTAAGCTACAGAAAATATGTGGAGAGACAGCATGCAGAAGGAGATAAACCAGGCCGGTTACTAGCCTGGTTATATAAAAGTGAGAGCCCCAGACAACTCATCAGGGCAATGCGAGGGATAGATGGGGAGACACGGGATACACAAGGAGTAAACAAATGTTTTTTCGAATATTATAAGACTTTATATGCTGACAATACCGAGGGAGAAGAAATAGATGTGCTGGGGGCGTTATCAGAGATTAGTCTCCCTAAACTTGAGGAGGCAGAAAGAGAAGACCTTGAGGCCCCAATAACGTTGGAGCAGCTGGAACAAGTGGTCAAGTTACTGCCTACTAATAAAGCCCCAGGGGCAAACGGACTCCCGAGTGAGTTTTATAAAACGTATAAGACAGAATTGCTTCCCCCGTTGCTTGCAATGTTGAATGAGGCATTTAGCACGGGCACGATGCCTGAGTCCCTACGCGAATCGATCATTATTCCGCTCCTTAAGTCCAACAAACCGGGTACGGAATGTGGCTTCTAAAGGCCTCTCTCGATGCTTCATCAAGATAGTAAAATACTCACGGCAGTGATGGCGAAAAGGTTGCGACCGGTTATAAATAAACATATACACTCGGACCAAACGGGATATGTCCCACATAGCAGCATATCTGATAACCTAAGAAGACTCCATCATGTGATAGAGCAGGCATGGGGTAGCTCCCTAGAGGCTGCAATAATCTCACTAGACGCAGTGAAGGCCTTTGACTCAGTTAAATGGCCTTGGCAGCTAGCGGTTTTGAAGGAATACGGCATTGGGCTCGTATATATAAAGTGGGCCTGATTGCTATACGACAAACCGATGGCTAGAGTCAGAACGGGAGCAACCGATTCAGACAAGTGCCAACTAAGTAGAGGCACCAGACAGGGTTGTCCGTGGTCTCCGATGTGTTTCATCCTGGCGTTGGAACACCTACCGGCGTACTTGGGGCAGCAATACGGAGAAGTAGGAATCGATACAAGGGGTGGGCAACATTTGATATCGATGTACTCGGACGACATGCTGCTGTACCTAAGATAACCCGAGGAGAATTTGCAATATATATTGAAGGTCATGGGCTGATATGCAAGGCTGTCTGGCATAACAGTTAACCCAAAGAAGTCCAGCATAATCCCCCTAGGTAGATACATAGGAATGCCACGACATAAACTGCCGGTGTTGCAGATACAGTGGGAAACATAGACGTTTAGATATTTGGGAATAGATGTATATCACAGTCCTGAAGCTGAACACAAGCATAATACTGAAAAGGCAGTGTCTAAAATTGAAAATGGTATGACTTTTTGGGCTAAGCTACCTTTTACTATGATGGGTAGAGTGGCATTGTTAAAGATGGTAGTACTGCCCAGGTTATTGCACCACTTTGCGAACATACCATATATGATACCCAAATGATTCTTCTCCAAGATACAGAACATTTGCAGGGGGATTAGATGGCACAACACCAGGAGTAGAGTAGCGTTGTGGAAGCTACAAAACCCGTATGAACTTGGAGGCATAAGATTGCCCAATTTTGAATTATATTACTTGGCTAGTCAGCTCCAGTACATGGCAAGGTGGCTATCAGAAGGCCCTACGACGGATCCTAGACTGCTGGGTGCTGAGTGCACCCCTTATTTCCTGAATGAATGCATATGGTTGCCTAAATTGCAGTGGGAGGGAGGATGGAGATTTCTGGATTTAGGGGGGGAGATATGGCATAGAACCTGCCAGTTAATGGAAAACACGTCCTTGTGCTCCCCACAGATACCACTGGTGGCGTTGGAGGGAGTGGATGAATTAATGAGGAGGAGCATCAGAAGACAGTGGGAACCGATGGGCATAGCGACTATGGGAGATGTGTGGCAGGATGGAATAGTGAAAGAGTTTGATACACTGGTGGGAGACACAGGATTGCACCAAGGACAATATATCACATACACTAGACTGGTGAAGATGATAAAAAGTACATGGTCCGAGGCAGCAGTGGCCCGTCAGCCAGAAGCTGCCATAGAAACATTTTATGACGTATCAGATGGGGGCCATGAGATCTCCCGGATATACGAGTTGCTGATGTCTAAGGTGGGTAGGGAGGTCATCCAGACAAGACTAGACTGGGAAGAGGAGGCGGGGCAATCAATGGGCGATGGGATGTGGGTCAGGGTGCAGGGATACCACAAAAAAGTATCAAGAAACTTGAGGTTGCAACAGACACAGTTATATGTCACCCACAGAGCATATATGACCCCCAAGAAGATAGCCAAGTTTAAAAACGCTGGAACACAGACATGTCCGAAATGTGGGGAGGTGAATGCAGCAATGGTACATATGTTCTGGGCATGCCCGAAATAAAAAATTACTGGGAGGAGGTGGCCCACCTCATGGCAGGAAAGGAGATACAATTAGATGTGAACTCCCTGTGGGCATGCATGCTATGGGGGTTCCCCAGGACGAGGAAACTTAAACATGTGAGTAAACGTAAAGACCTGGCATACATACTGTCTAAACGCAGGATAGCAATGTGCTGGAAAGTGAGTAGGCGACCTAGAGCAGAAGCTTGGTGGTGAGATCTTCGAAATGGACAAACGCGGAAACTACGGTTTGGGAGGAGGCAGCAAACAGAAGAGGGGAGGAAGAAGCAGACACGTTGATTGCCTGGAAACAAATAGTGGCGACACTTTCTGGGTCTGATCAGGCAAGCTGGGAGGAAGATAGCTCCCCGAGAAGGGCAGAAGCAGGAACGCCTGCAGATTTAGGCTGAAGGAGGGTGAAGTGGTTGATAGGCTCGAGGGGGGAAGGTGGGAGGAGGGGGGGAGAAAATATAACATGAGGCTGTACATGTGAATTGATATGCATATTCTTTGCTAAACTGTATGGTGTACATGTTGAAATCAATAAAAAATATTTTTAAAAAACAAAAAAAAACAGATGTCCCCCTTGCCAGTGCAAATGTTCAAGTTGAGGTTGGTGGATGGGGATTAGCGATAGGCACTTCCATGGTTCTGGGAGCAGTGAGGGTGGTGTGGGGGTAGGATGCGGTAGTGTTGGGAAATTCAAAAATACACCTGGTGATGCTTATGGTAGAGCATGGTCTACATGCGCTTTTGTGCACATTGTGGTACAGCACACTTACACGGTTATGGCTCGGTGGGAGGGAATGAGGCATGCAGTCACATTTCTCAGTTGGAATGTCATGGGGCTGGCTAATCCAATTAAGGCCCAGAAGATCATAGCATATGCTAATAGAAAGGGTGCTCAAGTTTTATTCCTACAGGAAACACATGCACTTGATCGTCAGGCGCTCAGCTTAGCGGTGAGCTGGGACTCCCAGCGATACTATACAGCATACTCCTCTAATGCCAAGGGAGCGCTCATATTGATACTCCGCTCGCTGCAATTCATGCAGGGTAGATGCAGAGGACAGATGGTGCATCGGATCCTGCATGAGAAAGAAATTCTCCTTCTCAATGTTTATGGTCCCAATGTGGATGACTCAGGCTTTTATAGTAGGGTATTTGTGCTGTGCACCTCATACCTGATGGCAGAGATTGTGTACGGTGGTGACTTAAATACTAAATTAAATACAACGCCGGATCGCACCGGCACCTCAGCTCGCTTGCTGACCAGAGCGGTTCAGGAAATACTACTTAAAATGCAGTCACTAGAGCTCCTGGATGTATGGAGAACGTTGCATGACATGGACAGGGAGTACGTGTTCTACTCTTCTGTGCATATGTACTCCGAACTAGATGCATGGCTGATAACTGCTTCATTGCTCAACAAAGTGTCCCAGTGTTAAATATTACCCTGCACCCTATCCGATCATTTCCCAGTGCTCTTGACTGTGCAATTTACATCGGATGTTGTGTCCGGCCCACACTGGTGGTTTAAACCTGCTGCTCTCCTGGACTTTGCCTTCTCCCTGAGCTTACACTGAAGAGGGATGGGGACGCCTCCCACCACCTCCCCCTCCTACTAAACTCGTGACAAGAAGAAGGCCAGAAAACACTGCAATCACCCATTCTATTTTGGACGAATTCCCAACAGACCCATGATTGACAAGTACGTTAAGAGATATCCCCTCAGCCAGCCATACCGATCAAGGGACATACAGATCTAAAAAGGCGTGGATTTTTTAAAAAAACTTTTTTTTGCATTTATCATTTACAAGAATACAAATTAGCCCGAACTGTGGGCTGTACAACTTGCGACCAACACCCTTCCCTCGCCCACCCCCTTCCTGCCACCCAGACCTCCCTCCCCTCGACGCACTCGTTATAGTCTTTCGGCCCCTCTGAGTAATGTGTGTTGGTATTGGCACTTAGTCTGCCTGGGTTCCTGTTTTGGATAGCTTAGGCGATGATGTGGGGGAATCAGCAGTGGATAGCAGATATGATATATAAGGTCCCCAAATGTTCGGAGGCCTTGCGTGTAGGGGCAGTGTTCTTATGAATTCTGCTTCCGCTTCTTGGCAATAGATGATGTCTTTCGTCCAGTTTGTTAGTGTGGGGCCTTGGCCCCGCCCCCATGCCATAGCTATTCTTTGGCGTGCCAGGACCAGTAGTACGTTTTCCAGTTTCCTTGTTGGTGGTGCCAGGGTTTTTGTCATCCTTAGTAATGCTAATATTGGGTCGGGTCTTATCTCCTCGCCTATTATTGCTTCCGTGGAGCACATCTGTCCAGAATTTGGCATCCGTTGGGCAGCTCCAGGCGAGATGCATGAAGTTAGCTGCCGGTGTCCCGCACCTGTCGCATCTAGAGTTTAACTCTGGGTGGTGTCTGTTTCTTTTTTGGGGTGTGTAGTATGTTTGGTGTAAATAGTTGAAATGAATTTGTTTGAAGCGTGAGTTTAGTGCTACCTTTTGAGTTTGTTGTAATATGTAGTCCTATTCTTCATCTGGGATAGGTGTTTGTAGTGACTTTTCCCATCTTTCTTTTGTTTTTGGGTTTGTTGGTAATGTGTCCGTTACAAGGGTTCTGTATATTGATGAAACCAGTTTTCCCTCTCCTTGTGCTTGTATCGCTCTGTGTAGTAACTGCCATGTTGGTGGTTGTTGTGGGAACGAGGGTATAAGTTCTTGCAGAGCGTATCGTAGTCTGCAATACATGAATATATCTAGGGAGGTAGTGCTGCCTTTCTCTTTCGCTTGTTGGGGTGTTTTAAAGGTTCCTTGGTCGAACAGTTCACCTAGCATACTAATCTTGCATTTGTCTGCCCACTTAAGGAACACTTTTTCAGCAGTGAGAGGTACCCCTGGGATAAATTTAATGGGCAGGAGAGGCGAGTATCTAATCTGTACGTTGCATTTTTGGGCAATTTTCCGCCAGATGGTATATGTGGATTGTACTATATTCAGTGTAGGATGTGGTACTGCCTGTTTGCTAATGATTACGGCTCTCAGCAGGTTTGTTGAGGCGAGGGCTCGTTCGACCTGTACATGTGGTGTTATGAACTCAGTTGAGTACTAGTGGCTGAGAAACTGACCTTGAGCTGCCCAGTAATATCTTTCCATATCGGGGAGTGCAAGGCCACTTTTAGCCACCGGCAATGTGAGGGATGAGTATTCTACCCTCGCTGGTTTGCCCGCCTAAATTAGGTTCAACACCAAACTCCTCACAGTCCCCAAAAAGTGCAGAGACAGCAGGATTGGAATATTGGAAAACAGATATAAAAGTTGGGGGAGAATTACCATTTTTACTAGGGACGCCCTTCCCCACAGGGTAAGTGGGAGTGCTTTCCACCTGTTCACCTTTTCTCGTAGTGTTTTAAGTACGCTTTTGTAGTTGGCTCTGAATATTTCATGGTGATTCAGGGACATCTGGATCCCCAAGTAACGGACTTCGGCGTTTTCCCATTTGAAATTGTAATCGTCAATAAATGATCTAGTGTTAGCGTTTAGGGGGAATACAATTGACTTGGAGTGGTTGATTTTTAGCCCTGACACTGCCCCGAACTTTATAACTTCGCGCATGATGGGATTGAGGTTTTTGCTGGGGTTTTGTACATGGAGAACTATGTCGTCAGCGTAAAGGGATATTATTAACTTGTGGGGTCCGATATTAAGCCCTCTTTGAATTTGCTGCTCCCGAAGGCCAGCCACTAGGGGCTCCATTACTAGTGCAAAGATCAGGGCTGATAGCGGGCATCCTTGTCTGGTGGCACGTTGGAGTTTTATATGTGCAGATTTCGTTGTTCCTAAGATGATTGCTGATTGGGGTTGGTTGTAGAGGAGGGAGACCAATTATATTGGTTCCCAAGCCCGAGTTGCTGCAGCACTGCGAACATGAAGGGCCACTCGACAGAGTCGAAGGCCTTTCCGGCATCTAACAACACCACTATAGCCTGCTGATTGGGGTCCAGTGCTGCCATTACCCCGAACATTCTCTGTATCCCAAATGTTGTATTTTGCCCGGGTACAAAGCCTGCTTGGTCTGCTAGCACGAATGCAGGCATTAGTGGGAGTAATCTATTTGCCAGGATTTTTCGCAGATTTTGTTGTCGAGGTTAATTAAAGAGATTGGACGGTAGGATTTACATTCTTCAGGGTTTTTTTTTTTAATGTAAGAGGATTACGTTAGCTTCCCTTAGAGTTTGGGGAAGAATGCCGGACTCAATTGCTTCTTCGTAGACCCTTAACATGAAGGGAGCTATGATGTGGGCAAAGAATTTATAGAATTCACCTGTTAGCCCATAGGGCCTGGGGGCTTTGGAGGTGGGTAGGCTCTTTATTGCTTCTTGGATCTCCTCTAGTGAGATGGGGTCATTTAGAGGCTCTCTGAGTTCCCTCTCCACCCAGTACAGCTCAGTGTCGTTGAGATATTTGCGGATCGCCTCTGTGTCTGGTGGATGATTGGCGCCGTACAGCTCTTGATAATATACTCGGAACACCTCGACTATTTCGTCCTCTTTATATATCATGTCTCCTTGTGGGGATCGGATTCTTTCTGCCCTTGTAGGCTCCCTCTCTGCTGCGATCAGTCGGGCAAGGAGAGCTCCAGGTTTCTGGCCCTCGCCATATTCTCTGATCCTATGTCTGTATCCTAGGAATTTTAATTTGCGCTCTGCTAGGGTCCTGAAGTTGAGAAGTTCCTTCTTCAACTCTGCTTGGGTGTGATTTTCGTTAGTGGTGTGTTGCTGACTTTCTAAGGATTTCAGGCGGTTTTCGCTGGTGGTCAGTTTGCGGCGGATTAGTTTCAAAATACCATTCTCTTTGGCTAAGCACACCCCCCTTATATAACATTTGAGTGATTCCCACAGCGTACCTGAAGAGTCGACTGTACCCTGGTTGATTTCGAGATAGGCAGTGATTTATTCTCGTAGCTCCGTTGCAAATGCTTGGTCAGCAAGTGCCCCGGGTTTGAAGCGCCTGTGGGGTGGTCTCGACCTGATGTCTGGTGGGTTGCATTCATGTGTTACTGTGGCATGGTCCGAGAAGGTTTTGGGGAGTATTTGGCAGGGACCCCATTGCCACTTGCTGTGGGAAGAGACCAGCAGGTAATCAATGCGTGAACTTGAATTGTGGGTGCTGGAGTGATAGGTATAGTCTCTGTTTTCCCAGTTTTGGTGTCTCCAAATGTCTATCGGGTCGAACGCTTGCAGATTTCTTGTACCTGTAGACTGGCCTTGGATGGGTTCGCTGTTGTTGACTGTGTTCTGTCTTTCCGTGGGTCTAGGTGTGTGTTCAGATCACCTCCCCAAATTATGGTTGCGTTACCCACTTGTGCTAGAAGAGATAGCACCCAGTCAAAATTATTTGGGCCATCTGGGTTGGGGCATATGAGTTGACGAATACCACCTCCTCTCCTGCCACGACTCCCCGCACCAGGAGAGCTCTCCCTTCTACATCTTTTTCTGTTTTGGTCAGGCGGAAGCATAGTGTCGGGTGAATGAGGATCGCCACTCCTCTGGCGTATAATGAGTATGAAGAGAAGTATCGGTGGCAGCCCCAGTTTCAGGCCCAGAGGTGTTCTTTATGGGGGAGAAGATGGGTCTCCTGGATCATTGCCACCTCTATCTTGTGGCGTCTGAGGAGTTATAGGATCTTCCTCGTCTTGGCGGGGTGATTGCCACCTCTAATATTCCATGATGCTATCTTGAATTGCCCCGGTGATACTTTGTGTGGTGCCCGCAAGAAGGGCCGGCGGCTGGTTTTTCGTGCCTCATGCTCTTGTGAGCATTATGTCGGCATTGTATGGGATCTTCTTTAATTCTCCGGGAGTGCGGGAGCACTCAGGGGCCGAGGGGCCAAGGCGGCGGTTAGGCGACGACGGGTGGTGCATACCATGAACAACAATAACAAACTTGCTTCCTTGCACGAACAACCCCCAACTTGTCCATTAGGGACCCCCCCCAACTTGAACTGGAAACATACTGTACATGGGGCACGGGTGTCCTCCCAAGAATTAGGCTCCCACGTCCTGGTTGCTAATATTGCCCTGATGGCGTGTTTCAACTTAGGCAGGTGCTTCAAGTTTTTATTAAGTCGGTATTCTTCCGGTTCTTTCTTTGCTTGATGGTCCGGAGTTTTTGTTTGCGGGTTTGCAACCCTGTGGGTCTTGGAACATTGTGGCTTCCTCGGGGGAATTGAAGAATTGTGTTCCTCCATCGTATTGGATGCGTAGTTTTGCCGGGAAGAGCATTGAATAGGTGATTTGGTTGTCGCGTAGTCTGTGTTTGACGTGGATAAAGGACTTTCTCTGGGCTTGGACTGATCGGGAGAAATCTGGATAGAACTGAATGTTGTTGCCATCATAATGGAGTTTGCCTTTCTCCCTCGCCATTCTCAAAATTGTGTCTCGTCCTTATAGCTTAATAGCTTGGCTACAATCAGTCGGGGAGGTGCCCCAGGAATGGATCTGGTGGACGGGATCCTATGGGATCTCTCGACTAAGAAGAGTTGGGATAGTGCAGTGGGTCCGAAAAGCTCAATATGTTCCTCCATTTATGTTGTTCTGTCTGGAGCGTCCTTCCACGTCCTCGTTTTTTGGCTAGGACTGTTTTCATTTGACCCTCTAGTGTAGAGAGTCTTGCGGTGAGTGATGATGCTCCATCGTCGAGATCTGAAACTCTTTGTTCAACACTGTCTAGCCTGTCGTTGTGTTTGTCAAGGCGGTGTTGGAGAAGGTCCAATTTGGATGACCGCGTGTCTATCTTGCAGTCTAGGCTGCCTATCCCGGCTTTCAGGTCCATTAGTATTTCCCGGAAATCTGGCTGCTGAGGAGGTTCTTCCTCTGGGAGATTTGACGGGGATTCGGGGTGACTCTCTGATCTGGGAGCCTTGGGCGCTGGGCCGGCATTAAAGTTGAGCTTTCTCTGGGACTTGTCTGTTTTGCCCATGTTGGCCCAAACTGGGATGTGTCCTGCGATTTTCGTTGAGAGACTTCTGGTGTACTATGTTGGATGCTCTTGGGAGTCGGGAACAGTCGCCATGAGCCGACCACCGGGGGGGCTCCTGTTTTCCGCATGATTGTGACTCAGCGTTGCCTATCTGCTGCTGTCTTGTGCCCTTCTGGGTCGGCACAGCACGGGGGGACTGTGGCAGTTCCCAGGTTGGAGGACTAGTATCAAATGTCTCCTCGCATAGCGGGGTCTTGCGCTGGGAGTATTGGTATTGGGTTCGCTGTTCCGCGCACTTTTGTTGTGGTGCTTGCGTCACTTGTGGCTGGCACCTCTCATGCGGGTTAGCCTTGGTGTGTTTTCAGATGTGGGGGGGCACCCGCCAGCTGACCCTGCCTTCCTCCCCCGCTTTTGTTTGTATTACCCCCTGGGCCATGCCACGTCTTCTCCCCCTCACCCCTTATCACTCGGCTGCTGTCCGTTCAGGCTCTGCTCCGCTCAAGTGGTGGATCGAGTCTCTCTGCTCCACCCGCCGGGCGCGACGGTGCCTCCGCCGCCAACCCCGCCGCCCGCCGCGTCCTTTTGCTGCTATCTGGAAATCGGGCTGTGTGCGGCAGGACGCGGGTGGCGCGCGGCCCCGGCTGATGTCTGTGCGAGCCGTGGGACATGGGGGCCCGCCTTCAGACGGCGAAACCGGTCGGCTCCGCTGTCAGGTGTCTCCTCCCTCTTGGTCGCCGACTCAACTCCCAGAGGGCCTGCGCATATCCGGAGGGTGTGGCCTACTCTACAGCACGACCGTCTGGTATGGTGTTTTTCTCAATTTTCTTTTGGCAAAAGTGCTGGTCTTGAGTTGTTTAGTTAGTTCAACTGCATGAACAGGATGTTGCACATCAGGAATGCTGCGATTGATCAGGATTCATTCGGGAGATCTTGGTTGGCCCTCTAGCGCCCTCTCTGTCCAGGCGTGGATGAAGAGACACAGGCTATGATTAGAGACACCTGTATGGACAACTTGGATTAAACCCCAAGAGGCCATGTTGCTGTCATTGTTAGAGACACCCCGATATAGCAGCATTAGACATGAAGCACACATGCCATCCGCGCTTCGGGGCACAAACACGCATTCGAATACATGAAGAACACAAGAGTACAGTTCTATAGTTAGGGGACAGATACATATACATACTGTCTTTGCTTTTATTATTTTTGCCATGCAGCAACACAGAAACCCCAAGGCGCAAGAGATGGCGAGCAGAGCTTGCAGATGCTTACACACAAATAACCCTATGGAACTGCAGGAACACCTATGGGACCTGACAGAGCCAAGTGTGACTAACCTATGGAAATGTAGCATAGCATGGACACTGTAGAAACCGCATTATATGGTTTAGGAAAATTACAGCAAGCCTCGGGCCTCTGAGCAAGAGACGAGCTGAGCTGATTCAGGCTGGACAGAGAGCAAGACGTGTGAGACAGGACCCCAGCCAAGGTCAAGAGATACAGATGAGGTTCCAATCCCCAGACGACAAAGGTACCAGCTGCATAAAATACATATAAATCCTCATAATTCAGAGCTGCACAGATCAAATTTGTGGTCTCTGAACAGGTGATGTGGCCGAAGCAGACAATGGACAGCGATCGGCGGTGGGAAAGCAGAGCTGGTCCCAGGCAGCCAGACACGGACTGCAACAAGTATGCAACGATAAGTAACACGTGTTGTGCCGGACAGGAGAGCACTCTCATAAGCAAAGATGGTGCACACAAGTTACAATACAGACACATAATTGTTCTCCTTGCCTTGAAGAGGTACACAGTGAGCTGAGAATCTTTGTGGATCGCAGGGCTGGGGACGTCAGCTCTAGCCAATCACATTTTAGTATGCTAGAGGTGGGTAGCAATAGGCAGGAACCAATGGTAAGTTACACAACACTGCAACAATGTTATAGTTAGCGACTCGTGGATGGAACAGGCCAGCAACCTGACATGTGTGGGCCAGTACAATAACATCTATAATGGCCTATATAGGTAATAGAATACTCAATACCCAATCACTTGGTCCGATAGGTTTTCTGAAGAGGGGCCCAAGTTGTGACAAAGTGCTGATGCCATGTGGAAGTAAAACCAGCCTGCGAGCTGAGGAAAAGCAAGATCTGCATGAATATTTTCTGTTCCTGTGTTGATTCCTGTTGGTTTTGTCTGTAATAAACCGCAGTTTGAATTTGCCGTTGACTGAGTCCTCTGTGTATTCTGGGGGAGGTGTTGGGCACTCCAAGTCCACGGACTTCCAGTGTCCCTCTGGCATACCTGGGGGTCCTTCCCCAACAAGTTGGTAGCAGAGGATGGTTAGGGACACTGGAAGTCCGTGGACTTGGAGTTTGGGGTCCTTAAATGCTTGAGGAGAGATTTGGCTGCTAAGGAGGCTGAGCTAAAACCTCTGCAACAGAGGTGTGAGCGGTGTGCATCTACGGACCTGCACCTCGAGATTAAAACTGTACTGGACAGATAAACAGACCTAGCGCAGAGAGATTTGAAATTCATGAACAGGCCGATGCTAGCCAGGAAATATGGGGAAGGAGATGGGCCCGGTCGCACATTCGCTCGCCTGGTTAAATCTATGTCTGGGAAGAGGCACATACCTTATATAAGTATGGCAGACGGGTCAATAGCACACAGTGGTGCAGAGATCAATACGGTTTTCTATGATTTTTAGCTGGCATTGTATTAACCAAAGGGGAGCGCTACTCTGAGTGGAACTGAGCAGTATTTAAATGGGATACCAACTACCCTGCTATCCGGGGAGGCGCATGATGCACTCGAAGTGCCCCTCACAATGAAGGAGATTCGCACAGCTATACTAGATTTGCCCAACGGAAAGGCTTCCCCGGATCAGATGGTTTGGGAGCAGAGTTTTATAAGGGGTATTTAGTCGTGCTAGCCCCACATTTGTTACGATTATGGGAGGAAGCCCTAACAAAAGGAATGCTACCTGAAACAATGTGAGATTCCATTATAAAACTCTTGCTCAAGCCGTATAAGTTGACTGAGGACTGTGGGTCCTACAGGCCATTCTCTCTCATTAATACAGATGCTAAGATCTTTGGCAAGGTGCTAGCAATGAGACTATCCCCCCTAATGCCATACATGGACCATCCCGACCAATCGGGGATTTTACCTGGCCGCTCTACAGCATTAAATCTCAGATGGCTATATAATCTCATGGCTCAAACTCCTCCAAATTTACAGCCTGTCGCAGTCTCTTTGGACATGCAAAAAGCGTTTAACAGTGTATGATGGCTGTTCCTGTTTCAGGTGTTATTCAACTACGGCTTTGTGTCTAGATTAATCTCCTGGTTTAGGATGCTCTATGAACATCCCTTTGCCCGTGTCTGCGCTAATGGGTGTGACTCCCAAGTGTTGCACTTAGGCAGGGAGGCTAGGCAGGGGTGCCCTCTGTCCCCTTTGCTGTTTTCGTTAATTATCGAGCCTCTTGCTGATAGGATAAGTGCCAAGCACAGTAACACAGGTGTGCGGATTGTAGGGAACGCAGAAGTCCTATCATTATATGCAGAGGATATTTTACTATATATTAAGAATCCTGACACCAATTTGACGAGAGTGATAGATACGTTTTTTTTTTGGCAAACACTCATGGCTGCGTTTAAATAATGACAAGTCAGAGCTATTCCCGCTGACGCATTGTACACTTGTTGGGGTTGAAATAGGAGGCACAATCAATAAGATATTTGGGAATAATGATAGCTCGATCACCAGCGCTGACCAGGGAATTGAACTATGGGGTGTATATGAGAGACATGCAAACCAATCTTCAGAGATGGGGCAGTATACAGATGTCAATGGCTGGGAGGCTATCCCTAATCAAGATGATGATAGTACCTAAACTACTATATATGTTCCACAACATACCACTATGGCCAGCCGTGCACTTTTCTGGGATCTCATAACAGCATGCACGTCTTACATTTGGGCTGGTGGTCTGGTCCAACTTAAGTGGGCACATCTGACACAGCCATATGAGGATGGAGGATGTAACTCCCCCGAATTGTACTACTTAGCAGCAAAAGTGCATTATGCAACCTACTGGTTGGTGGAATACACTTCCTCATGTCTGTCTCGAACAAACATGGGTCAGCCCGGCCCTACTAGTGTCACTTTTGGTGGGTGGTGGATATCAGTCTGTGCACCCATTTGATCCCATAGGGGTGACCTTGAGGGCGTAGAAGAGATTACATTCTGAACTCAAATTGTTATCTATGTATGACGGGCATCTCCCATTATGGGGGCTGCCGATGCTGACTCCCACTACAGATACGATTATCGAAAGGATCTGTATGGCAGCTGGTATCTTTACCGCAGGTGACATATATGTAGAGGGTCGCTTTGTAAATTGGGATGATTTGAAAACAGTCACGGGTAATAGTCCACTGCAATCATTACATTATTTAGGAATACGACCAGCATTTAAATCCTGTTGGCCCATGTTCCCTGATGAACCTCCGGTGCATGCACATTTGTCATACCTACTACATATTTCCCTTGTCAAAAAAGCATCTCTATGCTGTGTAAGCTGGCACAAGCCACGGACACACACTCGGAACAATCAGTTGGAAATGGTGTAGCGATCTCCTAACTGAGTTTACTGATACACAATGGAGGGCGTTATGTGCTCTGTCGAAAAGGAGTGTCTTTGAATTCAAAATACAGGCTTGTACATTTCAAGATCCTGAACAGATTGTTTTACCCCCCCCCCCTCAACCCCACCCCTCCATCGAGGCTGAACTTGTTTCAGACTGACAGGTTGTAAGAATGCCCCAAATGGGACTTCCACCATGTTACATATGTTATGGTCATGTTCAAATTGTACGACTATTGCCACGCTGTTAGTAATGCTTTGTCTGATATGTTGGGTCAGCAGTTGATTTTAACTGAGCCTGAGTGAGTACTGTGTTACACAGGGGAAAATGGAAGTTGTTAAACACATATTTTAAAATTTGGGATTCTTGCTCGCTAAGAGGGCAATTTTGCTGAGGTGGACTATTAAACGCCCAATCACACGCGAGATGTCACCTGGGCCAATGATAACGAAGAGCAATATATTACTCTATTGCCAAGCATCAGCTGCCCTAAAGACATTTGGTGTGATTTCCATATGTACCTTGCCAGAAAGGTTTCCTTGACATAGATTTGCATGTGTTGTTCCCTTCCATTCTGATGCTTATGGGTACTACTAAGTGATGTATGTACTGTACCTTGATGCCGTTATGTTCTACTGATTTTTATTTGCCTGTGATGTATTACCTATACCAAGTCTCAATAAATAAAAAGTAAAAACAAAAAAAAGAAAAAAGCTAGAAAACCCCAGGTGAGATAGTTAGCCGAAGTCTTAGGGAAGTCGTACGTAGCCTGAGAAAGAGCAAAGACCACAGGTGTCACCGATCAATAGTACTATCACCCGTTAAGGACGCCTGGGCTAGGGAGGAGGGTAGGTGAGAGAGAGAGGGACGGTCCTAGTGCCAATTCCCCAAGAACCTGATCAGGCATGAGAACTACCCGAGAACCCTTGGCCTAAACTGTTTGTAAAGTCACAAATAGGTGCCCATGGACTTCAGTGGAGTCAGCGTGGTTATTTGTGGTGTGGCATTTCGTCAGACGGCATAGAAAGAAAATGCATTTGATTGAATTTAATACATTTTCTTACAGTAAGAATAGTCAGCAGTCACTTGACCCTGTCCCTTCTGTGACCCTGGCACCCTTAATGTGCTTCCAGCTCTGCATTATTTATAATTTTGGAGTAGCAGAGAGGTTCGATTATTATGCAAGGTTGTGTGTCAAGCAGGCCACATTTATCCAGTGCACGCCAATTGTTGTTAAAAGTATTATTTCTAATGCAATCCACTCCACATAGCCCTGATTCCATGTGTTTTACTGCCTTTTTACCCTCATTTGTTTTGACTGAATGTTCAACTCATTTCACCTGCAAAATGTAGGACAGCCCACTCAGCACCCTGTTATCCCCCAACCTCACCCACACCTCCTACCTCTGTAAACTCCCCTTTGCCAAACCAATTAAACATATTTTTTAAGTGGTCGGCGAATGTCATTGCAATAAATAGTCCGCACTGAAAAATATGTGCAGTGAATATTCTGCAATGAAATAACTGGGTGCCATATCGCTGATCAGGGCTCTGCAGTACTGCAATGTACATTTCAGTTCTTATCTTTAGGAGTACATTTTAACTTTTGACTTTCGAAAAAGCCGACGTTAGTTTCCCAAGTGTGGCGCTGCCCCTTGAAGGGACGTGCACGCGGCGGCCTGACGTTGCATGCCGCCGCGTGCAGCATAAATAAAGGGGGCGTTCCCGGCCGCGTCAGTGCGACCGGGAAGCGTGAGACCGAAGGACGTGTGTGGTGTGAGTCCTTGGGTACTGGGGGTTTACGGCTATAGATGGGGGTCAGGACAAACCCCCAACAGTGGCAACGAGTGGGGGATGATGCCTGGGCATAGCGGTGACGAAATCTGCAATTTTATCCCTGGAACGGAATCACGGCATTTAGTTTTGTGCCGTAGGCTGTGCATCACGCATGCGGCTGGTGGCCATACTGTATGTGGGGCCATGGAACTTCACTGAGCTCCGGTTTGGGCGGTGAACGGCATCCAGGCCTAATTTTAATACTGCTAGCAGGCAGTCATACCTGCATACCCATGCCTTTTTTTTAATTTTTCTTCAAATCTCCTACGTCGAGTGCAAGCAAGGAGAAGGGCTACAATGGCTGGGCCTGCATAGCCCAGATCTCTTTCTTGGCTCAATTTTTGGAACATCTGTGCCCACAGGGTGCTGCTGCAGCTGGGGTTCTGATCACTTCTTCATCCCCTTCATCATCAGACTGGAGAGTTTTCCTCTTCTTCATCCTCTTCATCACCAGTGAAGACTGCTGCAGTGGTGGACCCTCCATCTTCTTATTCTTGGTTCTTCTTCGTGTCCAGTTGCTGTGTTTGCGCATGAGGCAGGCTGGAGAGAGAGGCACTACACCATCATCTTCTTCGCCCCCCCTCCGTGTTGGACATTTCTTTTTGCCTGGGTGGGGCATCAGTACTTCGTGGTGGTGGTGGGTGTTGAGTTGCGGCCCCCAAGGTCTATGCTTGGGGTGCCTGTGCGCTCAAACCCATGAATGGGGCTGATGATCAAGACGGTGGGCTGCCAACAGTTCAACAGCCTTCCCAGGTCGACAGACAAGCAGCAGCTCAACAGCAAGCCCCTCCAGCTCCAGCAGTGGATCAGGCTCCATTGCCTCAGGCGCCACCACAGGCAGTAATTCCACAGCAACCCCCTCAAGCTCTAGTTGGAGGCCATGCTCCTGTGCTCAGGCGCCGCCGGCGGTGCAGCCGATTGCCCAGCAAGGACTTCCCGTCATGGCTCAAGCATGAGCCTATGCGGACCTGGAACCCATCCCTGAGTTTGACGTGTCGGCCCCGCCATCCAGCATTGGGCCTCGATGGAAGAGGTGGGTTGATTGCCTCGATATGTACTTTAGGGCCGCACAGGTGACGGATGATGACAGCAGGCTGGCGACTATACTGTATTCAGCGGGGCCTTCGGTCCAGGAGATATTTGAGTCGATTCCACCAGGGGATGGCTCCTATGAGGCTGGCAAAGACATTCGAGAGACTGCAGTCACTTGGCCTCACCCTTCACAGGGAAAAATGTGAGTTCCTTTGCCCACCACAATCAAATTCTTTGGCTTTGTTTTCAAAGAGGGTGGTGTGTCGCCGGATCCCATGAAGGCTCAGGACATCAAGAATGCACAGCCACCCGAGCCGGTGTCCGATGTGAGGAGCTTTCTCGGCATGGTCACTTACTGTGGGAGATTCATTCAAAATCTCGCCTCCAGGTCTGAGCCCCTCAGGGCACTGACGAAGAAAGAATCCACCTGGCAGTGGGCCCCGCTTGAGCAGGTGGCGTTCGAGGACATCAAGGGCGCGCTGACGGCTGAGGACACCATCGCGTTTTTTTTCGACCCGGCCTTACCATCGGAGGTCATCATGGATGCCAGCCCATTTGGCCTGGGCGCCGTGCTAACTCAGATAGATCGTTACGGGGGGGTCCGTCCAGTGGCCTATGCCAGCAAGGCGCTGTCTGAAACGGAGCAAAGATATTCGCAGATCGAGTGCGAGGCGCTGGCGGTTCTCTGGGGCTGCAGGCACTTCAGGCTCTATGTCTTGGGGAGCCCAGTGATGGTCGTGACGGACCATAAGCCCCTGCTTACCATTCTAGCAGGGTCATCCTTGAAACCACCAGCGAGGATCCAGCGGTGGATGCTCGCTCTTCTGGAGTACGGGGCCACCTTGGTGTATCGACCGGGGGCGAACAACTCAGCGGACTATCTCTCCCGGTACCCGGGAGCGCATGGGGGAGTAGAATATGACACATGTGCTGAGGAGGCCGATGATCATGTCTGAATGGTGGTGGAGGCGGCCACGCCCAACGCAATGCCCCTGGCCGAGCTGGAGGCTGCTGCTGCCGAAGATGAGTGCTTCCAAATCCTAAAGCACTCCATGCAGCAAGGCTCTTGGAAGTCGGTGCTGGAATCCTTGGCGGGGCGGACTCAAGAGGCCAAGACAGGACTGGAGCAGCTGTGGAAGGTCAGGGAGGAACTGTCATTCTCGGCGCCGGCCTGCTGCTCAGAGGGGACCGGATAGTAGTCCCTCAGTCCAAGGTAAAGGATGTGATCACCCTCGCCTACCATGGACACCAGGGCGCGGCAAAGACCAGGCTACGACTGAAGGTTTGGTTCCCTGAACTGGAGAGGAAGGTGGACGATTTCGTGGCAGTCTGTGTCTGGTGTCAAGCTGCATCTCCCCAACCTGCCATTGAGGCAATGCCTCGGGGCACACGACCTTGGGAAGTGGTCCATGCGGACTTCGGATCAACAACCATGGGCACTCACTTCCAAGTGATCATCGATGAATACTCAAGGTATCCGGAGGTGGAGTTTGTGGACTCAGTGGCCTTCGAACATGTGGTCGTGGCCGTGGAGAAGGTGTTTGCGGCCCATGGGTTCCCCCACACGCTGTGCTCTGACAACGGGGCGCCCTTCCAGAGTGAACGGTTCTCAGAGTTGTTGGAGAGCTGCGGGGTACAGCATCGGAAGATAACCCCCTTGTGGCCGAGGGCAAATGGTGAAGCCGAAAGGTTAATGAGGACACTGAACAAGACATTCAGGATCGCCCAAGGCCAGGGACAGTCCCTCCAGAGAGCCCTCTATCAGTTTCTGCGGGCGTACCGCACCACCCCGCATGCGTCCACGGGGGTGGCTCCGGCTGAGGCTTTGTTCAAGCGCTGCCCGAGGGGTCTGATACCCGAGGTTGGGGAGAAGGAGCCGGGGGTGATCGACACCCAACAGGTCGAGTTGGACCGGCAGTTGAGGATCGAGCAGGAGAACGTGCGAAGAGGGCTCCGCCCGCAGCGGCTGGAGCCAGGTGACGAGGTCCTCATCCGCAACAGACACCCCCATGGAAAACTCTCCGTTCCTTACGAGTCAGAGCCATTGGACGTTGTGGCCATCAAGAGGTCTATGGTGACTGCCTCGGACGGAAGGTCCGCTGTTACCCGGAATGTCAGCTTCTTCAAGAAGCTGGGGGACCCGAGAACTGACCCACCCCCGGAACCAGACTTAATGGAGATGCCTGACTACGGAGGAGGCCCCTCCAGCACACCTGAGTCCCCTGTCAGGGGAACGCCGGCGGAGGGACTACCCGTGCTGGAGGTAAGCGGGAGGTACCCCCAGAGGGCTGGGCGAGGGAAATCTTACCTCAGCGATTACGTGCTGGGACATTTGGCTGATCGACCTGAGTCCAGGGATTGTTGAGTAAGGGGACCCGGGTGGTTGATAATAAAGGGGTGTGTGGGGAAACTGTTTGAAGTGTTGAGTTAAATAGAGTTGTTTGATTTGCAGTGTGTATTATTAAAGTGTTTCTTGTTGTTCCTCCCGAAAAAGGAGGAGTGTGGCACTGCCCCCTTGAAGGGACGCGCACGCGGCGGCGTGACGTTGCACGCCGCTGCCTGCAGCATAAATAAAGGGGGTGTTCCCGGCCGTGTCAGTGCGACCGGGATGGCCGAGACCGAAGGACGTGTGTGGTGTGAGTCCTTGGGTACTGGGGGCTTACGGCTACAGATGGGGGTCATAACAAACCCCCAACACCAATGATCTCGGCAGACCACATGTTTTAAATTACATATGTCTTTTACATGCGTTTTCACAGAGAGGAAAGAAAAATAGATGCCTTTATGTGTGTTTTTAGTTTGATTTTGCCCTTTACTGGTCTCTGATAAGCAGAAAAAAGAAATACACAAGTCCCACCTAGGTCAAATATATCTATAAAGAGGGAAAGTGATTAATCTACAAATTGGAAGTTACACGGACAGACCTTTGTCACTGGAGCAACTTCAGGGCTGGGGTAGATTCCCCTTCCATGGCGAGTGACTGGCTATTCCCAAGCCCTACCAGCCTTGGGAAGCTTCTGTGTGTGTGAGAATCAGTGTTCCTATGCGTGGTCGAACACCTTTTTTCTGCCCACCACATACCCCCTGATTACACCTTTTACATTTTGGCCAGTATTGATAGTTGATGCAGTGATGTATTGCTTTCCAATGAATGGGTTGCATACATGGCAACATTTGGATTTGGGGTACCTTGAGATTTATCTTGGAAGCCAGTTAATATATACAAAGAAAGCTCTACAATGTGTTGTGATCTAGCATATACATTAACCTACCACCAGTGAATATGAAGCTTAGTGAAAAGGCATTCGTAAGGGGACTTCAGAACTGCAGCACAAGAAAACCAACCCCACAAAAAGGACCAGTTTTGGTTTGTAAAGCAACTATAACAGCACCACTGTCAGCGTGAAAAAAACGTAACTCAGCCCTCTCAATGCACTGCTTTTGTATGGTAATTTTGTTGAAAATTGAAATCTCCAGTTTCATTTTTACAGTTGTTAGGGTGTCTATTTTTGTGTTGTCCGTACATACACAAAATGCAAATAAACCAACTGGGTAACATTTGCTGTTTGTTTGCACAATTGTGGCACCTGAACATTTCCGTATCGTGTCCTGTATTTGGTATACACTCTCCAGATCATGCTTTTGTGAATACTCCCTTTGTTTACAAGGTTCTCTCTGTACGAGAAATGTGGGAAGTATTGGAGTATTAGCCCTCTGTGAGTTTGTGTCTTTTATTTCAGCACTAACCATTTTAAGTGTATTAATGATGTATAACTAGATGTTCATTTTATTGCTCTTTTTCTCACATCTACATGATTTTACTCCCTGTAAAACATAGTGTCATGATGCCTACTCCCGGGCATCCGGATCGGGTCCATCAGCCCCGGGAGCAGGCATCCAGATACTTGTTAAAACCCCAGCAGCCCCATAGGCGCCAGGCTCATAGACATTACTTACCTCATGCAGACCATGCTGCAAATGAATCCAAGCCAACGTGAGGCCTGGATGGGACTATTTTGTTACAGGGACTATTTTTTACTCGGGTGTGGTTCTGGGGAACTTCTTACCTGGAACTACTTTGGAGGCTATTTAAACCAGGCCCGAACAGCAGCACACGCTTCGCGTTATTCTGCATCCTGCAGCGTAACACTCACTGTGCCTGCAAGTCAGCATCCAGTCTTCTGCCACGCCTGCCTCGAATCCGGAGCTCCTAGAAAAAGGGGAAAAAGGAAAAAAAGGTTAGATCACGGACATTATTTTAATTCCTTACCTGATTCCGGATCCAGCACATCTCAGAGCCTGGAAAGGACATTATTCCAGCATGCGTCGCATCACCAGCAGCAGCGCCGCGTTATACTCACCAGTCCACAGCATCTTTCGACTCGGCGCTGCCTCCATCATTTTCTTCGTCGAACTCCAGCACCTGGGGGAAAACAAAAGAAACAACAAGGTGAGCCAACAACTACAATCATTTACCACCATAGGCTTATCTGATTTACCACCAGAGGCATTACCCTTTAATACGCCTCATCTTCATATGCCACACCTATAAAGGGAAAGAAAACAACAAGTTAAACTCATGCAACTTTTATCGGACAGTGTTGGGTAATACAGACTCTTACCTGAACGCCATCAGCTGCCTCCAGGCAACATTCTTTTGAACCAGCTGCTATTCAACAAGGGAATGGAACAAGAGTGAACATCGGACATATTGAACTCTTTGAACTTTATAAACCCCGGAGTCAATATTCCTCCGGGACTCCTCCATACCTTCAAACCAGTGAAGTAACTGGTATCTACGCGCCCCTGCATGCCATGCAGGATGGAGAGCTCATCATTTAAAAACATAAGGAGAATACTTCTACGGATCAAGCAGACGAGATTAGGCGGGCCAGTCCAGACAGTCATCTCGGCGCTACGCATCACGTTGGTGGAGACCGCAGCTGTCGGGGTCCGATCGACGCCCCTGTGCGAACCAGGTGAGTGTAACAGAACGCGAAAACTATCTACAAATCCCCACCCGGGCGTAATGGAAACCTCAGAACCCGACCAACTAGCCCTATTGTTAGGGGAACTCAGGGCAGAAGTGCACTCCGCTCGCCAAGAAACTAATGCCCTCAGGAGAGAACTGATTGTGTCAAAGGAGCGCACTGATGATCTTGCTAGACAATTGCTGCAAAACCAAGCTGGGCAAACACCACTACCTGGACTCGGGGGGAATCCAACTCCTGTTTCATCGAGCAATCCTGTGCAAGTGGTTCTACCAGGGAGCATTCCTTTAGCTCCACCCGTTTTGCTGGGGACCCGAAAAAATTTGCTGTGTTTATGAACCAATGCCGCTTGCACCTTTTATGCAGACCTGGAGCTTTTCCAAACGACCAAGCCAAAGTAGCCTTTGTACTATCATACCTTAGTGGCAGCGCAGCGAATTGGTCAATTCCACTAGTCAACCAGGATGACTCTCTTCTTCAGGATTTTCAGGGTTTTCAATTGAGCATGGAAAGACTATTCGCCAGACATTCACAGGGACAGGCCCTGGATAACGAACTTTTATCCTTACGACAAGGTAACCAGGATCTACTAACCTATATCGCAACCTTCAATAGGTTGGTGGTGGAAACCGGATGGCCTGAGGTAAAACGAATTACATTATTTCATCGTGGACTTCGGGGTGAACTCAAAGATGTTTTGGCCCAAGTTGTGAACCCACCTCAGGATTGCGCAGAATATATAGACTTAGTGGTCCAGTTAGACCACCGACTTCAGAATAGAAAGGCTGATCGAGCTAAGTTCGAGAATCGGGTATTGATTAAACCCAATGTTACCCCCAAAGGAACAGATGCACCAGAACCGATGCAGATCGGGGGGGTTAAGGGACCCTTAACTCAAAAGGAGAGAGAAAGGAGATGGCAGATGCAATTGTGTCTGTACTGTGGGGCCTCAGGACATTTTCTACGGGATTGCCCTATAAAACCATCCAAGAAAGTAGTCGGAGTTGCTGATAGAAATCAAACTGAGCCTGATTCGGGAAACAACCACGCCTGACAAGCGTAGAGGTCCGCTTGCTGAGCTTGAAGAAGGATACTCAGACCTCGCACCTAATCATACCAATGGTCCTTATTGATCCAAGGCAGCCATCACATATGCACGCAGTAAGGGCATACATTGATAGCGGGGCCGTAGGAAACTATATGGACCACGAATTGGCTTCTAGGATGAATCTACCTCTCTGCAAAAAGACCACTTCGGATGTCATCACCACAGTCGATGGAACTGAAATTGCCTCTGGGCCTGTAACTCATTCCAGCGCAGAGATGACACTGTTGGGTCAGGATGGGCATCGAGAGACTATTGTGTTTGATTTAATCAAAGCCCCGCAGTTCCAAATAATACTGGGGATACCTTGGTTGGAAACACATAATCCTTGTATTGATTGGCGAGAGAAGAGAATAACCTTCCCAGATTGTACACACACCTGTTACCCGGAAAAAACCTTGAACAAAGGCCTGGCCACAGTCGCTTATCCAGTCGTGCAGTTACCTCAGGAATATCAAGAATTCCAGGATGTTTTCCAAAAAGAACAGGCAAACACCTTACCACCTCACAGATCATACGATTGTCAAATCGACCTCATACCCGGTGCACAACCTCCATGTAGTAGGATCTACGCCCTTACGGAACCCGAAAACCTTCACCTACAACAATACTTGGACCAATACCTTGCTAATGGCTTCATTCGTCCATCCAAGTCCCCTGCATCCTCAGCTTTGTTCTTCGTGCCTAAAAAGGAAGGTGACCTCAGAACGTGCATAGACTACCGCGCATTAAATCAGATCACGGTGAAGAACCGATACCCATTGCCTCTGATAACCGAATTACTAGACCAAGTAAAGGACGCTTGCATCTACACTAAATCAGATCTCTGAGGGGCATATCATCTGGTACGTGTAAAGAAAGGCGACAAATGGAAGACTGCCTTTCGCACCAAGTACGGATTATTCGAATATCAGGTGATGCCCTTCGGGTTGTGCAATGCACCAGCAGCCTTCCAGTATTTTATGAACGATGTCCTTCGTGAACTCATTGACGTCTGTGTTGTCGTATACATAGACGATATTCTAGTGTACTCCTCCTCAGAATCAGACCATGTTAAGCACGTTCGTGCAGTCCTCGAGAAACTACGCCAGCACAAGTTATATGCAAAATTGGAAAAATGTGTTTTTCATGCTACCGAAGTTGAATTCCTTGGATTTATCCTGACTCCAAAAGGAGTCCGAATGGACTCTCGAAAGGTGGACGCAATTCTCAAGTGGCCATCACCCAGTTCAGTTAAAGAGGTACAAAGCGTGCTTGGATTTGCTAATTTCTACCGCAGATTAATTCCTGACTTCTCACATATTGTACACCCCATCACAGCACTTTTGCGAAAAAACAAACGCTTCTTGTGGACCGAAGAGGCTGAAAAGGCCTTCCAAGAGCTGAAATTGAAATTCACGTCGGCACCTGTCTTAAAGCATCCACGCCCCGAGCTCCCATACACAGTTCAAACCGATGCATCGGGTTTAGCCATGGGGGCTGTCCTATCCCAAAAGGATCCTGAAACCGGTCAACTTCATCCAGTAGCCTTTTGGTTCAGAAAGTTCTCAGCCCCCGAGTTAAACTATGCGGTTACCGATAAAGAGTTGTTAGCCATCAAATCTGCCTTCAGGGCTTGGTGGCATTATCTTCTCGGTGCCAGGCACACCATTACTGTAATCACCGATCACAGGAACTTGCAGTATTTAAAAACAGCCATGGCCCAATCATTGCATCAACTTCGATGGGCATTATTCCTTGCCGAATTCGATTTCGTGATCACTTATCGACCAGGTTGTAAGAATGGTAAGGAAGATGCCTTATCCCGAATAGGGATGGGAGAAGCATATTCGAACCCAGAAACGGTGCCTATAATTCCAGAACAAAGAATTCTTGGCATAACTACTCTACAGACTTTAGAAGATATTCATTTAAAAATCCACCAACTTTACGATTCAGCAGCCCTGCAGGACTGGGTGAAAAAGGGCCAAGATTATTCAGTCATCGATGACTTACCTTACTATCAAGGGCGTCTATTTCTACCACACAAGGAACTACTAGAACTAGTCATCTCCAATTACCATGATGCTCTGATGGAAGGGCACCCAGGTATTGCAAAGACTGAAGCTAAAATTAAAAGACAATTCTGGTGGCCCAATTGGCCGAAAGATGTAAAGTTATTTGTACTGTCTTGTGGCATCTGCGCCCAAAACAAAAGTCAGAAGAAAAAACCAGCTGGTGTTTTACAACCTTTAGATATTCCACCCACACCATGGCACACTTTTTCTTTAGACTTTATTACAGATTTACCGCCATGTAATGGATTCAACACCATTCTAGTTATTGTGGATCTTTTTTCCAAGATGGCCCACTTTATTCCTTTGAAAAGATTACCTTCCGCTTCAATTTTCGCCAAGGAATTTCTCGAAAACATTGTTCGAATACATGGATTTCCTTCCGTATTAATTTCTGACCGAGGTAGTCAGTTCATTTCGCAATTTTGGAAGAAATGTTGTCAATTGGCGCAAATCGACGTAAGGTTATCAACCAATCACCATCCCCAAACCGATGGTCAGACGGAGAGGACCAACCAGACTCTTGAACAATACCTACGTTGTATGCTTCATCAAAACGAAGGTAATTGGACGGATATTTTATGGATTTCTGAATGCGCATACAATAACTCTGTACATTCAGGAACCGGACAAAGCCCCTTGTATACCATATATGGACATCATCCTCAAACCTCAGAACTCGATTCACCCCAGCACTTTGAAATGCCGGCAGTGACCCATCTGCACTCTACCATTACACAAGCCTTTAAGGAGGCAACAGAACATTTGAAACAGGCAAAAGAAAAATACAAGAAAAATGCTGATCAACATAGAAGTGAGACTCCACCATATCAGATTGGAGATCAAGTTTGGCTGGCTACAAGACACATACCTCTGAAAGGAACTCAGACTTTTAATCCTAGATATTTGGGACCTTACACCATTAAGGCCATTATCAACCCGGTGGCCGTCAAATTAGAATTATCCTTCCTCTAATATGCAAATTCATCCTGTCTTTCATGTCTCACTTCTAAAACCAGTTCAACCCGGGACAAGATTAACCAAACCACCTGACCGCATCTTGATAGATGGAGAACCAGAATTCGAGGTAAAAAACATCCTGGAATCTAAAAGGGTTAAATCAAGACTTTTTTATTTAATCGACTGGAAAGGTTACGGACCACAAGAAAGGTCATGGGAACCTACTGACCACGTTCATGCTCCTCGGTTGGTGAAGAAATTCCATCGGAACTTCCCAGACAAGCCAGGACTAAGGGGAAGAACAACTTTAGGAGGGGCCTTGGGGGGGGAGTGCTGTCATGATGCCTACCCCCCGGGCATCCGGATCGAGTCCATCAGCCCCGGGAGCAGGCATCCAGATACTTGTTAAAACCCCAGCAGCCCCGGCTGGGGGCTGTTTGAGATCAGTCCTGGCGCCCTAGGCGCCAGGCTCATCTTAGAAACCAGTCCTGGCGCCATAGGCGCCAGACTCATAGACATTACTTACCTCATGCAGACCATGCTGCAAATTAATCCAAGCCAACGTGAGGCCTGGATGGGACTATTTTGTTACAGGGACTATTTTTTTATTCGGGTGTGGTTCTGGGGAACTTCTTACCTGGAACTACTTTGGAGGCTATTTAAACCATGCCCGAACATCAGCACACGCTTCGCGTTATTCTGCATCCTGCAGCCTAACGCTCACCGTGCCTGCAAGTCAGCATCCAGTCTTCTGCCACGCCCACCTCGAATCCAGAGCTCCTAGAAAAAGGGGAAAAAGGAAGAAAAGGTTAGATCACGGACATTATTTTAATTCCTTACCTGATTCCGGATCCAGTACGTCTCCGAGCCTGGAAAGGACATTATTCCAGCATGCGTCGCATCACCAGCAGCAGCGCCGCGTTATACTCACCCGTCCACAGCATCTTTCGACTCGGCGCTACCTCCATCATTTTCTTTGTCGAACTCCAGCACCTGGGGGAAAACAAAAGAAACAACAAGGTGAGCCAAGAGAGCCGACAACTACAATCACTTACCACCATAGGCTTACCTGATTTACCACCGGAGGCATTACCCTTTAATACGCCTCATCTTCATATGCCGCACCTATAAAGGGAGAGAAAACAACAAGTTAAACTCATGCAACTTTTACCAGACAGTGTTGGGTAATACAGACTCTTACCTGAACGCCATCAACTGCCTCCAGGCAAAATTCTTTTGAACCAGCTGATATTCAACAAGGGAATGGAACAAGAGTGAACATCGGACATATTGAACTCTTTGAACTTTATAAACCCCGTAGTCAATATTCCTCCGGGACTCCTCCATACCTTCAAACCATTGAAGTAACTGGTATCTACGCGCCCCTGCATGCCATGCAGGATGGAGAGCTCATCATTTAAAAACATAAGGAGAATACTTCTACGGATCAAGCAGACGAGATTATGCAGGCCAGTCCAGACAGTCATCTCGGCGCTACGCATCACGTTGGTGGAGAGAGACCGCAGCTGTCCGGGTCCGATCGACACCCCTGTGGGAACCAGGTGAGCATAACACATAGGTGGCCATTAAATAAAAAATTTTAAAGTAAGGGAGAGCGAGGGTACTGTAAGAAGAGAAGGCTGAAAAAAAAATGATTAGAGAAGTTAGAAAAGACGGCCTACAGGGATAAAGAGAAGATGGATTGGCATGAGGGACAAAGGAATGCATAATGAAGAACTTAATATCGGAGAGAAGATAGACAAAAACGACAATCCATTAACAATCTGAATTTAAAGGCTGATGATAATGTTGTAGATCGGTGAAAATATGCAGAGACAAGCGCTCTGAGTATTCTTCAATCTGTTATTTGTATCTGGTTTTCCCTGCTCAGTGAGAAAAAATGACACTGAGAAATTATCCACCAGTAATGAGTGTCATTTTCATTCATATTTGTGTTCTCTGGTCATTGTGCACTTTACTCCACAAAATTGTATGGATCTGTGGTGTAGCAACTTTTGGCCAGCTAAGCATATATAATGTTGACCGTGGCGTAATTTACCCCTTTTCCATCTTTGTCCATGCTTATAACCCCATGAGTCAATAAAACGGCTATGTGGGTGAATGCGTCTGCTGCAAAATTCTATACGTATGTTAAACACTCAAATCTTGCTATTTCCCCTCACAATTGATTAGATTTAGTTATGGAGAGGGATAGTAACAAGTTACAAGTCACTTTGCAGCTTATCCTACATATATGTTCTAATCATTATATAATTATTTTTATTGACAGGGAACTTGTGAAAAAAGCCCTGGAAATTCCCGGTTCATCAGTCAGCAGTCTGGCTGCCGAAGCTCTCCAATTCAGGAGGATCAAGTAGTGAAAAAGGTCAAACAGGTATTTGAAATTTGCATCTGATAGCGATTCCTCCCCAGCTACCACTAATGAAAGTGAATTTGTGCCCAAAGTTACCCACACAAATTTGGTACGCCTGCCCCAATGAAAGTTATTCCATCCCCATAGTCTCCCCATTTTCGGTTCAGAACAGTTGTTCCTAGGAGTTGGAAGTATATCCCAAACTCTGGGTGTGGTACAGCTTCTCCTGATGAAAGCAAGTGCTTGCCCTTAGTCCCCCACTCTGGGAGTGTGCCAGCTGCCCCTAATGAAAGTCATTGCTTTGCCCTTGTTCCGCAGTTTGTGTGTGGAATAGCTGCCTCTACTATAAGCAATTCCTTCTCCTGAGTTCCCCACTCTGGGCATGAAACAGCTCATCCCAATGAAAGTGATTCATTCCCTATAGTCTTACATTCTGGATGGAGAAAACTACTCCTAAAGATAGATTATTTCCATCTTGTGCCCCACCATGTGTCTGGTACAGCTGGTCCCAATGAAAGCAATTCCTTCTCCCTAGACCACCACTCTGGGCATGAAACATTTACCCCAATGAAAGTGATTCGTTATCTATAGTCTCGCACTCTGGGTGGGGGCAAGTACCACTAATGAGAGGGATTCTTTCTCTCTAGTCCCCCACTGTGAATGTGGTACATATGCCTCCAATGAATATG
Organism: Ambystoma mexicanum; assembly: GCF_040938575.1. Lineage (NCBI taxonomy): Eukaryota > Metazoa > Chordata > Amphibia > Caudata > Ambystomatidae > Ambystoma > Ambystoma mexicanum. The sequence continues at coordinate 383,294,117 of NC_090934.1, read as the reverse complement.
ATTCCTTCTCGATAATCTCCCTCATTCCAGAAACCACCATGTTACAAAAAAAGAAAATAGAGAGGGACAAGAATGGGTGGATTTCTTTAGAAATTGCAGTATGTGTATGCTGAATGGAAGAACTACAGGGTATATTCCAGGGAAATGTACTAGATTCGACAATAAAACTCAATCCACGATAGACTATTATTTCATCGTGAAATATCACTTTTAGAACTGTCTTAAATTCGATATAAACAAAAACTGTTTTAGTGACCACGCTTTTCTGACATTGATCATGGTAAACTATGCTCAGCCTAAACATATACAAAAGGGTCTGGGCATTGTTACCTTGAATTCTCAAGCAAATGCTGTATTATGATCTGATAAAAATTAAAAAGCATTTGCAGTCTACATGGAAAAAGAGTTTTTGAAACATAATCGAGACTGTTTCCCTGGAAACCCCTCAGAATGTTCAGACATTCAGAGCTATGCCAAATAAGTCGCTGGTTGGACACAATGGGCCTGGTTCACAGAAGCGTCATATAATGGCGCAATCCCATAAGAAAACTCTGTGAATGAGGCCCAATGTTTCTTCGCTGATGGGATTGGAGTTGGGAGAGCTATTACTCTGCAAGGCAGCAAACACATAATAAAGCAAGATTTTGCCATTAAACGTAGAGAAAACAACTTTAAAAAGATGTTATACGTTGCTTCATAGCAAGACGGTGGCTGAAAATTTAAACAAAGCAATATATTAAGCGACAATACAAATGTTGGTTGAGGTACCATAAAAAAGCTTGTATTCCATACATCATAACAATGGTTAGAGATATAGAAAAATCTTATCAAACATGCTAAATGTGCTTTCTGGAAATATATTAATCTCCTAAATGATAATGTTAGAAAAGAAACGGATATGCCCATATCCAAAGGTAAATGGAGAGATCATTTTGAGGCAAATGCGTCTGCCCCTAGTATGCCAGAACCCATAGTAACACAAGGGAGTAGAGATACCATAGGAAAATAAGAAGAGGGTAAGGTGATCCAACTGGTTGATTATGTTGAAGTGTTTGATATAACCAAAAGATTATATGGGGGATGGCGCTCAGATATATACATTCCTAGAGAACCTCCCTATACTTGGTGTACCCCCGGACAGAGCAGCCACATTAGATAAACCAGTTACAGTAGAGGAAATAATTTAATCAATTGGGAAAATGAAAGGGGGAACAGCACCAGGAGACGATGGCTTCACAGTGCGCTTTTATAAAGCGTGTCGGTCTACCTTAGCTCCGTCAATGGCCAGAATGTTTAACCATGCGTTAGAAACAGGAGTCCTATTCGACTGCCTACTTGTGGCCTTAATCGTAGTGATCTCGAAAAAAGGATGGGACACAGCACAATGCCAGTCATATCGGCCAATCTCCCTGTTAAACACAGACGTAAAGATCTTTGCGAAGGTGCTGGGTAAAAGACTAGAAAAACTCATGCCAACATTATTTCACGGTAACCAAGTAGGATGTATCCCCAGGTGGCAGGGCGCTGATAACAGGAAAACAATCGACTTAATGCGTATGGCGCAAGTGCAGAAACTGGACGGGTACCTAGTTTCCATCGACTCAGAAAAGACCTTTGACCGGGTAGAATGGTTTTAAATGGGTAAAGTACTTGAGAAAATGGGCATCAGCCCCAACTTTCGGCAGTAGAGCTCAGCACTTCACAGAGATCTGACTGCCAAAGTACTAGTCAATGGCACTATCTCAACCCCCTTCCATCTAACCAGAGGTACTAGACAGGGCTTCCCCATCCCCCCACTCTTATATGGCTTACGATGGAACCATGGCAATAGCAATAAGAAACAACCCTGACATTACAGGAATAAGATGCGGCAATGTCGATTTCAAATTGTCCCTTTTTGCAGATGACATTTTATGCTATCTAACTGATGTCCCCTGCTCCCTTCCGAGACTCCTTGACCTAATAGGCTCCTTTGGGGCCTTCTCAGGCCTAAAAATCAATCCATCTAAGTCCAGTGTTATGCCATTACAGTCGGATCACGCCCCCATGACAGATCCTCTGAGAGGGTTGAGAATTGAACCTAAAGAAATTACGTACCTGGGGATACAGATACCCAGAGATTTGAGTCTGTTGATTGACATCAATTATACTCCTGCAATGAGCAAACTGTGTTCTGATCTCACTATCTGGCAAGGGAAAAGACCAAGAGTCAAAAGAACTACACTGACCCTCCCCAAAGATTTCGGAGGGTTCGGGCTCCCAGATTTCTACCTCTATTATAAGGCTGCCCAACTATGAATCTTGTAGGAGCACATGAGGGGCGACATGGCCACGTACTGGACGTACTTAGAAAACTCCTAGTCCCATCCTAAGAAAGAGATCTGATGTGGTCCCCCACTAAATCAATCCCGGCAAAGGTCAGGAATCACCCAGTATTGGGGGTACTATGGTCCTTATGGAAAATAAATTGTCCCAACAAGCGACTCTCCTCCTGGCCATCCCCATTGTGCTCGCTGTGGGGAACACCTATGGATCTGGGTAAAAGGAGATTCAAACGCAGACACATATGGTCAGCTAGAGGGCTAGAGAGAGTGGGGAAACTCTTTCAGGAGGGACAATTTAAAGACTATGTGAAGGTGAGAGAAATGCAGGGGTTAAGATATTTTCAGTGTATTTGATTATCTGCGGTTAAAGGACATATGGGCAGACCCAAGAGCGCCCCCAAAATGTTCCCGTCCATTGTCAGACTTTGAGCGTACCATTAACGATGCCACCGCCAGAAAAGGAGATGAATCCAAGATGTGCAGAGCTATGGTGACAGCAGACCTATCGGGGAGACAAAACCTTAAACAATACTTGGCCTCCCAAACGGGTCTGGACATACCTGACGATACATGGGCAAGAGTCTACGAGATCATGATTCATGGAAATCTCTTTACTGGTACAATGGAACATAATTTCAAAATTCTGCATGGTTGGCATTCATCCCCCCAGAAGCTATCAAAAATGTTCTCTGGAGTGTCCTCCCTCTGCCCCGGGGAATGCTGCCAATACGCTACATTGTACCATCTTTGGTGGTCATGCCCCAAGATCCAGGTGTTCTGGGCAGAGGTCCTTAGCTGGATGAAGGACATTGTGGGAATATCTTTGGATCTCGATCCTATGCAGATGCTGCTGGGTGTCCCTGGGAAAGGGCAGGGAGGAAGCCCAAATTCTGAGAATGTGGGAGGTGTGAGAAACCAGAAGGTGTCTCACCCACCACTCACTGAGGATCTGTCATCCAGGTGGCAGGAAACGGCCATCGCTTTTGGATCCAGTTCTTCGGGGTGAACCAGTGCGGGAGGATCACCTGGGTGAGGGGTTTTCGGGTAGTGGGAAACCGGATGGTGAGACGCAGTATCCCCTTCCCTATAGCACCTTTACCATATTTAGTAACTCTGCCCCCCGCTCCCCTTACAAGAAAAACACGTTCTCACTGACAGCCCATTCTAAGGGAAAATAGACTAACACCTGAGCTGTGTACCTGACATGTCCCAATACTATGGCCAGGCGAGGCCATGCAATTATCGACAATCACTCACACTTAGCTTCCATTACACTTCCCCACACAGATAAAAGGCGGAACACGAGAGCACACTCTGAGCAAGGCAAAACACACTATGAAGTAGCAGTTCCAAAATGGCAGTTAAACGAGATAAGAAAGACGGCGAAACAGAACAGGATTATTATTATTTTTTTTTGTATTTGGTTTATTGAATTAAAAACCTTTACAATTAATCTACATTCAAAATACATTAGTAAAATATTTAAAACGGTCCATCTTTACATTTGTGGTTAGACTAATTAAACTACATAGAAATTAATAATTAAATGTAAGAGCATCATTGACTACAGTCCAAGCGAATTTTACATTTTATACACGGTTTTCAAAAAAACCTCCTAATTACAATATCAAAGAAAATTACAAACACAATTTATATAAGGACTTCGATTGATGTGATAAGATGTTTGTTGCTCAAGGTAAAGCATAGTTATCAATTTACAATGAAGCACTTATGGATGATTCTAGAAGAAGAAGTTGCTTCCTAACCACAAAGATGGAAAAGATAATACATTAGTTATATTTGCTTTTGAATCATTCTTTGATTTATACGCTACTTCAAGGTTTCACAATTAAGCACTTGTCAGTTCTTCACCTAGTTTTGCCTCAGTGAATACAAGATAACTAATTAATTTAAGTGTGAGTTTTTGACTGAACCCTTCCATGCAGCGTTTCCATAGGGATTCCCTGGCAATGTATGAGTTAGAAATGTAATGCTCAAACGTTCGGATTCGCAGTTCCTCAAAAGAGGGTAAAAAAAATCACAAGATGTTTCAGGGTTTCAGTTACTTCAATATCCTTACAAAAACGACAAGTTGCTGAACATGTGCTTCTTTGATTACCATATCTGCTCCCCCATTTACCCCATATATGATTGTATTCCTCATATGATGGATAATTCCCTATTGCATCCAACATGCTACACCAATGAAATCTTTCATGTTTTATTTTTTGATTTGGCAGCCACATACTCATCGATTCCAAAGTTTCATTGATGGAGGATAGAATTTTCGTTAGTTTTAGGCGTGTGTGGTGAAGCGATCTAATGCTTGGGTCGCCCAAAATTTTGTTGAGTTCTGTGTAAAGGGATTTTTCGGGCGGGTTAAGCATTTTGGCATAATTAGTAATACATCTCCAGTTGTGCTTTGCCAAAAGAGGTAACAGGTTTAACTCGTGACATATCATTACGTTTGGAATAGAAGATGCCAATCCCAATGCATGTTTCCAGAGTTTTCCCTGTATAATGTTTAGATGATCATCGAGCTCATAGCTGCAGATGTCTAGAGAGAAGAGGATGATAGGTTCTACTTTTAGAAGGTACAATTGAATCAGGGGTAATAATGAGAACATGCAGTATTTGTGAAATATAAGTTTCATTTGTAAAGATAACATTTTTACATTTTGGTTTAGGAAATTCTACCACATTTTTAATGAATAAGAATCAGTAAGAGGATAGCCTAGATAGCGAATCGTGGCTGCATATTCCACTCTGATACCATTCAAAGTCCAGAAAAAACGGTGTGGCTTGAGTTTACATCAGAAAAAATTGAAATGTATGTTTTGGCGTGGTTAGGGGAGAGGTTATGTTCATATGCGAAATTTACAAATTGATCTAGTTTTCTTTGCAGACCAAAGGGGGTTCTATCAAAGAATAGCAGATCATCCGCGAAGCCCATCCAATCTAATTTGATGGAACCAAGCTTAACAGGAAAACTCTCTCCAATCTGCCAATGATCGTCCAAGCCCAGGAGATATAAATTAAATAACACAGCTGCCATATTGCAGCCCTGTTTTACCCCCATTTCGGTGGAAATAGGGTTGGTAAGTGCACCTTCCTTGTTTAAGCGAACACGGTAATTGGTGTTTTTATATAGCAGTGCAATTAAGGCAACCAATTGTGATGGAATCCCCATGGCTAACATTTTATTCCACAATATCTTGCGTATTGCGCAGTCAAAAGCTGCGGTCAGGTCCAAGCTAGCCATGTAAACTGAGCCGCATTTGGAGAAAGACGTTTGTGCTTGAAGATGACATAAGATAGTGGCGTTAAGTGGGCATCCAATGTGTTTACTAAAACCTATTTGGTAAGGTGACAATAGGTTATATTCACCAATATACGTTTGTAGTTGCTGTAACAAAATAAGAGAAAAGATTTTAGAAGATGCGTTGGTGAGCGCTATCGGTCGATAGTTGGAAGGAGAGTCCGGAGGACCCTTTTTGTAAATGGGGATAACAAGGGCTGATGACCATGAAGGAGGAGTTGTGCCAGTATGCAAAATGGTATCAAATCTGATCTTAAGAATATGAGCCCAAAATACTGGGTTTGACTTGTATACACATGCGGGTAATCCATCAGGGCCGGGAGCCTTGGAATGTTTTAGTTTCCCTATGGCCCTGATGATATCCCTAATGGACCACAAGGCTTGTACACCTAGGAACAACTTGGGCTCCCCACCTTTGAATAGAGAGACATGATCAGGCATGTGGTATTTCGATTTGATGTATGAAACCCAGATTTCTGCAGTAATCACTGATTCCCTTACGTTAGCTGGGTCAGAAGTAATGGTGCGCAGGGTGCTCCAAATTTGCCTAGAATCGTGTTTTAGCAAGTAATACATAATCTTTTGATTATCTTCGTAGTGCAATTTGCCTTTCATCCATTTTAATTCATTTCTATAACTTTGTCTAATTGTGTTTAATTGTTCTTTGCGGTATACTGTGGATACAATTGCTTTGTTTAATCTTCTAATCTCCAAGTTTTTTTGAGCTTTCAGGATCGCTACTTGGAGATTGAATTTATGGGCGTGATTGGATAGAACTTGATATTTCTTTGTACGTTCATCTGTTAGTTTTTGCAAATGGAATTTTATTCTGAGAGTGTTCTTATTTTCTATTTGTTGTAGAGAAGTGCCTACTGAGACAATGTTGGTGGTGATGTCAGAATCCCATTCCAGATGGTTTAAAAATGTGGTACAAACTCTGGTATTACATCTCACAGATAAAGAATGACGGTCAGGTTCTACCAGGGCAAGAAGGATCTCATCGGAAAAAGGGGCAATAGGGATGTTCAGAGTCATTGTAACTATCATGTGGTCCCCTAGTGTCAGATCAATTATCATCAGAGACTCAACATACAGATATAGACCTGAAGAGACGAAAAAATAGTCAATTAAGGATGTGCAATCTGCTCTCGCCCAAGTATAACTATATGGTTCAAGTGGAAAAATAGGGGTTTGTATATCCCAATCAAGAAAAAATGTATTCCACATTTGCCCGTTTTTCTTAGAGGATGTCGAGTGATTGTTCCACATCGTGCTTGAATGGGAACTTTTTAACCTCCAGCGATGATTCTAACTGATGGATATATGATTAATACCTTTTCTATCACATCATTCAATTCGTCTAAAATAACTTCGATTAGAATATTAACTTTATTCCAATAGATACATATCAGTAAGAGAATGATGGAAGGATCCTCATCATCTTTTAGTACAATAGCCAGTAAGGATTCAGTTCTACTAATCATTTCTGTGAAACACTTACATGCAGTATTAATTAGAATTGTGAGGCCGCCCAATGGTCTTCCCCAAAGACCCCGACTTGCTACTTGAATGTAAGCATAGTAGCCCTCTATGTTAAAATTGGTTTGGTTCATCGATTCTTGCAAAAAGATGATGTCAGGTCTTTGATGATAATTTAATTTATACCATTTCTTAAAGTTGTTTAAACCACATGGATTCTACGATATGATGTGAAATTTAGCGAGGCTAACAATCTCTCATCACTTTCGGTTGATTTTGCGATTGATCGGGTTTAGGATCCTTCCATGACATCTCTTAAAATGCTGATACAAAGGCCATAAGTTGTTTCATAGTATTGGCATCAAAGTTTGTTGAATCACCTTGCATGAGGCTGGAAGGCAAAATCTCATCGGAGGGGGGCATAGTTTCCAAGAAGCTAATTGCTTCGTCAAGCGAGGAAAACATACTAGTTAGTAAGCCAATAGAGGCTAAATCCTCTTTATGTTCCCATAACAACTTCAGAATAAAAGGAGATATAAATTTGCAAATCATTCTGTTGTTGTTTACAGATGCCACTTTCACCCAATCGATATCGTTCGAGCGTATGATACGAAGTGCTGGGATCTCCTATAAAGCAGTCAGCAGAAAGGCACGATTCAAACGGGCCTTCCCATGGCGTTTTGGCTCACTTTCCCACCCCATTACTGAGGCAGTTTTCAGATTAATTAAATTAACACTTGCTGAGGTGCTATGCAGCTCCACATTTGAGGCATTACCGTTTATAGATATTGGCGTCATGTGCTCTGAGTCATGCACGCCTTCTTGGCAGGTCATGCCGTCCAATTCAATATGTGTTGCTGTCGGTTTTGAGTCAGCAGTGTGTGATTTGAGGCAGTTAGAAGCAATCATTTGGACATTTCCTTTCTTATTTGCACAGATGGCTTGTTTTAGAGTGCTTTGCTTATTGGCTAAGCCAATAATCACTTTTTCAGTCTTTTTTGTTCCTAACATAGGATAAACATTGGAAAGTACAGATTGTTTTTGATTAGATGGTTGATTCTCAGAATAAGATTCCAAGTTTACTTCCACAATTCCTTCATCCAGGCAGACGGCCCCTTAACTTTTGAATTGGGTTTCTTTGCAACCTTGGGCATTTGTCCTGCTATGGATTCACCCATCGCTTTATTTTCCAAAGCTATTTTCTATTCATGTATGTTTTTTTTAGTTGGTTGGACCGTCTGATTGGATTCGGGAAGATTAAGCATCGCTTTCGATTCTTCATTCAGTTGGTTTAGGTCTATGATGGTGTCACCCCCCAGATAAATTACAAATGTCTCTCATATATGTGTTGTGCTTATCTGTTTTGTCACTTGCTTGATTTTTAAAAAAATGTTCTGCTTTTCCTTTCATTCTTTTGTCAAAGATTTTCCGCTTTTCTGCTCGAGCTATAGCTCTTCTTTGTTTTTTTGTTTGCGGAATCAGAGGACTCAGCGACTCGTGGATCAGTTATTGTCCTTTCCTTTGTTTCTTTTGATTCAATAACCTCTCCGCTTAAGTCAATAGGATCAGTGAGTGCGGAAGGGCTATCCAGAGGAACATCGTCCTTGTCATTCAGGGGAGATTTGGCCTCTACTTGAGTTGGGGTGGTTAAGGTGGAGAGTGGTTGCCATCTTTTTTACTAGAGCAGTCAATGCTGCAATATTTGAAGCATTCACATCCTCTGTGTTTGCTGGGGAAAGTGACATGTCCTTCACCGATGCAAGTTTGGGCTTTGTGCCCTCAACTACAGCCTCAGCAAACGTCTTAGTTTGTGTCGCAATATTGTGAGTGTTTGGATTCTCATCCATCTTATGGGTCAGGGCCGAGAACATATTACATGTAAGCAGCATACCCTCCATTTTGCTTTGCTTGCTTAATGAGTTCACACATTTGCATCCCTAGGGTTTTTATTTCTTCATGTGTTTGCTCATGACCCTTGTCTAATAAATTTAGAATCCGAGTCAGTACAGGAAAGGATTCAAGGCATTGTTGATGCTCATCAAAGCTTTGTTGCTGTTCCACGGGTCCTTGATTCGTCCGTGACCCATTTACATGGATCGGAGGCTCGTTGTATTCATAGTGTGGACCAGTAGAACAAGGACTATGTGAGGGTTGGGTACCTTGAGTCATTGATTTTTCAGAAACTGGAGAGCTGTTGAGTTGCATATTGGGAGCTGCCATAGTAGACGTTCGAGGTGAAAAAATGCTCCCTATTGCTTGTGCCTCTTTCTGTACACTAAGGTAAGGGTGCACAGAATATGAATAGGTTGGGGGATTGTTAAATAGGAACACATTTTCAATCCCGTATTTGTTTTTGTTTACTGGAGTAGAGGGTTTGTGTGATAGTCTGATACGCTTTCCCAATTCAGACTCAATAGCAGGGGCAAGCATAGAGAAGTCAGCAGGATGGGTGGCAAACTTCTCTATCCCCATTTTTCTTCTGATCTCATCTCTGTCTAAGCTAATGTCAAGGTTCGTGTCTTCATTGCACCAGCCTCTCGGGGAAATTTGATTAGCTTCTTTGATAGAAAGAGACCCCAACGCTTTTTTATAAGCAGTGGTTATTTTACCAGGATTGGGCGTAGCACATTCCCAAGGGGTATTCTTCTTCGCTTTCTTCTGTGGTAAACTATTCTTAAGTGGCTCAATTTCAGTTTCCGCTTGTACCACTTCTTTGTGGACAATGGAATTGCATTCTTCAATTTCGGCAGCTGTAACAGAAAGCTTTGAGGAGAGAATTTCTTTAGGTGAGTGCGGGAAATGTGTGCCGTTCTCAACTCCAATCTCGGAGCAAACCGGTATGTTTGTTCCTTTGTTTTATAAATCATTAATTACCAACAGATCCTCCTCATTTTCTAATGCGGCATGTCCATTCACCTTTTCAGGGGGATCTAGGTTTGTTTGAGGGTGATCAATCGTAATGTTTACTTCAGTTTCCTCTTCTAGAGTGGGAGGGATGTTAGGAATATCTAAGTTAGAATTAGCCCCAACATGTTCAACCTCAGCATTTTTTAATTTGTGCATGTTTGATTTTTTCCCACTACGTAGACCATCGGCCATGTCAGTGGGATTATCGACTTCGCTCAAAGCGTACTTATACCAATATTGTGTAATCACTCCCCGCAACAATATTTAAGTAACTTCAAGTGTAAGTTAAGCCAAAGTAACAAATGTGTACCAGATATAACGCTTACCAGCGCCCCAGCTGCCTCACATCCTAACAGCCCAACAGTCCACTTCGGAATGCACTTCGAATGCGCACGCGCGATGCGCGCACACCAGTGCAAATATAGAAAGTGGAAGGGGGAAGGCGGGTGCAAGAGAGGCGGGCTTAGAGGCAGGCAGAAGGCAGTACCAGAAGTACTGCAAAGAAAGCAGTGAGAACAGGGGTAAGAGTTATGATCCAATGGAGGGACAACACAACAAGCTGTGGCGAAGCCGCGGCGCCAAAGTAAAGCTAACAAGAGTTCAGCGCCTGAATTCAAATTAATTACTTGGCAGGTTTCGAGTCCAATGGCTTAAAGTCCAGCGTGTTGCGGCAGGATAAAGGCTTCCTCTTGCTGACTACAGTCGCAAATGCAGGATTAGTGCAGTAGGCAGTTTCTCCAGCCCCTCCAGCCCAACAGTCCACTTTGGAATGCACTTTGGATGCGAACAGGAACAGGATTATGAGGAGGGAAGTACCCTTGACCTTTTCAACAAGGAACTGTTGCTTTCATGAGTCCTCGAGATTGGAAAACATAAGACCAGGAAAACAGATTGAAGAATCCTGCATTGTGTGTCAGAGATACCCCGGGCCCTCCCGCCTCAATAATCAAGGCAGTGTAACGCTCACCTTGTGTCTCCACGGGGGCACCTCTCGATAACCGGGAAGTTCTTCGGAACCCTTTGCCTGCCCCTGGAATCGGTAGAGGTAACACTGGAAGACAGGAGGAGCGATTTAGAAACTGCTCCTTCTTCGAGACTGTTGGGCCGAAACCTGTACAGTTCCCTTAGGGACCACTGCAAAAGATTTAAGACTACAGGTGTTTGGCAGTAAACCCGCTTGGTAGCAGTCTGTACCACACAGATTCACTTGGTAGCTGTGGCTGAGCAGTCAGACTTCTCTCAAGAAGAGTTAGGCAGTATGCAGAGTATACACAATAGGTACAGAGACACAATAGTACAAACAAACACTGACCAGAGCTTTGGTGTAAAAGTATATAATTAATTATTTAAAAACACACTTGTAAATCACACTAGCAAAAAGAGGTAAGTAATTTCAGCACACAGTCACTATCATATATATACAACCCTATTCACTTATTAGACAAGTCTTAGTGAGAAACACCACTTATTTTCAGACAGAGGTGAGCGCTTAACATAAGATGACACTCTAATAAGTTGTAAAGAAAGGGAGGGAAAAAGGCAGAGTTAAAGAAGCATACGAGTTTCAATACTTTCTCAAAGAACCACAGTAAGGCAGGAGAGGCAGAGTTCTACTGGAGAGCAAGGAAGTCAATTGCAAGGCCCACTCTTGGAGAGAGCAAGCAGAAGGGCTCCAGGTTCACCAGTGGGGTTATGCCCAAAGAGTCTTTGTAGATAGTTCGCACAAAAAGGATGAAATTAAAGTCAGGAAAAGTTAGCTAGGTTGTCCCAGGCCAGCCCAGGTTAGAAAGTCGAGGCTTTACTGTCACCCCGAACGATCTGTCGCAAGGGAAGCCAGGCGGGACACAGTACCTTAAGTGTGAAGGAAGCTCCAGTGGCGGCAGTTGTTCCTGGCAGCAGGTGCAAGTCGGTGTTTCGTCCAGAGGAAGAAGAGGTCTCGCCGTGGAGGAAAGATGAAGGTCGTTGCACTGCCACGGAAGAAACCAGCCGCGGAGTTCTCCGGTTAAAAGGCACTACCCTTCTCTTCGCGGTAGTGGTAAACCGTGGTATTCCGGTTGCCGGGGTGCTTGCCACGGGCAAGGGGGCCACGAGATGCTCCAGGAAGGTGAAAAGAAGGCGAAACTGGTTATCCTCACCAGTCAAAGGAAGAAGACTCTCCGGACTGGAGATCTCCTCTGTCGTCGGGAAAAGTGGTGAGACGGTTCAGCAGGGCTCCACCAGTGGTGTCGTCGTTGCAGGTCGGCTCAGCTTCTCCCTCCTCGGATTCTTAGGTGCTGTGGCGACTTCTGAAGTTCCAGTCCCCAAAGCCCTGCTTTTATGCAGCACACCCCCATTCACTCAGCCTAGCTGTCAATCAAACATGCTAAGTGGTGAGCCGGCCGGCTCACCACTTGGGCCAATCACACAAGAGTGCGACTTGAGTTACCAAGGTAACTCAGTCCAGGGTGCCTAAACCCCCTCCCACACCCCCTGTGGTACCCAGAAAGAGTGGCACCACTTTTAGAGGCTTCTGTAGAGATGCCCGCCAAAAAGTGGAACAAAGGGCTCGACTCGGGTTGGAGTCACAGAAGAGAACACGAACGCCATTTTAGAATCGAGTTCTGGCAAAAAATACCAACCGGTGAATTAATATTAAATAAATAAACCAGCGGTATGTTCGAGGCTATAAGAATTAAATAATTAAAGTTGGTAGCCTCGAACAATGGGAAAATCCCATAGAGATATATTCGCGGTTGAATATAAAAAGTAGTATCCACTGCCACCAGCCAAAACTCGATCAGGGGGGACGGAGACGTGCCCCCTCGAACAACAGACCCCGGGTCAATCGAATTGCCCCGACCAGTACATCCACAATATGATGGTTTGTACTGGTTTCTGTTCATAATTTGGGACTAGTAAATCCAATGGTGACTTTACATGCCCTGGGAGACAATAGTCAGTCCCAGGGTATGGAGTCTTTGTTGGGGGGTCGCTACGACACCCCCGGGTTACGGCACGGAGGGTGCTGTGTAACCCACATAAAAAAAACACATGAGACCCATATGGAATAAAAGACCCCATAGCCCATAAAACACATGGAAAGTGAAAGGAACACCTCAAATCATGTCTAAGAGTGGGAGCAAAAGAATCTCACTCTTAGCAGGAGAGAAAAAAATAAACCCCAAAAATCCAGCAAAGCTGCTGGGGGACTCACTAGGTTTGGGAAATTAGCCTTACAGAGAATTCTCCCTAACAGAGACCCTCCACCAGGGGTCATGATGGCTCTCACCTTGTATAATGTAAAGATGCGCTCTCCGTCCTGCCACGCTGGGCAGGGGCGCGTCGATGTGGCACCGTATCGCTGAGTTACTTCACTGGCAAGGGCCGGATTTCGGGCCGGCTGCAACTCCTATCCAGGTAAGTATTCAGGTAAGTCTTGACTGGTGGAACAATGTCTTTGGGTGGGGTTTTGCCATGATGAATTCGCCGGTAGCAACCTTCTTACTATTGCTGCAGGTGATGATGCTGCGAAGTAGCCGAAGGCGAGTCCGAACAGGTAAGTGAACGCCAAGCGGCATGGAAGTGCCCTTGCAAATGGCTAACCTGTGATTTGCTTTATCTTGCAGGCCAGGACGGCCCGGAGGTGAATTGTCCTCGAAAATCCGGGAGGAGAGGGGTTGAAGCTGTGCAGGGAAGGATGAAGACGAGACTGGTCTTGGAAGTCGACGATGCCGGAGGACACCGTCTAGCTGACGGATGCAGAGATGCAGGGTAGGATGAAGAAGAGACTGGTCTTGGACGTCAACGAAGCCGGAGGTGACGGATGCAGAGATGCAGGTAAGGATGGAGAAGATTCGGGCCGTGGATGTCGACGAAGCCGGAGGTATGCTGGACAGGACCAGATGAGCGTCACGCTGCTAAGCAGATTAACGCGAAGCACGTGCCTCAAGACGGGCGTGGTTTATATAGCAAGGCGGTCTCCCAGGTGTCTTTGGGGCGGGCCCCACCCTGGAAGCTAGACCGCAGGATGCAGTTCTCCTGTGTTCCACCTGGGGGCGGCCATGCTGGTCCAATGCTCATTGAAACCCCGTTCCTGCAAGCGTCTCCTATGCCAGCAATGCCAAGACTGGCTCCAGGGCATCCAAGGCAAGCCAAATGAGGTCCTTAAGGGCCTGTGATCCCTAGAAGGGGATAAGGTCGTGACAGGCAGGGAGAATCACCAGCCACTGTGATACCGTCCTTGGCTCCAAGAACAAAGCCGCTTCAGTGAAAACAACACAGCCAGTGAGTTTGGTAGACCAATAAAAGACCGGTGTGTGTTGAAGCCAAGGTTGCAAGTAGCAACATTGTATGGTGAGCGCTGGAACGCACATTTGTTAAAACACGTGTGGTCAGAGATGCAAATGAAGTTAAACTGCTGATGAGTGATTGAACTTTAAAGCAAGCTAAAATACCTTTGACAGAGTGACCCGGCACCGTGTGGGTGCTCAATCGAAGGTTTCTGTAAGGTATCCAACTGAGGAGTAACGAAAGTAGATACATTTGATCCGAGCCCAGCGGAGGGAGATCATTTGAAAGTGAACCAATAAATGTGAATCGAAATGGTCCTGCGATGGGGCAAGCAAAATCCTGCACACAGTCGAAAGTCTTTGATTTTGATGAAATAAAGAAAGTTTGGAAAAATACACGAATCAGTTCCAAGCCCGGCAGAGGGAGTACAATTGAAGATTTTGTCTTAAAGTGGGTCTGAGCCCGGAAGAGGGGGATCCGGGTGAATTGAAAATCACCCAAGAAGTTTTACATGAGAATCCTGAGGGAAAAGGAACTTTTGAATGTTTATCGTATCAGACCCTCTGAAGTAAGAGACTTTGAATGACAAAGAGACTTTGGTACAGAATGCCCTGATACTGAGATTTGAACTGCATCCTCGTGCTACAGAAGCCAGAGACTGCGAAGCTCGTGTGTGCCGCCTTGTCCTGTGCTGAAAACGTGGGAAAGGGAAGCCAACTGCTTGAATATCCTGACATATAAATTCTTGAACACTTTTGTTTTGCACAACATTGTTTCCCACACTATTTGTATTTAGAAGTAAGGATTGGCAATAGGTTTATTAGTATAGGCCCCTTTTATTTTGACAAGGACACCACTAGGACTGCGTTATTATTATTTTATGGTCATAGATTGCTCCCATCTTTAGATTTAGGATTAGATAGGCGTTTTTCAAACCAAGTTGAAGTTCAATAAACATCCTTCAACTGTGATCACTTGTGTCTTTCTTACTGTTTGATACAATGAATAAACTGTGGGATATTTTCATCCTAGAGAAGCTTACTGCAATAGTAAATGATGGCATGGAGGCTTTCCACACAGACTGGGGATTGTTTATTTTGTAATGGGGTAGTAGTTAACCAAGCTTATAATCTTGTGAGCGGACTCAGCCAACACGTTCAATAACATGGGTCTCTAGCTCTGCTTTTATCATTTGGAATAGATCTGCGAAGAGAGCCTCAGGCATTTCACATGGGGTGTCCACAGTTTTTCGCCATATATGATTTGATCAACCGTGCGTCTTAAGATTTATGTGCTGTACCCCTGTGTAGTGCAAGTGTATGAGAGAGAGTGGGTGGGGGTATGGTTGAAAATGGAACATATGTCATGGTAAAGCTGTAACTGTATTATTGTTAATGATCCTTTTGTCAAAAAATGAAAAAAACCAAAGTAAAAAAATAAATAATTATATACATCAAGAGCGCCAGGGTCAGAAGGGATGGCTACTATCACTCTAGTAAACCAAGAGGCTGAATGGGCCTCTTTTGCAGTGCTTAAAAATCGTGGAAATGGGGGACATACCTTCATCTTGGAAAGAATCATTAGTGATTAGTCATTCATAAGAAGAGACTACAAGGTGAGACAAGGGCATATAAATGAATAGCACTCTACAATGCATTATGCAAGGTGTTCACTAGTTTGATTTTACGAAGGTTGTGGGACTGGACAAAGTATAACATGTTGAATAAATTGGCTGTCCGGAGAAATGTTCACAATTCATAACTTAATGAACTTAAATGCATTTGCGAAAGAAAGACATATAAAGAACAGTCTTCCATTCCAAGATGGCCGCCATCCCGTGAGGATGTATGTGCCAGAGCTCCGTCCCAGTGAGATATCAGAAAGGTGAGAAAAAGCTAAATAAACAGTAATTCCGTCTCCCAGTCTCGGCCCCAGCACCCATAAAGAAGGCAAACGGTGACGCAACGCGGAACGGGCCACAGACACCCGGCCGGTGCTCTCAGCGGCAACCCAGCACTCCAACTCATGGGGCAGAGAAAGACCGAAGTGGGCCTCCCGACCCACCCGATAACATAGCAGTCGTCCGGGGGCAGCAGCGCTCGTCTACGGAACAGAGCGGAGTTCAGAAGGCCCAGGAAAACTGTGCGCACTTCGAAGCAATCCCAAAGTGAAATCCAAGCGCGGCAGTCCCTTCGCAGAGATAAAACCCACAACGAGACGGCAGCCGCTCCGGAGCCCCAGAGCGAACCTGGTGGGAGCGCCCCTTCCAACCGGCAAACAGCGGGACACAGCCGAACCTTCTGATGTGGACCGGAGTAGTCAAGACCACTACTACACTTGTCAGAAAGGAAGCCCCGTCACACCACAATAAGCGGTAAGCAGGGAAGGTGGCGGAAAGGGCAGGAAAGAGGAATGGGCACTAGAAGTCATGTCAACCAATATATAGGACAATCGAACAACGACACAGCCGCAGTGCGCAGGTGGGAAGAAAAACAGTGACAAATCCGAAGTGCACCGGTTTGATAACACGATACGCCGCACAACCGTGCTAATGCAACAAGACCTATTACGCAGATAAATGGAAGCCTGGCACCGTTAGGCTCCCAGTGATGCTAAATACTGCTAGTGCACCACCCCGACAATAACCAGTGCGAGTAATACGCAAAACAGGAAAGGGAAAAGCCCTCGGACACAAGGGATCTGTACGCCACGAGGCACCCTTTGCCATATCGGAGCCCTAGAACTTCCCAACATCACCACAGAAGCTGAAGGAGACCTCACATATATAACACAGAACACCCCAGCTTGAAAGGAACAACCACAGAGGAAATATCACCCAGTGCCACTACAGCTCCCCCCCACCCCCTCCAGAAATAAAGCGGCGAAAAGCACAGTGTGCCACGAACAGACGGAATATCTGGGAGAGACTATGGAAAAGGATCCAACCTAGTAGTGCCACTGAAACTTGAGCAATAGACATTGTTTGCACCGGTGTAACGCTAACGAGGTAACTGCGCCCGGAACCTCTGCACAATCCAGCACTAAGAGCAGGAGAAGGGGACATAGGCACACCGAACTACCCAGGGACCCTGCTGCGTCGCCTCACCCGCACAGCGCTCCCCGAGACAGATGCCAGGGGCCAGATCCAAAAACACCCTACTGAAAGCCAAAAACACAGCTAAAGTGCGAGGAGGATAACTAGAGCACTGCTGGAGACAACGCCGTACAGAAGAACCACAGAGTGGAATTACGACAGAAGAACGGGACGGCAGGGGAAGCACGGAAGACGACTCCAAAATGGCCCTGAACAAGGAGGAACTCCAAGAATGCCTGAAAGAAAGCCGTCGATGGAATCCCTTCAGGATCAATTGGGCAAAATAAGGGAAGAGCTGCGTTCCTCCCTTCAAGAAGTCAAGAAGGACATTGCAGACCTGGGAGATAGAGTGGACACTGCAGAAGCAAGACTCTGAGAGATCGCAGAGGTCTCAAAACAAGCCAGCTTACTGCTCGAACAAGACCAGAGCGACACACAATCTAAAGCTACAAGCAGAGGACCTGGAAAACAGGTGCTGTAGATCTAACATTAGGGTTAAACCCAACAGCAGAATGTACGTGGGGTGTTGACCACAAAGTGGGAAAACGGATTGGGATGGGGGAGAGATGAGACAATAAATAGGGAAGAAGTGCGGGACGAATGAAGCTAACTTGGACGGAGGGAGGGGGCAAATCAACCTGGAATCCAACTCGGGACATAGATATGTCCTGGCGCAGAGCAAGATGGAGTGAAACTGATACCTTATGCCCCGAGAGGGACCCAAGGAAGGTTCTGAGGGACCTTGATCCGAAGGGTAAGGGAGGGGTTGGGGGCAGCGGGAGAGGGAATGTTATATTTGACTTTTGGTTTATTAGGAAAGTTTTAAGATATGGTCTGAAAGGCCTGAAGATTTGTAGGTTAAACAGCTGGAGGAGGCATAGCCGAAATCAGGGAAATTCTTCACAAAGATGATATGGCCGAAATGAACATTATGACACTTAATGTACAGGGTCTGATCTCGCCAGTAAAGCGCCGCTCTATCCAGCAAAACTGATTGACCTACAAGCGTCAATTGTTTTTCTACAAGAAACACACCTTCTCCCTGCAAACGAGAGAAGAATGACCAGTAAAGCGTTCCCCAAACAATACCATGCATCGGACGGGAAGAAAACCAAGGGGGTAGCCATATTGATAGGGGCCAAGGCGATATTCAAGAAGCGAGCAATACTCAAGGATCCAGAGGGCCGGTAAACCCTTTTGAAAGTCCTGTTGGGGGAGCAGATGTATACATTAATCGTAATATACGCCCCAAATGAAAAACAAGACTTATACCTAGGGGAAATTCTAAAGACCCTGGAGGGATGGTGTAAAGGCCAGAAATTGATTGGCGCAGACTTTAATTGTGTCATGGACCCTACCCTGGACAAAACACTGCCACCAACTGAAGCAGACGGGAGAAACAGGCAGGCGATGGTGAAACGCTTTAGGGATCTCTGGGTGGTGAAAACATGGAGATTTTTCCACAAGCAAGAGAAGGAATTTACCCAATACTCAGCGGCCCACAAAGGATATTCAAGAATCGACATGATTCTGCTCTCAGTCACTTTGATCCCCTAAATATCTCTCCGATCATGCTCCAGTTCTAGTCCAGATTGAGACACTTAAAGACACCCTTGTGACCCGCAGAAGCTGGAGATTGAACAAAATGATATTGAGAGACTTAGCACTTAGGGCACACATGGAAAAGGTTATACATAACTAATTTCAAGAAAATGATGACGGGGAAACAGATCTGGGAGTAGTCTGGGACCCATGGAAAGCGGTGTTTAGGGAGGTACTCTTATCGCAAATCATAGCACACATGCGGGAAAGGGGGCTCCTGAAGAAAAAACTTGAACTGACTCTACTAGAAGCTGAAACCCAACATAAAGCAAAACAATCCCAAAAATCGCTGAGAATACTGTGGAAAGCACGGGCCCAGCTAGAAACAGGCGTAGCAGACCGCACTGCACAAGCCTTACTGGACACCAAACAAACATACTATGTCCAGGGAGGCAAGGCTAACACATTCCTGGCAGATAAACTATGCAAACAAAGATCCTGAAACTACATTGCACAGCTTAAAAACAAAAAAGGGGATATATGCACATCAGAGAAGGAGAAACTGGATATTATGGAGAGATTCCACCAGGCGCTCTTGAAACAAGAAAACCTCCACCCATGTGTGCAATTAGATTACAGGGAAAAATGTACCCTACCCCAGATTACCAACTAGGATAATGACGCATTGCAGGCACAAGAAATAAGCAACCCCATAACAGCGCTACCCTCTAACAAGACCACAGGACCAGATGGTCTAGGGAATGGTTATTACAAGACATTCCGTAATCAAGTGCTTGACCCACTAACTATATTGTTTGACCACATCAGAGACAGCTGTACGGTTATACCCGATATGGGAATCTCAGTTACAACCCTGATACTAAAACCAGGCAAGGACTAGTTACCGGCCAATTTGGCTGCTTAATAGGGATGCCAAACTGTATGTCAAAATCCTTACAATAAGGCTATCGAGAATCCTACCCAAAATAATCCATGCAGACCAAGCAGGTTTTATAATAGGGAGACAAACTCAAGACAACATCAGGCGAGCAATCAATATAATAGAGTTCAGAACCAGGACGGGACAGACATTTTTCCTAGCTGCTTTAGAAGCACAGCGGGCCTTCAACAGCATAGACTGGACCTATCTGAAGCTGGTTTTGCAGAAATTTGGATGCAACCTTACCTTCATTAAGATGGTCCAAGCGAACTTTCAACTCCTGCACATGTCCTTTACGATTAATGGGAGAGCCACACCCGAAATTAAAATACGCAGAGGCACACGCCAAGGTTGCCCGCTCTCCCCCCTAATATTTGCCATGGCAATGGAACCTATTGTGGAAATAATACGGCAAAACCAGTAAACACTGGGGCTGATATGTGGAGAGATAACACACAAGATAGCACTATACGGTGATGACATAATGCTCTTCCCTAGAGATTCCATAAACACTATACCAAAAGCACTTGATAGACTGCAAGAATTTGCCACGATCTCAGGGTTCGCTATAAACTTCACTAAATCTAAAGCCTTAAACATCACGGAAGAAGAGGGGGTAATTAACACACTGAAATCCCTATACCCATTGATTTGGGACACCAAAGCAATAGAATACCTAAGGGACTCAACTAACAAAAGACCACAAAGGGTTATATGGAGCAAAAATAAAACCCCTATGGAAACAATTGAGGGAGGACCTATACAGGTGGGATGCAAAGAACTTTCCTGGTTCGCACGCTTTGCGGCGCTTAAAATGACCCTACTACCCCGCTTGTTATACATGGTTAGTTCCATCCCGGTAGATATCCCCCCCGCCCCCATTTGGGTAAGGCTGTACAGAAAGAACTAACAGCTTTTGTGTGGCACCGAAAAAAACATAGAATACAAAAAAGGATCCTGACGAGACCACCAATCCTGGGGGGACTTGGGGTTCCTGATATCGAGAGGTATAGCCTAGCTGCACAAATTGCACCAATGGTAAAGTGGAGAGGGGAAGATGCATTAAATGGGTGGATGGGAATCGAACAAGGGGTGACTACAATCCCACTGGGTGCATTACACGCGTTGTGAATAAGAGCCAGGGGAGCAGAAGGTCAGCTGTTGGAGGTGACCAAGGTGTCACTCAAGGGATGGGGTACAGCTTTACGGAGATGCAACATCACACCTGGTCAGGGAACCTTTACCCCAATGGCACATAATCAGGACTTCACCCCGGGCCAACAGACCAGAATGTGGGACAATTGGGGACAAGTGCAAACAATTCACCTAAAGGACTTTTTCCAAGGGGAAAACCCACTACTATTTGAAGAATGCAAACAGAAGTTTGGCACAGGGGAAAAAGAAAGATATACATATATACAGATCAGGTATTGGATAACACAAAAGGAAGTTAAGAAAATGGCCACTAGGACTCTGATAGGGTTAGAACTGACTCTACAAGAGGGTAACACAACTTGGGCAATATCGAGATTGTACAGGCTGTTAGATAAGGCACAAGGAGGAGACACTTTCTCATATATGGACAACTGGGCGAATGACCTAGGGGCGCCCATTACAGAGGAAGAATTGGCCCAAGTGTGGAGGAGAGCACAGAAGACATCCAAATGCACCACCATTAGGGAAACAGCATACAAAATATGCTTCTGGTGGTACTTGACCACCCCCCATAGGCTGCACAAAATGAACCCCTGCTATCCGCCCACTTGTTGGAGGCACTGCAGCGGCAATGGAGATTTGTACCACAGGTGGTGTTCTTGCCCCAAGGCCATAATCTATTGGAAGGAGGTTCTAGGGCATATAAAGGAAATCACCGGCAGACAATTACCATCCTCACCAAAAGTAATATTATTGGGGACAAAAGTAGAGGTTGTTTATGCAGCAACAGGTAACAATGAAACTCTCATCACCCACCTGTTAATGGCGGTAAGGATGACCCTAGCCCAATGGTGGAAAAATCCAGAGGGTCCCATAATAGCATGTTGGTGGGTAAAAATGTGGATTGTAATGGCCATGGAAAAAGTAGGGGCCCTGAAGGAGGGCAAGCACCTCAAGTTTCGGGCGGTATGGGACCCCTTCCTTGAGTTTGTGAGAAAGAAGAATGCACAATACTACAGACCGGTAATAGTGAGAACACTCCAAAATTGAAGACACCAAACGTGCTACAGAGGAACTCGAACTAATGAGATTCACCTATTGAAACGACACATAGACACAGCCGAAGGATATATAAAGCAGATCATATCAATTTAGGGTTTGGGTGGGAGGGGTGGGGGGGCGAAAAGTTGTTGAAATGTTATAACTAATGTTGGGCTGAATCATATAAATACACAATCGATGTCCCTAACAGTACCTATGTATAAGTGACCACTACAACTGCATGTGAAACATTTACTAGGGTATCTGTGTCAATACTCTCATGAAACATTGATTGTGAATGATTAAATAAAGTGTTGGAAAAAAAAGTCTTCCTTTGTTTGGGGCCTTTAGTGATTTCCTGTGAGCCTTCGATGCTGTGTGCATGAAATGCCTGTTCAGAAAACTGTGTAAATCTGGACTTTGCAAACAGCTGCTGAGATGTATTCAAGGGCTTCACACAAATATGAGAGTCAAAGTACTTCTTAATGGCCCAGGAGGTTTACAAGCAACCTAATAACTAATGTGAGACTAAAACAAGGCCCCTATACTTTTTATCATCCATATTAAGGGCCTCGCAAGACACATCCTCCTTTCCGCCCAAGTTTGGTCTATTAAAAAGTACCTTATTCATCTAATGCTGATGATATGGGCCTCATCACGAGTTGGGCTGTAGCCCTTGAATGCAGTGGTAACGGTATTACAGCCACATTTAAGGGCTGGCCCTATCACGAGTTGGTGCTAAATGGGCTGTTTTACCTCCAGCCTTTCTCTGGTCAAGCATAATATCACAGTTGTAAAGTGGGTCATGAAGGACCCTTGCGGAGGGGATTACCTGCGTTAGGGCAGTTTCACTGAGGGCTTGCAAGGCATTTATCAAACCGAAGTAACAAAGCACTAGGCAATCTAGATTCTGGAGTTCACATGATAGTTTAAATGGTATTTAACCGTCTGCTACTGGTGATCGTCTAGAAGCATGCGTTGGATGATGAGGATTAAATTACAATATGCAATAAGATGGATCATCTAGCATGTAAATAGGTTCAGTAGTAAATTCTTATTAGATGGCAATGCCATTTTGCAGTTAGGTTGCAGAGCGAATCACTGTAGCAGCGAGTGCGTAAACAGAGAGCATGCAGGTGACTCTTCCACGTTGAGGAAGGCAGCCGCAGCCAATGGGAAATAGCTAAGACAGTGATAGCGCCGGGCCCACAGCGAGCAGTGACCACGCCGGGTTGGGCGAAGACTCTTTAGCAAGTTGTTATAAGGAGAATCTTGTAGGTGCGCAATATAGTTAGATGGCTTACCCAGATGCGGTGAACCAAGTGTGAATGCGGCTTGTGGGGTGATCCCAGGGGAGAGAGACGGGAATCTTGTCCCAGGCTCGGATCAGTGCAACGGTAGGAGGCACGGCGTGCAGGCTCCAACGGCGAACAGGCAGCAAACAGGAAGTTGGCCTTTTTCCTATGGCCTTCTTCCATATGGCCAGCTTCCGCCTGCCGGGAGCAATGCTGGTAGATGTTACTGAAACATGGAAATAGGGTGCTAGTGGCCAGTAACAGATCAATTCGGGAGTGGCCGCTGTGCGCGTTGGAGAAAAATGTGTAGTCGCCGTCATCAGGGTTGGCTACCCTCCAGATGTCAACCGTGCCGGATTCTTTTATTAATCTGGTAAAGGCTAGGTCTCGGGGGAAATCCAGATCCGATGGGGGCAGGGACTTGTCCACTGCGGGGTTCGGACCTGTGTTAAAGTCCCCCCCCCGATTAGGAGGTACCGCGATGCGTAAGTCAGGAGCGGCGGGAGGAGCTCTGCCAAAAATGTGTCCTGGTTCACATTCGCGGCGCAGATTCCCACGACAGTGATCGGCTGTTCTGCAATGTGTCCCCGAATGAGGAGGTATCTGCCTGCCGGGTCCCCCTTCACAGTGGGGTTGGACAGTTGAAACCTATCGCTCAGGAGGACCGCAAACCCCGCTTCTTCTCACCGCTGGAGGCGAAAAAAATCTGTTTAAAGCACTTAAACTTAATATGGTGCTCGTCTGCAGGGAGGAGGTGAGTGTCCTGAAGGATTACTATATCCCCATTTAATACCGCCAGCCTATTCTCTACCGATTTGCGCTTCCTTGGGGAATTAAGACCCTGGACATTCCAGGTCAGGATGCGAATCTCTCTAGCGTTATCCGAGCCTATGGTGTGCGGGAGCGCAGTTTATGCTGGACTGATGGGCTGCATAGGGGCTACAAGAGTTTAGGAGATTCCCTAATGAGCATAGGAATGTGCTGTAGATACTGATGTCAAAGGGTAAAACTGCAAACATGAACAAGGGCACCCGAGGAGGTGAACAGGTCCTCGGCTAGGAACTCCCCCCTTCCTCCCCCAAAAATGAAAGAATGAGACCATAAAGCTCATCCAAGGGGATCACTGGAAGACCCCGTCGCCGGGAGCTGACCCCCGCCGGTGAAGGAAGAGAAACTGCAAGGGCGCAGAGAGACAGGCGCTGGATCAAGCAACCAAAATGGGCCTGGGGGTATATGCCAAGCAGACTACCTATAGGTGCCCCCCCAGGTGCCAGATACCGACCCAGTCCCTCCAGGGAGTGATGAAAAGCGCCCGAGAGCTAGAGGAGCGTGCATGGCACTAGGGAACTCTGGGTAAGGAATAGCACAAACCTGACTGACCGGCCTTAGAGGAAAGGTGAAGGCCACCCATCAGTCCATATTATGCTGTTTCCGGGGGCCCCGAGGCCGGCGACGTCCGCTGGCCCGGGACCGGCGGCCAGGAGTCAGCGAGCCGGACTGAGATTGAGAGCGAGTGGCAGAATCAGAGTCCCCTTCAGTGTATTTTATTCCCAAGAATTGACCCGCCTCATTGGGGTTGCGGATTTGCCTGCGTGTTCCTTCCCACTCGAAACACAGGGATGTGGGGTGCACCCACCAGTATTGTATTTTCTTTTCTTGCAGCCACTCCGTCAAGTTGCGAAGGGCTCTCCTTTTTTGGAGAGTAATGCTCGCAAGATCTTGAAACAGCATAATGTTGGCCCCTCTAAAGGTGATCTGCTTCGTGGACCTGGCCTCTCTCATTATCTCCTCCTTGACCCTGAAAAAGTGAATCCTGGCCAGAACGTCTGGAGGAGATGATGATGCTTGTCTTGGCGCTGTGCGGTGGACTCTGTCAATTTCAAGTGGAACGCTGTCAGGAAGAGTTATTATAAACCTCAGCAGGTCATTGACAAAGCTCTCCAGATCATTGTTGGCGACTGAGGTGGGAATCCCTAGAATGCGGATATTGTTGCGGCGTGAGCGGTTTTCACTGTCCTCCTGTTTGGACTCGATAGCTTCACATCTGGCTTCCAAGGATGCTATTCTGCTTAGGCCACACTCTAGCTCGAATGTATTATCACACAAGCCATTCTCCACTTCCTCCTTACGCTTCTCCACTTCTTCTACCCTCCTATCCAGTGAGGCAATTTATTTAGTAACCTCCTCAGTGCCCTTTTGGATCTCCTTGTTAAGGGCTAAGAGAAGATCTTTCAGGTCCGTTTTAGTGGCGAATTGCTCAGTCTGTGGATGCTCCAGTGGGGGGGCAACCCCGAGTGTCACTGCGGCGGCGGGGTCAGCCCTGGCTGTTTTATTCTGGCCGGAGTTGGACATCATTGTCGCGATATCTACCTGTTTCGCCGATTTGCCACTCTTAGACATGGCTCTGCTGGGTGGCGAGGGTGGAGCGGGGGCTACTGCTGTTATTATTCCGCCTGCTGAGCACTGCAGAGATGTCAGGCCGGGCGCTGTTGAATATGCCCAATCCTAGGGGAGGTTGGTGAGCCCTCCCAGGCTGTAGAGCCGCCAAGACCACTACGAGTACCAGGAGCAAGCACAGTGTGTTTTTATATACCACCCAGGGGACCTGACGCACTGTCCCACGCCAAGAGGCGAGCCCTGAAGAGACACTCCTTTCCGCTGAGATAGGAGATGATAGGAGGATTCACCAGGTCCAGGGTCCTTGGCTTTCGTTCCAGGCGCACAGCCCACGGTGCCGAGATCCGGGGCAGTGCTGTAGAACTGCTTGTCGAGATGCTTGGGTGCGGGCGAAGCTGCACTCAGATTGCAGGATGAGGTGTCGGCCCGTCCAAGGTATGCATAGCTGTGAGGGCGTCAGCCCAGAGGAGCTCGAAGGTGGAGTAGATGGTGCATCTGACGCGACCCCAGGTTGAAGAACTGTTGCTGGGGACTAGGTACTTGCTGGGCGATAGAATGCTGGAGGCGCTGGGGCTTCCCCCGACACACTGTCTTGTAGCTTTTCCAGGGAGTCACCGACACCCGCTCCGAGCCCCGGCTCCCAGAAACGGTGCGCGGGCGACCCCCGGTAGATGCAGCCGGGACCAGGCAGGGCAGAAGTGACGCGGCCACCTCGGGTGCAGGGAGGTCCCCCCGCGCACAATGCTCAATCCGCCAGCTTGGCCTCCCCCCACCCAACGTGCAGCACCAGAGGGGCACCGCCTCCACGTTCGGCCGAAACGGGCCGCAGCTGATCGATGCGACGCCCAGCCCCTCCCATGGAGCCGGCGGGGACGCTACAGGAGCAGAGCGGGTGCCCACTAGGCTGGTCCCAGGTTCCTCATGGCATCGGGGCAGGACGAGCAGTAGCAGGTAGGGTTTGTGAGGGGCCCCCGCTCAGAGAAATAACAGGATGCCGCTGGGCCCAGATCACCGCACCCTCATACAAGTTTAGGACCATGGGTCGGGTCCCGACATCAGTCTTTGTCCGTGTTGCGGCCGGGCGCTGTGAAAAGTCCACCGACTCCCGGCGTCGCAGCCGGGACGGTGCGAGGGTCCCGGCCGATGAAATTCGCAGAGCTCCCCCCCAGGCAACTCACACGGGGGACGCCCACCAATGCGCTGCAGGGAGGGGGAAGGGGCTAAGGACTCTCCCAGACCCCCAAAACGCTGGACACTCAGGGCAGCCGCAACGGAGGAGCACCCCTCCCCCACTGAGGCCGCGATCACCATAGGCGTCCGACCGCCATCTTGCCTCACATCGGGCTGAGCTCCCGAAACCGCATCGGGTCCTCACAGCATCGGGCTGTTACTATCACCGAAATTCCGCACTTAGCAGCAGCAGTGGATAATCATAGTGCCCTCAGTCCGCGGGAAGACTCGGCGACTGCCTCGATCCGCGTGGAACACTCTCCAACGATGGGGCCGTCCAGGAGCACTCAGGAAGCCATGCCACTCGGTCGGCTACTGGCCATGCCGCCCCTGATACGGTTTTTCATAAAGACACAGTGGTATTGAAAGTGAAGCCTAACTTTCTCCCTAAGGTAGTTTCTGAATTTCACATCACTCAGAAAATAACCTTACCACCCTTTTATTCTCTGCCGCACCTGGGAAAAGAGGAAGAAAGGCTTCACAGACTCGACCCTAAGCGTGCATTAAGCTTCTATATTACCAGATTAGCAAAACTGAGCTAGAATGATCAGTTGTTTGTGGGCTACACAGGCCATAAATTGGGCCTGGCCATCACCAAACAAACCATCTCTAGATGGATTATTTTAACAATGTCAGAATGATACAAACTAGCCGGTAACGATCCCGTAGAACATTTAAGGGCTCACTCCACCAGGGATATCGCAACTTCATCTGCTTTGCAGAGGGGAGTTCCCATAAAAGACATTTGTGCAGTTGCCACATGGTCCTCTGCAGAGTCTGTTTTTGGAAAGGCAGTTCTGCACTCAGTGCATTCTTGATGACTTCAATTTTACTCCCTCCTCCAAATAATATAACTGCTTTGCGAGTGTATCAAAGATAAGGAATACATGGGAGGACACAATCTATTCGAAGAACAAGTTACTTACCTATGGTAACGTTCTTTCAACTGGATGTTGCTCCAACATATTCCTTATTGCCCTCCCATCCTACCCTGCAGTAAAACCTCCCTTGTTACAGTCTGTGCTCTCTCAGGGGTAGTAACCGTCCACTCAAGACAATACTTTGCTCTTCAAATCAGAACTGGGCAAAGGGCGCTGCGCAAGCTACTTATACCACTGATGATGTCGACATCAGGACGGAGGCCTCCGAGCAACATCGACTCGACCAGTCATCGACGCACAGCGCCCTATACTAGGGAACATTTTTTCTGAAACAGCAAGCTGGATATTGGAAATATCAAAGATAAGGAATATGTGGGAGGAACATCCAGTCGAAAGAACATTACCATAGGTAAGTAACTTGTTCTTCGAAGGGATTGTGTCCTCCGACGTATTCCTCATCTTAGATATATCCTTCCAGCTCTGCTGGCCTCGGAAAAATTTTTCTCTAGAGGGCGCTGCGCGTCGACGTCCCTCGAGTCGATGTCCTTCGACAGCCGCCGTATCGACGCTCGACGTCATCCTGCCTATAAAGGCCGCGCGCAGCGTCCGTTGCTCAGTTCCGTTTTTCCGCGCTACTCGGTGCCTCGGAATACCGTTGCTCAGTTCTTAGTCAGAATAATCCTATTTACCTCGAGTTATTCGATCCGTACTCGATGGCTTCCTCGTCGGAACCGACAACTCCTCGATCCGGCTTCAAAAAATGTCGAGATTGTGGGAAAAAGATGTTGTTGACCGATCCTCACAGAAATTGTCTGTGGTGCTTGGGAGCCGAACACCATTGTTCGGAGTGCGAGGACTGTATGTCCATGACAGCTAAGGCCCTGAAGGAGCGTAGGGGGAAGCTGGAGAAAGGTAAGACTTTTAAAGCTTCTTCTTCGTCGACGAAGTCGAGACATTCGTCTCCTCGTCACCATTCGCGCTCCAGGTCTCGGAGTGGGTCTCATCACTCCTCGAGATCGAAGCACTCGAAGAGGAGACGTCGAAGATCCCCTTCTCCGTCTTCCTCTTCCTCTGTTTCGCCAAAAAGAATCCCTTGCCCCATGAAACATAGTTCCCGGGCTGAATGGGAGGAATTCAGAAAAAATATGATGAGCGTCTTGGAGAAAGCGGCCTCGACCCCCTCGAAGACTGCCGAGAGCGATGCTCTGGTCGAAAGACCCGAAGGTCAAAAACGCCGCAAGTCGCAGTACCCGGCGAAAGAAACCTCTCGAGCGCGTCTCGAACCCTCGAGTAGGACTATGACCTCCAAACCTTCCTCGAAGGTTCCGTCGACGTCGAGGTCGATGTCTTCGACGCCGTTGTCGAAGGGACCTTCGACACACGGGTCTGTCGACTCGACGCCGGCCTCGACACCGGCGTCGACGCCGAGAAAAGTCACGGTGACCACACATCCAGTGACGATCCCCAGGCCCTCGACGTCGATGCGTCGATATTGTCGAGTAGAATTCCAATTCTGTCGAGGTCCTCGAGGCCTCCACCTCTGTTTTCGACGCCAAGCTCGAAGCCTTCGACGTCGGCGTCGACGACATCGATGTTTTCGAGGCCAATAATGACAAGTTCGGCACCCTCTGCCTTGGAAATGGGATTTACTCCCTTTATGAGTTCAGAACAATTGAGAACTATATCCTCAATTTTAGAAGAGGGTGATTTGTCTGAACAAGACACATTTGAGTTACAGGGACCTGTAACCCCAGTTAGAGAGGAATTTTCCTCTGAAGAGCGTAGATTAAAGGATCTTCATGATTCTTTACATGAGGCAAGTGGGTTAGACACTTCCCCTGAGGTGGATTTTGCTAAGCCAGAACCGGGGGAGCATGCTGAAACCCCCTACAGAGCCTTAATGGCTAGGATTACAGAGTTCATGGGGTGGTCTGCACCTTCACAATCTTTCCAACAAGATGACCTCACAGATATTTTTGACAAAGGCCCACAAGAGGATCCGGTGGTGCCCTTTCATAAAGCTCTTCAGAGAAAGATCATGACAAACTGGGAAACCCCAGAGGTAATACCAGCAGTAAATAAAAAACTGTCTGCAAAGTACAGGGTATCTTCCACAGACCCAGAGTCTTTGTCTAAACATCCATCCCCAGAAAGTCTGGTGGTACAAGCAGCATCCTCTACCGATGTCAAGACGGCTTATCCTACAGTCCCACAGGACAGGGACGATAAAAAATATGATGATATGGCAAAGAAAGTCTTTTCAGCATGTAGCATGGCGTTAAAGTCGGTTAATGCTACGTGCACCCTTGCTAGGTTCAGCCATACACTTTGGGAGTGTGTTTCTACAGCGGCTGACTGCATCCCGGAGGGAGAAGAGAGGGATGCGTTCCTGAATATTATACAGGACGGTAAAGACGCTATGTGCGAATCCCTCCAGACGGGCATTGATTCAGCTGACAGTATCAGCAGAGCAATGGCGGCAAGTACATCAACCAGGAGGTTCGCTTGGTTGAGAAAGTCGGGTTTTGCCCCAGATGTGCAAGCCAGGCTCTTGAACATGCCATTCGATGGCTCTTTGTTCGGGAAAAAGGCGGATGACAGTTTAGAGAAACTGCAAACTTCAAAAGCAGCAGCAAAATCCCTAGGAGCTGCAATCCGTCAGACTCCTTTTCGTCCCACAGGAACATCTGCGAGGGGCAAGTCCTTTCGCTTCTACTCCGCATTCGGAAGAGGTAGAGGACGACCGGCTCAAAGGGGTCAAAGAAGAACTACCCGAGGTGGACGGGGTAGATATTCTAAAGCCGCAGCAACAGCAGGTGCCTCTTTACCATCGGCATCTGCATCAGCCGCCCCAAAACCACTCTGAGGACACCCCTCACAGGACACCTGTAGGAGGCAGGTTGACTCAACATCTGACGGTATGGCAGGCTATCACGTCAGATGCTTGGGCATTGGAAACAGTCGCCCAAGGTTACTGCCTGCCTTTCCTACGTATACCTCAGAGTCATCCACCGGGGATCAGCTCTCAGAAAGCTCCAGATCCGCTCCTCTTGCAGGAAATTTTGGACCTGCTAGAGAAAGGTGCCATAGAACCGGTACCTGTAGCGGAGAGGAACAAGGGCTGGTACTCCCCTTACTTTCTCATTCCGAAGAAAGACGGAGGACTGAGACCCATCTTGGACTTGCGAGAATTGAACAAATTCCTCAGGAAAGACAAATTCAAGATGGTCACTCTTTCTCAGATCCTCCAGGCCCTGCAGTTTCAGGACTGGTTGGTATCTCTGGACCTTCAGGACGCTTATTTCCATGTGCCTATCCATCTCAAACACAGGAAATACCTGAGGTTCGCAATTGGCAACTCTCACTATCAATTTCGAGTACTGCCATTTGGGTCCGCCCCGAGGGTCTTCACCAAGTTAATGTCGGTAGTGGCTGCAAGTCTAAGGAGGGAAGGGATTCACGTCTACCCCTACCTGGACGATTGGCTGATCAGGGCTGTTTCTCCGGAGCAAGCTCAGATCCAGCTAAATCACGTGTGCTACTCCCTTCACAAACTGGGCTTCTCCCTCAATTTAAAGAAGTCTCAAATGATACCATCGCAGAGACTCCAGTTCATAGGAGCGATCCTGGATACTTCCCTGGGAAAAGCCTCGCCACCAGAGGTGAGGGCTCAAGATATTCTACAGATGGTTACCAAGTTCCAACATGCCCAACGTCTCCCAGCCTTCGACTTTTTGAGGTTGCTAGGCCTCATGGCATCCTGCATTTTCCTTATGCCAGAGGCTCGCCTGAGAATGAGATCCCTCCAGTGGGCACTGAGGACTCAGTGGTCACAATTCTCAGGGAGAATGACAGATCTTCTTCAGGTTCCCGGCAGGGTGGCTCGAGACCTTCAGTGGTGGGCCTGTCAGGAGAACATTCTGAAAGGAGAACAGTTTTGGCAACCCTGGCCGGAGATAACAGTAGTCACGGATGCCTCACTCACGGGGTGGGGAGCCCACGCCAACGACTTGACCATCAGCGGTCGTTGGTCTCCATCGGAGTCCAGACTACACATCAACCTGTTAGAGCTGAGAGCCATCAGACTTGCGTTGAAGGCTTTCCTGCCAGCTGTACAAGGGAAGAACGTCCTGATAATGACGGACAACACGGTGGCCATGCATTACCTCAACAAAAGAGGAGGCGTAGGATCACTACCCCTGTGCAGAGAGGCGATGCAGCTCTGGTTTTGGGCAATCCA
Source organism: Ambystoma mexicanum (assembly GCF_040938575.1). Taxonomy (NCBI): domain Eukaryota; kingdom Metazoa; phylum Chordata; class Amphibia; order Caudata; family Ambystomatidae; genus Ambystoma; species Ambystoma mexicanum. The sequence continues at coordinate 383,262,004 of NC_090934.1, read as the reverse complement.
AGAAGGAATCTCTCTTTCGGCAGTTCACCTAGCCGGAGAGAAGAACTTGACAGCGGATGCTCTGAGCTGGCAGAACACAGTCTCCCACGAGTGGGAGCTAGCTCAGGAAGTCCTTCAAGAGATCTTCGCCCTTTGGGGAACCCCTCAGGTAGATCTGTTCGCCACCAGCCTAAACAGGAAATGCGACCTGTTCTGCTCAAGGGAATTTCCTCCGAGAGGAGCTCTGGGAGACGCGTTCATAGTGGACTGGGAGTTTCCGCTTCTGTACGCGTTCCCACCGGTCCCTGTCATTCCTCAAATGATCAGGAGGTTGAGAACATTCCGGCGAACCATGATCCTAATTGCCCCGGATTGGGCCAGGAGAACATGGTACCCGGACCTTCTAGACTTGTCCATCTGCCCTCCAATTCGACTTCCTCTCAGAGAGAACCTACTCTCACAGAAGGGAGGTCAGGTTCTCCATCCAGACATCAAAACCCTCAACCTTCACGCTTGGCTTCTGAACGGCTGAGGTACAAGGATTGGGACCTCCCTGATGATGTTATGGAGGTGTTGCTTTCGGCAAGGAGGCCAGCAACAAAGTCTTTATACCGCTGCCGTTGGAACAGATTTTGCAGCTGGTGTAGAGAACAGAATATCGACCCATTTTCATGTGGTACACCAATGGTTTTGTCCTTCCTACTATATTTGGCAAATTCAGGCCTTCAAGTTGGCACCATTAAGGGCTATCTCGCAGCGCTATCTATCTTTAAGCGTACTGCGGAAGAACCATCCTATTTCAAATTACCCTTGGTAATACAGTTTCTAAAGGGGTTAACCAATGTTTATCCCCCAAGACCATTCCAAGTTCCCCTATGGGATTTAAACTTAGTACTAACTTTCCTGATGGGTACACCTTTCGAACCTCTCCATTCTTGTTCGTTAAGATTCCTTACCCTTAAAACTGTTTTATTAATAGCACTTACATCTGCTAGAAGGGTGAGCGAATTACAAGCTCTTTCTTGTAAACCCCCTCATACAATCTTTCACAAAGACAAAGTTGTCCTGCAAGTGAAGCCTAATTTCCTCCCAAAGGTAGTTTCTGAATTCCATATCTCTCAGAAGATTACCCTACCATCTTTCTATCCTCCTCCTCACCCGGGGAAAGAGGAAGAGAGGTTACACAGACTAGACCCTAGGAGGGTTTTAAGTTTTTACATTAGTAGACTAGCCAGAATAAGACAGGCAGACCAGCTGTTTGTAGGTTACGCAGGTCACAAGCTGGGGTTACCAATAACTAAGCAGACCATTTCCAGATGGATCATTCTAGCCATTCTGGAATGTTATAAACTGGCAGGGAAAGAGCCCCCTCAAAACCTTAGGGCTCATTCGACCAGAGGTATTGCAGCTTCATCGGCCCTCAAAAGAGGCGTGCCGGTTAAAGACATATGTGCGGCCGCTACATGGTCGTCTGTCCATACCTTTACACGTTTTTACAATCTGGATTCCTCCTCTAGTCCAGAGACTAGGTTTGGAAGGGCTGTACTGCATTCTATTCATCAATAGAAGACAGCGTGAAGTCAGTACTCCCTCCTCCGAATATAGAATACTGCTATGGGAGCCTATCTAAGATGAGGAATACGTCGGAGGACACAATCCCTTCGAAGAACAAGTTACTTCTTACCTTGTAACGTTCTTTCGACGGGATGTTCCTCCGACGTATTCCTCATCGACCCTCCCATCCATCCCCGCAGTTCTACTTCCCTTGTTGTTGCAGCTTACGCTCCTTCAGGGTGATTAGTCTAGTCCAGACAGTAATACTGTGGGCTACAAAACGGAACTGAGCAACGGACGCTGCGCGCGGCCTTTATAGGCAGGATGACGTCGAGCGTCGATACGGCGGCTGTCGAAGGACATCGACTCGAGGGACGTCGACGCGCAGCGCCCTCTAGAGAAAAAATGTTCCGAGGCCAGCAGAGCTGGAAGGATCTATCTAAGATGAGGAATACGTCGGAGGAACATCCCGTCGAAAGAACGTTACAAGGTAAGAAGTAACTTGTTCTTCTGCTGAATGGCAGACATTTTGTCTCCAAATGCTGAAAGTTTTTCAAAAGGTGGCTTTAATGGCCCCTTCGAAAGATCCAAGAAGGCTTCATAACCCACTGCATCTGGTAAGACCGGCAGGGTATCTTCTGAGACCACTACTAGCGCGCCAAAGAGCCAGGGTGTAAGTGTCCTCGACATCCGTCGAAGGAATCTTCGTCTCTCTGCAAATTGAAGCTGAAGACTTGCTCCTCGACTCCTGTAAAGGAGTGGGTATCTGGCCTATCAAAGCCAGTGTTACTGTCGAAGCCGTTAAAGTTATTGACACCCTCTGCGCTTTTGACGCCTTCAACACCATCGATGTTCTCGAAGACTTCAAGGCATTCTATTGACCCGTCAAAGTCTTATAAGCCTTTACCCAAGGCTGATTTTTTTAAGACCATGGGGTACATTTTTGAGGAGGAAGAAGATTATGATGTACCTTTTAGCTTAGACTATGGTACTCCCAATGTGCCTAATGAGTTAATCTCAGTGGAGTTCAGATTACAAAATCTTGTGGATACTCTGAAGGATGCTAGTGGCTTAGGCATCTCACCAGAGAAGGATTTCAACACTCCTAACTCTTCAGGTCATACAGACCCTTCATATAGAGCAGTGATGGGTAAGGTCACATAATTTCTAGGATGGGGTAAACCTGTGGCAATCCTGAAAAATTATGACTGTTAGGGAGAATTCTCATTCTATGGCTAATTTCCCTTGCCTATAGAGTCCCCCAGCAGCTTTGCTGGATTTGAAGGGTTTGTTTCTTTTTACCTGCTAAGAGTGAGACTCTTTTTCCCACTCTTAGGCACTTTTGCTATGTGTGTTCTAGGCTATTTTTGTGTTTAATGCCTTTGGGATTTTCTCTCCCCCTTAGGAACCATCATTATTCACATGTTTTAAACAGCACCCTCAGTGCAGTGACACAGGGGTGTCGTAGCGACCCCGAAACCTAGACTCCATACCCTAGGACTGACTACTGTCTCCCAAGGCATGTAAAGACCCATTGACTTTACTAGTCAAATCTTATGTACTTAACCAGTACAACCCATCTTACTATGGAGGTACTGACAAGGGTTAATAGTTTTTCCCTTTGGTTCATCTTCAAGGGAGTACCGTAAAGTCCCTCTCTCTAAAGTTTCTGGCTGGTGGCAGTGGTTACTACCGTAAATATTCGACTGCAAATATTTTCCTATGGGATTTTCCCATTGCTACCACTTTTTCTGACAGCCTCTAACATACCGCCGGTTTATTTTATTATTAACTTTACTCCGGTAGGTTATATTTGCCAGAAATTTAATATAAATTCTTTCTCCTGTCTTACTCTAAACTCCTAACCCAGGTCGGGGATCCTTTGTTCGTCTTTTTGGCAGGCTCCTGCCAAGAAGCCCTCCTTTTGGCACCACTGAGTCTGGGGTGGGTCCATTGTGTGGGAGGGGGAGTAGGCCCCCTGGACAGGGTTGCTTCCGCAACCCATGTCACACTCTATCCTGATAGGCTGGAGGGTCTCCCGCCAAGATGACCACTCCACTGTGTGAGTGACAGCTAGGCTGTATGAATGGGGTTCTTTTTGCATAAAAGCAGGGTACTGAGGACTGGAAGAGCAAGACGTCGCCAGTGGAACTACAGAACCGAAGGGGAGAGAAGCCACAGACATCTTCAGCACCTGCACCACCAGTGAAGCCCTGCTGCAGCGTCTCACCACTTTTCTTCCACACGACGAGAGGATCTTCTTCGCAAGAGCCTTCTTCCCTTGAGCTGGTGGGACCAACCAGTTCACCAATCGCTTCCTCGGACCTGCCTTGGTCGAATCGCCAGTGCCCAGCACTTGGAGGCCGGATAGCCAGGCAGCCATCCAGCCGGACAGCGATTTAAAGGAGCGTACCTTTTTATCGTTGGGCATCACCGCGGCTGGTTTCATCCCTGGGTAGTGCAGTAACACAAACCTTCCTCCATGGCGAGAGCCTCTCTTCCTCTGCTGGATCCCCCGAACTGCAGGAACTACCAGGAACAACCGCCACCGCAGGAGCCACTTCTTCATTCAAAGGTACTTTGTTCCGCCAGACCTCCCTTTCTGCACGGTAGCCCTATAGGTGTTTTAAATCCTTTATCTATTTGTTGGGTAGGCCGCCCTTTCGTCTAACATTGTCTTTCGCCTTGCATCTATCTTTTCAATATTAGTTAATCAAGGACTTGACTGCAGCTACAAGAACATTTTTGCTCCTAAGCTCTTGGCCCTGTACCACTGACATTGGCTCAGGCCTATTAACTCTGGCTGATTTGTTAGATCTGCTCTCACTAGATTGCTTCTCAATGAGAAATGTGTTAATGCACCTGAACCTTCTAAACCCCTCTTCCTTCCTACTGTTTTAACTTGTGAAGTGCCGTTTTGCTCAGTTTTCAATTACTTATCTTTCTGCTAAAGTAGTACTATGCATTACTGCCGTTTTGCTCAGTTTTCACTCTACCGCAAACTTGTGTACAATTGATTAGGGAGTTGTATATACTTTCCTTGACTAAACTTAACTTGCTTTATCAACTGTGATTTATGTGTTGAACTAGATGTGTATAAAATAAATCTATATATTCTCTTTTTGATACAAAACTTTGGTCCGTGTTTCCTTGTGCCATAGTGCTGTGATACCTATTGTGTAAACCCTGAATAATGCTCATCTCCCTCTTGAGATAAGTCTGACTGCTTAGCCACAGCTACCAACTAAATTCTTGTGGTACAGACTGATACCAAAGGGGATTTTTCTTGCTCATACCTGTAGTCTTAATCTTCTGTAGTGCTCCGTAAGGGAACTGCATAGGATTCTGCCTAACAATGACCTTACAGACATACTCGATAGTGGACCCCCAAGGGTGCCTGTCTTACTCTTCCAGACTGCATTAAGGACCAGAGTGTTGGAAAACCGGTTGAAACCAGAGACCACACAAGCGGTTAACAAACATCTGGCCAAGAAATACAGGCCTACTACAATAGGCCCAGATTTCCTATCACAGCATCCCACTCCTGAGAGCTTGGTTGTTCAAGCAGCCATGTCAACTTCTAAGGCTGCGGCCTATCATACTTTCCCCCCGGATAGGGATGATGAAATGTTTGACGCCCTGGGTAAGAGGGTATTTTCTGAAGGCAGCATAGCCCTCAAGGCCATAAATGCGACATGTGCCCTGGCCAAGATATGCACACCTTGTGGGATGTGATGGCTTTGGCCGTAGACCATATGCCTGAGGGGGAGGAGAGAGAAGGGTTTCTTAGCCTGGTGCAAGACGGCAAAAATGGCATGTGCCAATCTCTCCAGTCTGGTCTAGGCTCTCCAGACTCAGTAAGCAGAGCTATGGCGGCGAGTACTGTCACCAGAAGATTCGCTTGATTAAGGAGATCAGATTTTGCACCTGACGTCCAGTCAATACTCCTGGACATGCCATTTGATGACTCGCAGCTTTTCTGCTACAAGGCTGATGATAGTGTAGAAAAACTACAGGCGTCCAAGGAAGCAGCTAAGTTGTTTGGAGCAGCAATATGCCATCCGCAACAATCTCAAGGGTCTTCCCACAGATGGAGGGGTTGGTCTTTTCATTTCTACTCCTAAATTGCTAGAGGAAGAGGCCAGTTTGCTCAAAGGGGCCAGAGAAAATCCCCCTGTGGCGCACTAGGACGAGGAGGGAAAAATCTCTCTTCTGCTTCTTTGCCTTCGTCTTCAGCAACAACCCCAAAGATCCTTTGAGTCCTTGACTCATAGGACTGTGGTGGGGGCAGGCTGACTCAGTATTTTGAGAGTTGGGGGGCATAACCGCTGATGTTTAGGCACTGCAGACAGTGGCTCCCAGCTTTCTTAAAAAGACCCCAGATTGTCCTCCAGGGGGTGTAGGAAACTTGAAGGTGTCTCCCTAGCTAGTCCCTGGGGTTCTGTCATTCAGGTGGCCAGGACACAGCCATTGCTATTGGATCCAGTTCCTGGGGGTGGACCAGTGAGGGAGGATCACCTGGATGGGGGCGTCCTTGGGGAGTGGGAGTGGGACACCCTCCTTACAACACCTTTTCCCCATCCTACCACATAGGATATTCCAAAACACTGCCCCCTCTTTTCGACATTAACACTTTCACACAACACGGAAGACAACGGACTAACACCACAGCCGTTTACCTGACATGTTCCAATACAAGGGTCATGCAAAGTCAGGCAATTGACCAGAATCACACACACCTGACGGCCCTTTCCCTTCCCCACAGGGATAAAAGGTGGAGCACCAGAGCACAAGACGAGCAATGTAGACTGCACGACGTGAAGGCTAACTCAGCACGGCAGTTCAAGAGGAGGCAAAAGACAGCGAATACCGATAGGGTGACACAGAGAGAAGTGACCTTGTCCTTTCCAGTCCAGGCCCATGAAACCTCTGCAGATGGAAACATAAGACCGCGAACAAAGGCCAGCGTGTGTTGCAGCAGATGTCTACAGTACGCAAGACCCTCCTCCACTGATAACCAAACTGGGGATAGACACTTGTCTCAGTGGTTCCAACCTTGACTCCAAAGCCAAGCGGTTCATCACATCCGATGAGTCGAGGGAAGTGTTGATAGGAAACCAAAATGTGTTGAACAAAAAGTAGCCAAAGGCTAATTTGAACTTTTAAAGATGTGATTGAGAAACGAGGGGGAAAACCTGCAACAGAGGAGGCTGGCACCACATGGGTGCTCAAGCAGGAAACTCTTGACGATTACCTGATTACCTGATGGTAGAAAGACTACCATAACCAGAAGGCCCTAGGAAGAGGCGAAGATAGGTCAAAGCAAAGTGGTCATACAGGGGTCTTGTCAAATCCTCTGTACTTTTGACCTACAGATGATTAAGAAGCGAAGGGAAATTAATCCCGCTTGTTGAAATGATCGCATGAACATTGTCTTGTAAAAGTTAGCGAGAGTGAACCCGGAAGATGGAAGTCGACAATCAGGAACGAAGCCTGAAGTACTGTTTAAAAAGACATTAAGACTTGTGTATGTAACAGGTATTGGAGGACCAGGGGAAGTGAATTGTCCCCCTTTTCAAGTGGGTCTGAGCCCGGTCGATGGAGACCCAGGGGTGAAAAGCTATCACCCAAAGTTCATTGAGAGAGGAACTATTCAATTGCTGGTTGAATGCGATACGTAAGGGGTTGGCTCCTGGAAGAAGGGGACCCATGGGTGAAGCCATCACCCAACATTAACTGTGGAAAATAACTTTTTGTTTGTTTGTTTGTTGTGGAATACATGAGGCCCTCGAAGTCAAGACAATTTTAAATGAAAGGAGACTTTACCATCGAAGAACCTGATAACTGGAATGGAACTATCAGCTTGTGCTGAGAAAGCTCGAGCGTGTGCTATGCTCCTCAGTCCCACCTTGTCCTGTGCAGAAAACGTGGGGAAGGGAGACCCCTGCCAATCACATCCTGACTTATGATTTGAGAACCCTACTTTCTTTATTAAAACCTTATCCCACACTCTTTCTATAATTAGTGGTAAGGACTTAGCAATAGGTTTTTCTTAGCATAGGCCCTTTTATTTGACACAACGCCACTAGGAGTGCCTTATTTTTCATTCGATGGTCGACGCTGGCTCCCATCTTAGATTTAGGTTAGCCATTTTTCCACCCTGCATTTATTGTTCAATAACCCTTGAACTGTGATCACTTGTGCCTGTCTTTACTGTTGCCATCATGAGTTCCTTACAGGGGCCAAGCCTTGAAAGATCTGGATCCACTCCTCCTAAAGGTGCAATAGGGTCTGTACCTTTAGCAGAGTGGAATTAAGGTTGGTACTCTGAGACACCTGAGGGTATTCTCTCATGTAGATCCCAGGAATTCCTTATTCAGGTGGTCTTATCCCAACCTTAGGGGTAGACGAGTGGGGAAGGATCACCTGGGTAGGGGAACCAGAGGTTGTGGTCAGGGGAGTACTCCATGTGAGGCGTGGTATTATACCAAAGAAAGGGATGAGGAAGACGAGGTCCTTGAGGCTTTGGTAGGGTATACCAACTCAACCTCCCTTCCACCTAAAGAATCCCCCTTATCCAAATCCCCTTCAAATGGAAACCCCTTTATACTCGAAAACCACAACTCCCAGAATCCCTGTTTCCCGGTGGTTTTCTACCCAAATACTCCCAGTCATACTCCTTCCCATCCCTTTGATTGTTTCACGCACTCCCAATCTGCTCAGATGAATCAATACCGCTCCCACAATTCCCCTTTGTCATTTTATGATAATAATCTCGGTCATTCCTGTTGGTTTCACAAACCCTATCAATCTCACCCTTCTGAATTTACCAAACCCCCTCGGATGAAGAATATAATTTCTCATGTCACCCACGCCCCCCTTGTCCAAAATGAACAATTTCTCCTGACACGAAAGACAATGGACTAACACTAAAGCCATTTACCTGACATGTCCCAACCCAAGGGTCAGGCAAAGTCAGGCAATTGATCAGAACCACACACACCTGATAGACTTTTCCCATCCCCAGGTACGGCAGTTCAAGAGTAGAAGAAAAGTGTCGAGAATCGAAAGGATAACAAGGAGGGAAGCAACCTTTCCCTTTCCGACACAGACCTGCGAAGCCTCCCAAAAAGGAATCATAAGGCTGCGAACAGTAGCCAGAGTGTGTTGCAGCAGATGTCATTTCTACACAGAGCATGCCTACTCTGATAAGCAGGACAGTGGGAGATGCCTGCTACCGTGGTACCGGCCTTGACTCCAGATATACTGAAAAGCCAAGCGGCTCATCACAGCCGATGAGTCGAGGGGTGAACCGATAAAGAAACCGAACTGTGTTGAATGAAAGTCGCAAAGTGCCAAATTAAGAAGAGTTCAAAGAACTTTTAACATTATGGGAAAACTAGCTGCAGAGGGATCCGGCACCATGTGGTGTTTATTCGAGAGACTCTGGTTAATCCCTCGTTTTGATTAAACTACTGATACCAGAAGCCCGTAGGAGAGCCGCAAAGAAAGGTCAAAGTGGTCATTCAGGGGTCTTGCAAAATCCTCTGTACAGTCGAATGTCTTTGACTGGCAAACGATTAGAAACAAAAGGAAGCAAAAGAACTGTAAAATTGGCAAGCGTGAACCCGACGGAGAGATGCCTATAAAACGGGGTGCAGCATGATGCCCGATGAATAGTGTGAGGACAAAGTGTGAACCTGACAGAGTGATGTCCACAGTCAACTGTTTAAAAAGACATTAAGATTTGTGAATACGAAAGGTGAAAATATCTTTGCATACAAGCCACGGTGAACCTGACGCCGGGAGGCTGATATTCGGTCAGGCCCTCGGAAGCAAGAAAATTAAACTACTGAAGGTCCTGATATCGCTAAGAACTTTTGTAGATCTGAGCCTGGAAGAGGGAGATCCAGGGGTGAAATTCATCACCTGACGTGCCGAAAGAAAGGAACCTTTTGTCTGTTATTTTGAGTACATCACGTCTGCGTAGGCAAGAGACTTTTTGTAGAAAAGAGACTTAACCACCGAAAGTCCTGATAGATGAAAACGGAACTGTCATCTCGTGCTGGGAACGCCCGAGCGTGTGCTGTACTCTGGAGTCCTGCCTTGTCCCGAGCTCAAAACTTGGGAAAGGGAGAACCCCGGCTACCACATCCTGACTTATCATTTGTAAACACTTCTTTCTTTCTTGTGAACCATATCCCACACTCTTTTTGGTACTTGGTTATAAGGATTGGCAATAGTTATTTTTTTAGTATAGGCCCTTTTATTTGATAAGACACCACTAGGACTGCCTTATTATTTGATGGTCGTAGCTTGCTCCCATCTTAGATTTAGGTTTTAGATTAGGCGTTTTTTCAACCTGCATGTACAGTTTAATAAACACCTTTGATCTGTGTTCACTTGTGTCCGTCTAGTCTTGATACCATGTCTTCCTTACAGTACTCTCCGTATTTTCTAATCCTAAGAAGGTTGGAGGACTGCGACCCATCTTGGACTTGAGACGCATGAACAAGTTCCTCAGGAAGGACAAGTTCAAGATGATAACTTGTTAGGGAGAATTCTCTGTTTAGGCTGCATTTCCTAACCTAGTGAGTCCCCCAGCAGCTTTGCTGGATTTTTGGGGTTTATTTTTTTCTCCTGCCAAGAGTGAGACTCTTTTACCCTCACTATGGGACATGACTTGAGAGTGTTTCTGTCACTTGCTATGTGCTTATGGGCTATGGGGTATTTTTTCCCCATAGGCTAGCATTGGTTTTTGAATGTGTGTTACACAGCACCCTCCGTGCAGTAACACAGGGGTGTCATAGTGACCCCCAAACACAGACTCCACACCCTGGGACTGACTACTGTCTGCCTGGGTCTGTAAAGTCACCATTGACTTTACTAGTCTTAATTTAGGAACTTAACCAGTACAAACCATCATACTGTGGAAGTACTGGTAGGGGCAATTAGATTGCCCCTGGGTCTGTTGTCGAGGGGGTACTGTCCCGTCCCCCCTCGCCGAGTTCTGGCTGGTGGCAGTGGATACCACGGAAATATTCCACCAGAATATTTCCCAATGGGATTTCCCACTGATTTTAATGCACCACTTTTTGGTGCAATGTTAAAGATACCGCCGGTTTATTTATTTAATATAAATTCACCGGTTGGGATTTTTTGCCAGAACTCGCCGCCAAAATGGCGTCTAGGTTCACTTCAGTAACCCTGAACCCGAGCCTTTGTTCCACTTTTGGCGGGCGTCTGCACAGAAGCCCTCCAAAGTGGTGCCATTCTGTCTGGGTACCAAAGGGGGTGTGGGAGGGGGTTTAGGCACCCTGGACTGAGTTGCCTTGCCAACTCATGTCGCACTCTGGTGTGATTGGCCCAAGTGGTGAGCCGCCCCGCTCACCACTTAGCATGTTTGAGTGACAGCTAGGCTGTATGAATATGGGTTTGCTGCATAAAAGCAGGGTTTTTGGTACTGGTTCTTCAGAAGTCGCCACAGGACCTAAGAAGCCGAAGAGGGAGAAGCTGAGCCGACCTGCCAAGACGACACCACCGGTGGAGCCCTGCGGAACCGTCTCACCACTTTTCCCAACGACAGAGGAGATCTCCAGCCGGGAGAGTCTTCTTCCCTTGACTGGTGGGGACAACCAGTTTCTGCCTTCTTTTCGCCTCCCTGAAGCATCTCGTGGCCGCCTTGCCTGTGCCAAGCACCCCGGAAACGGGGATACCACTTTTTACCTCAACCGCGAAAGAGGGGTAACATCCTTTTAACCAGAAAACTCCACGGCTGGTTTCTTCCATGGTAGTGCAACGACCTTCAGCTTTCCTCCACTTCGAGATCTTCTCTTCCTCTGGACAACGCCGCGACTTGCACCCACTACCAGGAACAACTGCCACCGCTGGAGGATCCTTTCCATTTTAAAGGTACCGTGTTCCGCCCGGCTTCCCTTGCCACCGATTGTACGGGGTAGATTTAGCCCTCGGCTCTCGAACCTGGGTAAGCCTGGGACACCCTAACTAAACTTTTCTAAACTTGGTAAAACCTGTTCTAATCACCTGTAAAGACTTGTGACATTGTGTGATCTTGGACATCTTTTCGCCTGGCTTTCCCTAGAGTGGGCCTGGCAACCGAACTTCCTTGCTCCACAATAGACTGCCTTTCTAAACTTGCTGTGAATCTCTGAAAAGTGTTTTGCCTTGCTGTTTTCATTACTTCTGCCTTTTCCCTCCCTTTTTAACTAACTTGTTGGAGTGCCATCTAACGTTAAGCGCTCACCTCTGTTTGGAAATAAGTGGTGTTAACTTAGACTTGTCCAACAAATAACTAGGGATGTACATATAAGTAATGGTAACTGTGTTTTGACTTACTTACCTTTTCTGTGCTAGTGTAATTTATGAGTGTGTCTTTTAAATAAATACTGATATACTTTTACACCTAGCTCTGGTCAGTGTTTGCTTGTACTACTGTGCCTCTGTACCTATTATGTATGCTCTATATACTGCCTAACTCTTCTTGAGGGAAGTCTGACTGCTCAGCCACAGCTACCAGGTAAATCTGGGTGGTACAGACTGCTACCAAGTGGGTTTACTGCCAAACACCTGTAGTCTTAAATCTTTTCCAGTGGTCCCAGAGGGAACTGCACAGGTTTCTGCCTAACACTGGTGTACAGCAGTGGGATTTGTATTGAGTATACACTTTAGTGTACTTTTGAGATACCTTAGTGCAACTAACCACAAAGCTTAAGCACAAAAAGAAAAAGTCATTTTCTAACATGTCTGCTATGGAAAGTTATAGTCAAGAGTCCCTTGCTACAAAAACTGCTGATTGTTTAAGAGTTCTCTGTAAGCATAAGAATCTCATGACTAAAGGCAAGAAAATAGAGCTAATAGAAAGGTTGTTAGAAAACCAAAGTCTGGATGATGGTTCAGAGGAACCTACCACTCCAGCAAATGTAGAGAACAGCAATGATATTGATATTGAACAAAGTATTGATGATCTTGGGTCAGAACCAGAAGAGGAAGATGAAACTGCTGCAGATGTTCCCTCTAGGCCTCTCTCTGCCTTACCAGCTGTACCTACTGGACCTTTGCCAGGTCCCACATTTAGTCCTCAATACTATGAACTAGAGAAAATGAAACTGGAATTAGAGTACAAGAAACCTAATACTCAAACTGACAAAGAACTAAGGCTAAGAGAAATGGAGCTCAAGTATGAGCTAGAAATGAAGAAATTGTCTGTTGAGAATGCTTCTCTCTCTGGCTCCTCTAGAAGTTCCAGTCCTAAAAGACCCCGGATGCCTAAAGAATTGATTGGTATGTATGAGCCTAAGTTGGATGGGTTGGATTGGTTGTCTATGTTTGAGTATAATCATGGGCTCCAGAACATTACAGGTAATGAGTTACTCACCTGGTCGTTCTCTAGGCTTCCCCCTGTTGCAACTGATGCAGTAATGGAGTTGGGGGAGGAGGATAGGAAAGAGTATGAATGTGTGAAACTAGCTTTGATAGCTAGGTTTGGGAAGACCCCTTCCCAGTATCTTAGGAGGTTTAGAAGCCTCAAAAAGCATGATGGTACCCCGTGGGCTACCTGGGTGTGTGAAGGGTTGAAAAACTTAGAGGGATGGATTAAGGGTTACAAGGTGAACACTTATGAAGGAATGAGAAATCTTGTAATGATGGAGTCAATTTATGATGCCTGCTCTCCTGAGCGCAGACAGCACTTGGCTGATTCACAGGAATTAGATCCTAGAAGGCTAGCTAAGGCTGCTGACTTGTGGGTTGCCAACAGGGCTACTCACAAGGATTCTGGGTTAACTCAGAAGAAGGATGAGGGGAGACAGCCTAAGAAGGACTCCAAAGAGAATTCTGAAAATTCCTATCCCAAAGAGGGCCCCAAATAACAAAATAACCAGGGTAAGCCCCAAGATAGACCCCATCAGGCTAATGTACCTTCTGGCCACAAACCAGAAGGAGGTCAGAACAAGCCACCCTTTCAGAGAGCATTTGGACAATGCTATATCTGTCAGGGTACTGACCATATCAAAGGAGATCCCAGGTGCAAGGGTAAACCTGCAGGGATCAGCACAGTCTCCTTACCCTTCACTCCTGAGGGGGAAGTACAGATGTCTAGTGCTCACTTTGAACTCTTTGCTGAAGATCCCTTGGGACTTCAAGCAACTGTATCTATAGAGTCCATGGATCTGATTAGCTCACAGAATAGGGTAGTGTATAACTCCCTACCTGCAAACTCCAAAGTGTACTATGTGGACAGTGTTCTTGTCAATGGCCAGGATACTCCTGTCAGGAGGGACACTGGGGCCAGCAGAACAGTAGTGGATGAAAGCTTCTTTCAACCTGAGGATGTGGCCAAAGCACCCAAAGGTCCCACTAAGATGTCTGGAGGCCCTGTCCAAATGGTTCCTATTGTACCAGCCCTCATTCAGTGTAACAACATGGCAGTGAGGATCCCTGTCAGTGTTCAGACTGAGGTACCTGGGAAAGTCCTGTTGGGGAATGACCTAAGAACTCTAGGAGTAGTGTCACATACCCCCAGGCCTCCCAGTATGGAGAAGCAGAACTTAACCAAATTGGCTAGAGAGGCTACCTTGAAGGACCCTTCTAAGCCTGTGGGACCCTCTACTGAGAACCCCACTACAAGCCCTGGTGTTAGTAAGTTGACCTCTAACCCAGGCACATTTCAGGATAGTATGCTAGGAACATGAGAGCCCCAACCAAGCTCCATCATTGTTCCCCTAGTTTCAGAGTCTCTGACTCCCCCTGCTTCTGAGGAAGAGGTGGATAGACCAACTAGGCCCCTATCCGGACCTGAGAGAACTGGTAATTCTCAGTGCTGGTGGAAAACCAGAAAAGAAAAGTCTAATGCCAAAAACCTTCAGACTGTTGGACCTTCTATAGAAGACCCCAACCAAAATCCTGATGCTAGGAGGGAATCTCCTAAAGTAGGTAAGGTTAGATCTAAGAGGAAGGAGAAGCATGTACCTTGCTTATCTCCAACCCCTCCACCCAAGAGGCCTAAGACCCAACCTGCTCCCCACAAAGAGGTGGTGAGGAACCTTGGAGGGCCCTCTAGATCTAAGGGTATCCTTTATAAGGACCCCTTGAAAAAGCCTAAAGCAGGTTCAGAAGTTGTACCAACTTCTGAGGGACTGGTCAACCAGATCCCCTATAGTTTTAAAAAGACTGTTGTTCCTCAAAGGGTTTGTAGGACTTATAGCTTACAAAGGAAAGCCTTTGGGTTACCCATTGAGCACAGGTCAGGGTGTCACCATCAAAATGCTGATGGACTCTCTAGGATGTATGTCATCGACTAGAGGTATGAGGTTCATCCAGGAGTGGATTAAATCCTCCTGTCCCTTAGTCTGGGGGAGGCGAGTGTTGGGGAGAATTCTCTGTTTAGGCTGAATTTCCTAACCTAGTGAGTCCCCCAGCAGCTTTGCTGGATTTTTGGGGTTTATTTTTTTCTCCTGCCAAGAGTGAGACTCTTTTACCCTCACTCTTGGACATGACTTGAGGGTGTTTCTGTGACTTGCTATGTGCTTATGGGCTATGGGGTATATTTTCCCCATAGGCTATCATTGTTTTTTGAATGTGTGTTACACAGCACCCTCCGTGCAGTAACACAGAGGTGTCATAGTGACCCCCAAACACAGACTCCACACCCTGGGACTGACTACTGTCTCCCTGGGTCTGTAAAGTCACCATTGACTTTACTAGTCTTAACTTAGGAACTTAACCAGTACAAACCATCATACTGTGGAAGTACTGGTAGGGGCAATTAGATTGCCCCTGGGTCTGTTGTCGAGGGGGTACTGTCCCGTCCCCCCTCGCCGAGTTCTGGCTGGTGGCACTGGATACCACGGAAATATTCCACCGGAATATTTCCCAATGGGATTTCCCATTGATTTTAATGCACCACTTTTTGGTGCAATGTTAAAGATACCGCTGGTTTATTTATTTAATATAAATTCACAGGTTGGGATTTTTTGCCAGAACTCGCCGCCAAAATGGCGTCTAGGTTCACTTCAGTAACCCTGAACCCGAGTCGAGCCTTTGTTCCACTTTTGGCGGGCTTCTGCACAGAAGCCCTCCAAAGTGGTGCCATTCTGTCTGGGTACCACAGGGGATGTGGGAGGGGGTTTAGGCACCCTGGACTGAGTTGCCTTGCCAACTCATGTCGCACTCTGGTGTGATTGGCCCAAGTGGTGAGCTGCCCCGCTCACCACTTAGCATGTTTGAGTGACAGCTAGGCTGTATGAATGGGGGTTTGCTGCATAAAAGCAGGGTTTTTGGGACGGGTTCTTCAGAAGTCGCCACATGACTTAAGAAGCCGAAGAGGGAGAAGCCGAGCCGACCTGCCAAGACGACACCACCGATGGAGCCCTGCGGAACCGTCTCGCCACTTTTCCCAACGACAGAGGAGATCTCCAGCCGGGAGAGTCTTCTTCCCTTGACTGGTGGGGACAACCAGTTTCTGCCTTCTTTTCGCCTCCCTGAAGCATCTCGTGGCCGCCTTGCCTGTGCCAAGCACCCCGGCAACCGGGATACCACTTTTTACCTCAACCGCGAAAGAGGGGTAACATCCTTTTAACCAGAAAACTCCACGGCTGGTTTCTTCCCTGGTAGCGCAACGACCTTCAGCTTTCCTCCACGTCGAGATCTTCTCTTCCTCTGGACGACGCCGTGACTTGCACCCACTACCAGGAACAACTGCCACCGCTGGAGGATCCTTTCCATTTTAAAGGTACCGTGTTCCGCCTGGCTTCCCTTGCCACTGATTGTACGGGGTAGATTTAGCCCTCGGCTCTCGAACCTGGGTAAGCCTGGGACACCCTAACTAAACTTTTCTAAACTTGGTAAAACCTGTTCTAATCACCTGTAAAGACTTGTGACATTGTGTGATCTTGGACATCTTTTTGCCTGGCTTTCCCTGGAGTGGGCCTGGCAACCGAACTTCCTTGCTCCGCAATAGACTGCCTTTCTAAACTTGCTGTGAATCTCTGAAAAGTGTTTTGCCTTGCTGTTTTCATTACTTCTGCCTTTCCCCTCCCTTTTTAACTAACTTGTTGGAGTGCCATCTAACGTTAAGTGCTCACCTCTGTTTGGAAATAAGTGGTGTTAACTTAGACTTGTCCAACAAATAACTAGGGATGTACATATAAGTAATAGTGACTGTGTTTTGACTTACTTACCTTTTCTGTGCTAGTGTAATTTATGAGTGTGTCTTTTAAATAAATAATGATATACTTTTACACCTAGCTCTGGTCAGTGTTTGCTTGTACTACTGTGCCTCTGTACCTATTATGTATGCTCTATATACTGCCTAACTCTTCTTGAGGGAAGTCTGACTGCTCAGCCACAGCTACCAGGTAAATCTGGGTGGTGCAGACTGCTACCAAGTGGGTTTACTGCCAAACACCAGTAGTCTTAAATCTTTTGCAGTGGTCCCAGAGGGAACTGCACAGGTTTCTGCCTAACATAACTCTTTCACAGATCCTTCAGGCCCTTCAACTTCAGGATTGGTTGGTGTCATTGAATCTTCGGGATGCTTACTTTCATGTGCCAATTCATCACAAACACAGAAAGCACCTGAGTTTCACAGTGTGCGATTCTCACTGTCGGTTTCGGGTCCTGCCAGTCAGGCTCACCTCTGCCCTGAGGATCTTCACCAAGCTCATGGCAGTGAACAGCAAGTGTAAAGAGGGATGGGATTCACATCTACTCCTACCTGGATGATTGGCTGATCAGAGCATGTTCCCCCGAACAGGATTTAGATCATCTCAGTCATACTTGCCACTTCTCCACAGTCTGGGCTTTGTTTGTTCTGAATTTCAAAAAGTCCTAAGCCAAAAGACTTTAAGGAAGAAACACAAGGACAAAGCTTGGAGTACATTACTCCTTATGTGAAATGTCAATTTAGGGAAACCTGCAACAAGTATTGCCAAAAGCCAATCTTTGTTAAGAAGGAAGTTGACAGACAGAACTTGGGCAAACCCCCATATATGGGATGTCAGTGTGGGGGAAGTTGGAACAAATTGTAACTGAAGTCAACAAAGTTCAACCAAATCAAGAAGTACAACTGTGGTATACTTTAAAAAGGAAAGTGAGCATTGCAGACAGACCGGAATATAAAATGCACATCAAGGACCAAAAGGGAGATATTTCTGGCAGGAGAGTAAACCAGAATATCTATTCAGTTGAGGAGTTCCTGCAGGGGAGTATACCAGGAAATCCAATCTTGTGTTAAAGAGATACTTTGTCATGTCAAACCCTTGTTGAGTCTGATCATTTGCTTTGCCATCCTGTACATTAGGAAAGACTTGTTCTCGCTAAATTCCAACCAGTGTGTGGAAAGGATATTTGTTTGGTCGTCCTGAAAATCATAAGACTTTCTTTTGGTATATAGGACATTTGCAAAGGACATTTGCTTTGGCATTCTGAGGAGAACATTAAGTGATGGAGACTTTTTCAGTGCTTTTAATAGAACTTTGGTGAAATAGAACATACTAAGCACTTTTCCTGTAACAGTTCAGGGGAAGAGAGCAAACCCTGGACACAAGGTTTGTTTTGTTGAAATTATATATATTGGACATTTTTGTTGAGGGGAAAACAAAAACATTTCCCTTATATCTTTTGATTCTCTATGTTAGTGTGAGGGTCAGATGTTTTTTTAACACAAGGTCAATTTGCTTTAATCTTAGTTTTATAGGAAGGGAAACCCTCTTTTGGATAGAGAAAGATAGGCCTTTTTCCAAACCCCTTTTCTTTTAATAAACATGGCTAATGTTGAGATCATTACAACTTTGGGCCTGCCTTTCATTGCTGACCACTCGCAGTACTCTGAACCTTCACGCCTGGTTTCTGCAAGGATTATATACACAGATTGGAACCTTCCAGAAGATGTAATGGACGTTTTGCTTTCGGCCAGATCTCTATACCGCTGCCGTTGGATTACATTTTGTAGCTGGTGCAGGAATAAGAGTATTGATCCTTTTACATGCAAAACTTCTTCTGTATTATCTTTTTTGCTACATCTGGCCCATCAGGGGCTTCAGGTTTGTACCATAAAGGGCTATGTAGCGGCACTTTCCATTTTCAAGCGTTTGCAGGACTATTTCAAAGTCCCTACTGTAATTCAGTTCTTAAAGGGACTAACAAACATCTTTCCCCCGGTTGAATTTATTGTACCAGGTTGGGATTTGAATTTGCTGTTGAGGTACCTAATGGGGGCTCCTTTTGAATCCTTACATTCCTGTCCCCTCAGAATGTTAACCCTTAAGACTATTTTTCTGACTGCGATTACATCAGCTTGCAGCGTCAGTGAGCTTCAGGCTCTTTCTTCTTAACCACCCTTTACTACCTTTTTTTTTTTAACCAACTTTATTTATTAATGGAAGGCATACAAAAACAAAGCATTGATACATTTCCCGAGAACAGGCCCTTATTGTCAGACAAGATGCTGTGTGTCGCCTGCATTTTTGCTCTTCAGGGCGAAAGTCGTTAGCTAGTCTTCGAGTGTTTTCTGGTTTATCGTGGTGCATCTGGAGGTTCCATGTGCTCTTGCCCAGATTTGATTCCATTCCTGCTCGGTTATGGGTACTTCCAAGTCCCTTTCCCAGCTCTCTTTATATGGGAGCACGTCCTCCGGCTGTGCCTTGGTGAGTAATCTGTAGAGTCTGGTCACTCCCTTTTGACGTCTGGCCCTCCAGTAGGGTCAGTTCAAGACCTGACGGAGTCCTCGTGCCCGCCTGCTTCACTGTTGGGTGAGTTATCCAGTGCCTTATCTGTGTGTATATATAACGTTCTTTTTCTTCCAGGCCGAATTTCTGCTGGCATTCTGTGAAGAGCAGTGGGGAGCCATTGTTATATAAGTCCTGCAGAGTCATTGTGTCGGCACCTGTCTATCCTTCCCCGAATTTTTTTTGGAGGCCCAGTGAGAAGTCCAGGTTGTGCATAAGCGGTGTGCGGGGGCCTAGCCCTCGTGGGATTCCCTTCCTTTTCTAGGCTTTATCCCAGTTAAGCAGGGACCATTTGGTCGTCTCCAGTAGGGGACCACCTTCTCCCGATACCCGGTTTTCAGACTTAACAGAGCTTTTAGAGGGGTGGACGTGGCAGCTTGCTCAATTCGACACCAGCCTTTGTGGTTTTCAGGGTTTGCCCACCTTAACATAGGGGCCAGCTGCACTGCCAGTATGTATCCGTCCATGTCCGGTACTCCCAAGCCTCCGAGGAGTGGTGGGCGCGTCAAGATGCGTTTCTGGATCCTTGGTTTCTTCCCTTGCCAAATAAACTTGAAGATTGCGTTCTGCAGCTCTTTGATCTTGGCTGGGGTAATAGTCACCAGGATGGCTCCCACCACGTAGAGGAGACAGGGGAGAATAGTCATTTTTACTGCCGTGATTCGGGCGAACCACAACAATTCCTGAGCTTCCCATTTGAGCATATCTTCCTGCAACTGTTTCCATAGGGGGATTATGTTTGCCTTGTATAGTTTGTTTAGATTGCACGTTAGGCGAATCTCCAGATACTCTAGTGATTCCTCCACCCAGGGCACCAGAAAGTTCTTCTCCAGTTTCTCGATCACTTCCCTCTTCTCCGTGATGTTCATAGCCTTAGATTTGGAGAAATTAATGGCGAACCCGGAGACCTCTCGGAATTCCTGTAATTGTGACAGTGCTTGGGGCATCGTTACTTCAGGGTCTCTCATGAAAAGCTTAATGTCATCGGCATATATCGCGATTTTAGGGATCGTCTGGCCAAACTTCATTCACCTGATTTCCGCATCCTGCCTGAACCGCGCGGCACATGGTTCCATTGCCATTGCGAAGAGCAATGGGGAGAGCGGGCCCCTTTACTACCTTCTTTAAAGATAAGGTGGTTTTTAGAGTACGTCCTTCTTTCTTACAGAAAGTGATATCAAAGTTCCATTTAGCTCAAAGAATTGTGTTGACTGGTTTTTATCCTCCTCCACATCCCTCCAAAGAGGAAGAAAGATTACATTGCTTATCCCCTAAGAGGGCCTTGAGCTTCTATGTTTCTAGAATGTCTAAAATCAGGCAAGAATACCAGCTCTTTGAGGGCTATTCAGGACACAAATTGGGACAAGCTGTCAGCAAACAAACCATCTCTCGCTGGATAATTGTATGTATTTTGGAATGCTTTACATTGGCTGGCAAAGATCTGCCTATTGGTTTAAAAGCACATTCCACCTGAGGAGTGGCTAATTCTTCGGCTCTTCAGAGAGGGATGTCCGTACAAGACATTTGTAGTGTGGCAACTTGGTCCTTGTTGTACACTTTCAGCAAATACGATTGCCTGGATTCTATGACCTATCAGGATGCAATATTTGGCAAGGCTGTACTTCACAGCATTAATCAGCAATACATTCTCTGTTCCCAGCTCCTCCTTTTAAAGATGAGGAATACACCCTCCCATCCTACCCCTCTATCTGTACTGAGAACGTCTGTACTTTTACACCTTCCTCTCTTTCAAAGTCTGGGTCATACCTTTAAGACTGCTGAGCATAAGGAGGAAAAAACTAGAACTGAGGAAACGGGCGCTGCGCGAGCTACTTATAGCAGCATCAACATCACAGCCAAGGACAGGATGGAGGCCGTCGAGGGCCATGACTCATCGACACACAGCACCCAATAGTATGAAAAATATTTCTGAAGCTGCAAGCAGACTTGCAAACATTTCAGATGAGGAATACGTGGGAGAAACATCCAGTCGAAAGAACATTTACACAGGTAAGTAATTGTTTCATTTACCCCAAGAAAGACACCCCAACGTAGTGGCAACTTTACTTGGTATCTCTCTAATAATTCTCTGGAAGTGGTCCCAGAGTTTAAATACCTGGGACTGGAGTTTTTTCTAGGAAGAATGGATAATAACCTAATAGCCAAGCGCCTTAAAAAAACTGTGGCTTTAGGATCCCTTTTGTGTAGCATTGAATGTAAAATAGGAGGTTACTACCTTATTCAATGCTCAAAATATGTATAAGCAGGGCTCAAGTAGAGGGTGCACGCGGGTGGACAGCATCCACCCACTATTTTCAGAGGGTGGACGCTGTCCCCCCTGGGTATTTTAGAGGCTGTCTATAAAAAACAAAGGCTGAGTGCTGAGTTTCTGAATTCATGCCGTTCTTGGGATTTGAACCATGGTCGTCAGGATCGGGCTCTTCACCACTACACCAGAAATCCTGATGAAAGAAACGTGTACAGACATTGGCCCTCATCAGGAGGTTGGAGGTAGCCATGCCGCTTTTGGCGGCATGGTTGCCTCCTTACCACAATCTGGGCCCAGGTTCCTCAAATGAGGACTTACCGGGCCATCGCGACCTTGGCGGGCTCGGTAATTCCTCGTCCGAGGAACCCGGACCCGGTCCATCCCCATTCCCATTGAGCCTGGGGATGGAGCTAACAACGGGCCCGTTAATAACGGGCTCGTTGTTAGCTCCCTGGTGTCCTCGTGGGACCCGGTATGGACGCCTGGTTTTTCCAGGCGCCCATTGCGGGTGCCGCGAGGAGACCTCGTGGTAGGGCAGAATGGGTTTACTGGCACTGGCACCTTTACTGGTGCCGGTAAACCCATTCCGCCAACCTTGTGATGAGGGCCATTGTATCAAATAGCAGACAGGCCGGTTGCAGCCTGGATCTGCATAAAGAAATTATTGCATTTATTTGAATTTCATTGGCTGTCTATCGGCCAATGAAATGTGTTAACACTGGCTGGTGTGGGCGCAGTGGCACACGACACGAGCCATAGCTGAGCTGTCTTCACTTTATGCCATGTGTGCCGTCCATGGCATTGCAGATTACCAGCGTAGGCCCTGCAGTTTTACAGGGTGTGTTTGGCTTTGGCCTAGTTGAGCCTGCATGCATCTCAGCCAACATTCCCGACTCCCGAGGGCCAAGACAGAAGAAGCAGAGCGCAGACCTGTCTGTGTATGGCCTCCTCTTACTTGGTAAGTGAAAGCGAGTCTCAGTCACGCCATCTCTGTAACTGGCTGGAAAAGTGCAAAGAGTAGGCTGGTGACCCTGGTCTCCCGTCTAATTGAAAGGCCCAGACTGCCTCTACAGTACACCGGACGCTTTTTATATTGTGGCTGGAGCAGTCGAGGAGTACACTGACTTCTTGACCAGGGATAAAATACTGGGGTCCTAGTGCTCAGATGGTGCGCATGCCTCTTTGCTAGGATGGGGGCACATGTTAACTGTGCATTGCAATGCGATTGTGGGCTTGTGGCATTGGTCTTGAACCGCAACGCCATTACTGCACAGTAAAGAAGCGCACAGGCTCTTTGTGTACATGTGACCCTCTCAAGGTGCGTGTGACTTGGGTCTATGTTTTCAGAATGGTATATTTCTTCTTTGAGGATTTAGAGGCCGCTATGTTTGAAGGAATCACTGCTGTTCTCAGCTACAGCTCCTATTCAACATCTCCGGCTGCATTGGGCGCTTTAATATTGAAAGACTGTACAAATCCCCACATTGTTAAACGAGTTTTTATGCCGAGGAATTAAGGAAATGATAGGGTTTTGATGGTGTTTATTATAAATTCTGCAGTGATAGCTCTTTATTAGTAATGATTTAACATTGAAGCCGCAAATATCACAAATCACAACTAAATTCTCTCTTAGTACTTACATTTTAAATACCAGGTGCCTGATTCACCTGCATTGCCATTTGTGGCTGCAATTTGTGGCACAGGCAAATTGGGACTGTCGCCATTTCATTTAGCTTACATATTGAGATTCACAAAGTATTACATATGCAGTGTTCGCTAGTTGGCAGTGCTGTAAATTGTGCCCAACAGCTAAGATTCGCACAAAAACATACATCTTTATGCGCACGTCCCTGGAATGCAAAAAAACAAACAGTATGGCCAAAAAAATGAGAAAGTGAAATGGAAGATATTTCCTTAAGAAGGCGTTAAACTTTGAGAACAACTTTAATGGGAAATTCTTTAAAAAAGCAAACTTGCTCCAGCAAACTTTCTCTTGCGCCAAATGTATGCCTTGTTGGAACATAGGCACGATTTACTGGAATTTGTGATTCCTGTTGCCCCATTTCCACCTCTTCAGGTGTGCAGGGTGTGCTGGTTTTCTAGCTGTGCGGCAGTGTCCATGTCCTGAGTGTCGTGCAGGGTGCAGAGGGACATGGAAGTGCAGGGTTGGAGGGGGGAGTGGAAGAGGGAAGCTCACACCTTCCAGGAAACCGTGAAGTAGCGTGGGGGCCTGGGAGAGTGCACTGCCCCGTTTCATGCGATTGTGTTGTGTGGAGGGGATGGGCTGCGTGCCAAGCTCGGCATGGTAAATGCCCATGCAATATTGTGTGGGCAAGACTACTACTCCACCCTAGGATGCTTTTTTAAAATGGGGCTGCAGTGGTGTCAGTATGCACTGGCTGTCTCTGGGATGAAGTCCTTGGGATCCTAATGCCCAGACTTCCTCTTGATCAGCAGGTTTCCTGCTTTTTCTGGGACATTTTGTGTCCATGTTTCCTATAGTTTCTTCATCAGGAGCTGCGGGCAAAATCCCAATTTTTACATGGTATGAAAAAATGTTCACTAAGACTTAGATGACCAGAAGGTAATGGTAGTTGCGAGACATTTTTTAGGCGGTGATGTTGAAATCATTAATTCATATTTTTGTGTAAAACACTGCAAAATTCATTTAGATATTTTTTGTTTAAACCACGGTGGTGCAGCCTGTGTCTGCTTTAGATCAAGTATGCATTGCTCCACCATTCCTTTAATTGAATTTGTTTCTATCTTTGTTCTGTGGCACTGACTTGAAGGGGGGCAGGCCCAGGAGGGGGGCACTTTTCACAGATGTGTGTTTCATGTAGTACCTTTCTGGTGCTTGGTTTACAGCACTGTATGCTCTATTTTTGTAGTGCCTGACTGACATTGTCATGGTCACAAAATGCTACAGGTAATTGGGATTTGGGTAGATTGTAGTCTGAACATTATGTGATCATCTGTGTTACATTTCAGGCACATTACATTCCAGAAAGATAACATGCTTTGGCAGAGCTGATATGCACTATAACAATAGCTTTAACAGTGTATTGGATGGGGTATGCTGTGTATTTGACGGTCAGTAAATTAGTAACTGCTGGCATGAGAACTAAATATGGGGACACTGCAAAGTGATTTGATCCATAACATTCCTTAATCAACTGATTGAAATGTTGGGCTCTGCGTTTACCAGAGAAAACGGTTCACTATGTTACAGATAAAGACAATTATTTTGGCAGGTGAAGTGAATGCCAGTTACACATTTCTTGCTAGACAGACCTAAATGTCACTCGCCCCACTATGAAAGCCATTTCTAATCTGCCAATAGATAGTGGCAAGTTCAAATGTTGTAGGCCCTGAGGTTAAATGAGAAACTGAACATTAAATTACAGACAAACAACAATTGTTTTGGCAAAGATGGCTAGCAATGTAACTTTCTGCTAAAACTACCCGAAGCAACTGATTGCAGTTGTGGGCTCTGTGAATAGAAAGAATACATTTCGTTAGGTATAGATGTAGCATTATGATTCTGACAAGTTCCTAATTGACAGTAAGAAAGGACATTGTATAAGTCAATAAAGGGTTCTCTGTGTTTGTAGTACCTGCATGTGGCAAGGGAGCCCTGGGTAACCTCCTTGGCCTGCCATTTATGCAGCTCCTCATCACAGTGCTCTTACTTCTTTAGAACATCCTGATCATCCAGAAGAAGAGTAATACGCCTCAGGATCCTGGTGTTGGTGCATCCAGTTTTCACTGCCTATGTTTGAGGGAACCTGATTTGTATTGCACTCTTTAGCAAGCTATAAATTGTGTTATTATGGCAAGTGCTCAATAGATCGAACCTCGGTCTCAGTGCAGCTTGGTGACTGCTAGAGAGAATCAGCCTTCCAGCTCAGATTTCATATCGACCATATAAAGAGTGCTGATCTATTTTACAATTGTGACATATGGCTGGTACGCATAAGTTATCCTTTTTGGGGTTTGAGTGAAACAGAACAGAGTCTGTGTCAACTAATGTTTTCTCTGCAGGCTACTTTGGCCAGATTTGTGTAGTACGCCATAACAAGCACACAGTGCAACTGATGTCACACCTGGCAATGTCACATCCGACGATGCCACTCCCGATGACATCAATTCAGGTGACTTCACTTCCTGTTGGCTATGCTAATGAGTCCCCCCACTTCTTTTTTTAGGACTTGACCCCTGTATATGAGCAAAAATGTGTACCATGTATATTGTATGCAAAACGAGGGGGGGGGGTCTGGGAATCTCTCTACCAGCACAAACACAGCCCAATGACCTGTTCTTGGGTGAATAACCTCTGGGAGAAACTCTACCAAGTCTTTAGCTCACTGTCCCTTTCACAGAAAAGAAATGTCCCTGCATATCAGTCTTTGTCCTGCTGAGGGGCAGTCCAGCACCGAAATACTAGGCAATATGTTTTGCATAAATTAACTTTGGGTCTCACCCTAAGTTACCAGGGCGATCCAGACGTGGACCCCTTGCTCACTGTTCTTAGAGAGGCACAGCTTCACCTCACTGATGATGCCCAACAAGGCTGAAACACGTGTATGGGGTTGCTGTGGTACCCCTGTTTAGAGGAGAATTGCCTAGCATTTCGGTGCTGGACTGCCCCTGGGCAGGACAAAGACTGATATGTGGGGACATTTTTTCTCTGTGAAAAGAACAGTGAGATAAAGACTTGGTTGAGACTCTCCCAGGGGCCATCCACCCAAGAACAAGTGAATGGGCTGTGTTTTTGCTGGTAGAGAGTTTCCCAGACCCCCCCCCCTTGTTTTGCATGTATATTGTACGGTTTATAGTTGTTAACTCCAAACTTTGAGAAAACATTAAATATTATTGAGGGGAAATTCTGGCATCAGTCTCCGATCTCACCAGAAATTCGCCATTGGTGGAAATAAGCACAGAATTCTGGCTCGTTGCACTTGTACAATGTTGAAAATTAGAAGAGGGTACTCTTTTTAAAGATAATGCAGGCTGCTAGTGGTGATATTAAATATTTACTAAAACAAGCAATACTACTAAGGAGCCCAAAACAGAGGGGCATTTATAATGGATAATCTTTTTTTTCTCGATCTGATTGATTTCAGGTATGATGAAGAATGTTTATTAGAGGTTAATATAAAGAACTTAAAAGAGAAAGCAAACCAATGGGACTGACTGACTAAATCACTGGTTTTTAGTTATGGCTAGATACTCTTTGGAGGAATATAGAAAATCCATGCAGCGGTTTGCTGATGTACAACAATACATAACACACTTTCCAAATAAAAAATATGGATGTATATTTTTTAAATTTCAATTAAATACCCTAAATTGGAAACAATTGTTACGCAATTGGGACAGCCTAAACCAAAAAGGTTCTGTAGATTCTGTCAGTGATGAGGAGAAGGAAACCTTGAAATATCTTAATTTGTACTGTCCCGGATTATTTGTTGAAAGGATATTATTTTTTAAGAAATTCATACTTAATCTACAGGACTGCGCACGTGTAGCAGTTTGGGATTTGCTGTATGAATGGCAAACAGTTGAGTGTTCACTGGCCATGAACACATTTGTGAGTGTATAAATAATAAGATTAAAAAAGAGGAAATCAACACTGAATGCAGTATATGGTATGACTTTGAAGCATTCATTTGTATATACTGTTACATCTGAGAGCAATTAGGAAGAGTATATATTGCCTTAATGTGTCTTTTTAACAAAGAATTGTTATGAGTTATAGGTATTATTAATATATGTACATGTATAATCTATATATAATACATTTTGTATGTGTGTTTATTTGTATGTGTATAAGGTTAATCTATAACCAAATGACACGTTAATAATAATTTAAAAAAGGTGCTTGGCGTGGAACAGCTGTCCATAATGAAAGTAATTCCTTCCTCCTAATCTCCCATGTTATGCATGACACGCTTATATTGAGAGTCATTCTTGACCAATAGTTCCCTGTTACGAGCAGTATGCACTTGCTCACAAAAGGGCGCACATCCGGTCCTTTAATACTTCATTTTGAGCAGGATGTCGCTTCCCTGGTTTAATCATTTATGCGTTTGCTTAAGCCTAGCATATGTCACCCTGTTGTTACTTTCTGATCGTTGTTCTACAAAAAAAAGTAGTACTTACAAGACAGGAATTTTGGGAACGTCATTCACTATTGCCTGTTGGGACAATATACCGGGCACTCCAAAGAGAGCTATCCCTGCACCTAGCCCTGCTTCCATAAAGAGAGTGAATCCTGCTCTAGGAAGATAGTTCACACGTTAAGTGTCCTTTTTAGACCTGGGACCAGTCTGCACTTCACAAATGTTACTCCCACAGGGGCCAATTCAGGCCTTCACCCTTCCAAAGTCAATACATCAAATACCATTACATTGGGTAATACTACCAATATTACAGCAATTTGAAGCAAGAGGAATCTTGCATTAGGTGCTATATAAAAAATGATATTATATGTGTGTTAGTTGCATCTGCCAGAAAAACAATATCTTTCTATTCTTTAGTTCGCAGCTATGGGGCGGAAGCAGCTGCTTCACTGAGAGTGATTCCTGTCTAATAACCCATAGTCCCCTAATATGAACAGGTGGCATACAACTTCTAAAGAGATTGCTTGTGCTCTACAGTTACCCTTTATCACTAAGGCCCATTAAAGAAAGCAATCTCTGTCTACTAGTCGCCCCTTTATGAGTCGGGAGTTGCTGCCCCTAATGGCAACCAGTCCTGCCCAAAGGTCCATTGTTATGAATGAGGTTCTACAACCCAAAAAGAAATGTTTTTGCCTCATATTCCCTGATTATGAGCTGTTTCTGAAAAGAGATATGACTGCTTTGGGTGTGGAATAGCTGCCAAAGAGACTGACTGGTGCCCCATGATGCCACCTTGATGAGCGGGCTGCAACTCCTTTTATAGGTAGAGATGCCATGCCCACTAAAAGAGGGGTGCTGCTACCTATTGAGATAATGTCCTGCTTTATGGATGGCTAAGACATAGTGTTTTAACCTTCTGATTTCTGAAAACAAAATGTTTACACTTAGACACAACTCCATCTATGGAAAATGTCCAAATGGCTGCCACACCAAAATATGGAGGAAGTTAAATTATGTACATCTACTGTGAGGGTTCACCGAATATTCATATGAGGGATGTTTTGGGGTTTCACTTTGAAAGTATTCTCTTTCATACCATTTGATGAAATCCATGACTGCCCTAGAGCTCAACTATACTTTTTTGTAAATGTGTTGTCTTGTAACGGTCATACCTTGTTCCTGTTCAGGTGACATGTCTGGAGGCTTCAGCAACATCGTGTGTGCAGCTTGGGATGAAGAAAACCCTGCACGAAATGATCCCAGGTACAGTGCATGCTTTCCTCTCACGACTCTGCGATCATTCACCAACTTTTTCATGTTGTCTCAAAAATCCAGAGACCAATAATGATTTATTAAGTGCAAACCATCGTGCCTTAAAGTCTATTATGTTCTTTAGGTATCCTGGCCACATTTTAACAAAACCAGAACACTGACACACTTGTGAAGATGTTTCATGCACTCTGTGAGTGTACCATACATTTAGAGACGACTTTGGGAGATCTAATCTGATCAAAATATAAAGAAGGGTGTTTAAGAAGGGAAAGAAAAGGATTTGGCAAAATAACTAGCAAGTAGTTGTAACAATACGTAGATACAACTAACATGTTATGGGAATCTAGGACATTCATCCAGATATCATTAAAATAAGATTACTGGCCGCAGACCGAAAGCTAATTTCCTCATAGACCAAAAAAAGCAAAAAAATATTTGTTTTGTTGGTTTGTTTCCTATAATCAAACACTATTGTTCTTCCCTCTGCTTGATACTGAATCTCTATCCTCTAATGATAACTGCATGCAGTGAGACATAGTCCATAAATCTTTAAAGCTCCCCTCTGTTACTGCTTTTTTGAAAAACCCAAAGTAGATGCATCAAAAAAGGCCATTTGTAAACCTATTTTAAACTTTCTGGTACCTCCAAAACTACTGCCCTGTGACTGCAGCCAGATCAGGGGTGCACAAGCTCTCTATCTGAAGCATTCAATACAGTTTCATATGAGATTCTGCAGGAATGCTTAAAAATATAGGTTACAAGCTCTTGTGCTCTTAATGGAGAAGATGCATAATCCTGGTGCTCTGAGAAGCGAAGATCCTAAAAAATCCTGAGTTGGATTGCCTTTGTCCTATCATTTAGTTTCTAATGAAGGGAGATACCAGTAGCAACAGGGAGCTTGACCCTCTGTGGAATGTAAGGAAGGCATGGTATCAAACAGTAAGACAGACACGACGGATCACAGTTCAAGGTTGTTTATTGTACTGCAATTGGGTTTGAAAAACATCTATCTGATCCTAAATCTAAAGATGGGAGCAAGCTACGACCATCAAATAATAATAACGCAGTCCTAGTCGAGTCTGTAAAAATAAAAGGGCCTATACTAATAAACCTATTGCAAATCCTTACTTCTAAATACAAATTGTGTGGGAAACAATGTTATGCAAAAGAAAAGTGTTCAAGAAATGATGTCAGGATATTCAAGCCCTCGGCTCCCCTTCCCCACGTTTTCCGCACGGGACAAGGCTGCACACTCGAGCTAAGCACACTCTCTGGCTTCTCTAGCACAAGGATGCAGTTCAAAACTTCAACATCACTGCCTTCTGTGCCAAAGTGTCTTTGCCATTCAAAGTCTCTCATTTCAGAGGGCCTGAAGCAACACGACAAACATTAAAGTTTCTTTCTTCTTAGGATTTCACATATACAACTTCTTGGGTGCTTTACTGTTCGCTTTACTGTTCGCCCCGAGTCCCCCTCTGCCTGGCTCAGACCCACTTTAGCACAAAATCTTTAATTGACTCGGACCAAATTTCTCTGCCTCATCAAAATCAAAGACTTTGGACTGCGCGCAGGGTTTTGCTTGACCAGTCGCAGGACCACATTTTTAATTTTAATTTTATTTTATTTTGCATTTATTTAAAGCGCACATAACCCGTAGGTATCTAGGTGCTAGTTTCATTTATTAAGCGCTCTTTTTTTTTTTCTTTCAAGCGTGGGTCCGGTATTCAAACCTGTGTTTGCTCAGCGTGGTCTTGCTTTCAAGACCCGCGCGTTGCCACAGAGCTATCCTCCCATCACAATTGACAATTACTCATTCTCTTCTCAACCTTTTTCTCACTTTCACTTTTACCACTTCTCAGCTGGATACCTTACAGAGATTTTCAATTGAGCACCCACCCATTGCCGGACCACTCTGTCAAAACGTATTGTATCTCAATTTTAAAGTTCAGTCACTCATCAGCAGTTCAACTTTACTTGCATCTCTTATCACACACTTTTTAAAAATGTTTGTGCTAGCGCCCGCCATACAGTGTTGCTGCCTGCAACCTTGGCTTCAACACAGACCCGTCTTGTATCGGTTTCCGCAACTCAACGGCTGTGTTAATTTCACTGATGCTGCTTTATTCCTGGAGCCAAGGATGGTACCACAGTGGCTGATGATTCTCCCTGCCTTGATTGACGCAGGAGGGTCCCGGGTATGTCCGACACACAGTGCAGGATTCCTCAGCCTGGCTTCCTCATCTCACGCCTTCTACTCTCGAGGCTTCTGGACAGTAACGGTTCCTTGCTGAAAAGGTCAAGGGAACTTCCCTCTTTGTGATCCCCTTCTGTTTTACTGACTTTCCTCCCTCGTTCAGCTGCTGTCTCAAAAACAGCTTTTTCCTCGTGTGTTTTGCTTCGCTCAGGGTGTGCTCTCATGCTCTGCTTTTTATCCGTGTGGGGAAGCTTAATGGATGTCCGGTGTGTGTGATGGTCAGTAATTGATGACCTCGCCTGGCCATTGTATTGGGACACGTCAGGTATACTGCTCGGGTGTTAGTCTGTTTTCTCTCATAGCGGGCTGTCCGTGAGAACGTTTTCATGTTGTAAAAGGGGGGAATAGAGTACCTAAATATCCTACCTGGTAGGAAGGGGTCAAGGTGTTAAAGGGAAGGGGATACCGCGTCTCACCATCGTTTGTCCCACTCCCAAACCCCGAAGACCCCTCACCCAGGTGATCCTGCCACACTGGTCCCCTCCCCCCCAGGAACTGGATCCAAATGCGTTGGCTGTGCCCTGGCCACCTGAGAGAGAGACCACTGGGGACTAGCGGGTGATACACCTTCTGGTTTCTCACATAGTGTGAGGGACAGGATAGGACGTTTTGAACACAATAACGGCTTTTCAGTTACTGATCCTGACACAGACAGATCCTTTGTTTTTTGGTTTCTAGGTAGGGAAGTTCATCTTTAGAATAGGGCCAGAGAGGCATTTTCTCAACCTATTTTTGTTTAATAAAAATGTCTTTAAACAAAAACATGACAACTTTGTGTCTGGCTTTCTTTTCGGATGCTTCACATGTCCCTGTTCCCTTTTCTTCTGCATTGTATGCAGAATTTTATCTCTGTCTCTTGGAAGGGATCAAGAGTAAGAGTCGAACACAGTGGCATTATGTTTTTGGTCATATTCTTTTATTGCAATGAAATAAAGAAAGGGTTGGAAAAAAATCCTACCTCAACCTAACTCTACAAGGAGTTTCTCTGCCTCAACAAAACTAAGGGCCATCTGTGTCAGGATGTTCAACGTGACACTGATGGATTTTTGGATATTTGAACTATAGCAAAGAAGATACAATATTCGTGACAGAGTGGTCCGGCACCGTAATTGTGTGTCCAATCAAAGGTCTCTGTAAGATATTCAGCCAAGAAGTTGCAGACGCGAAAGTTAAAGTTAAAGAATAAGAATTGGTGTGAATCAAAGTGGTCCTGCGACAGTTTAAGCAAAACCCATTGTACAATCGGAAGTCTTCAGTTTTTTATACAAAGGGATCTGAGCCACGAATGAGGGGAATCTGTGGTCCGAGCCTGAACGAGGGAGAACAATCATGAACATTGTGCTAAAGGGGTCTGAGCCTGAACAAGGGAGACCAATTGCGAACGTGTGAATGTGAAAATCCTGATAAGAAAGGAACTTTGGTGTTTGTTTGTTACGTCAGGCCCTCTGCAATAAGAGACCGTCATTGAGAAAGAGACTTTGGCAGAAGGCGCTAATACCTATGGTTTGGACTGTTTCCTCGTGGCCAAGAAGCCAGAGTATCTTTGAAGCTCCAACGTGCCTCCTTCTCAACTATCCTGAAATATTATTTCTTGAACACTTTTCTTTTGCCTACATTGTTGTCCCACACATGTTGTATTTAGAAGTAAGGATTGGCAAAATGTTTATTAGTATAGGCCCTTTTATTTTGACAGAGACTCCAATAGGACTGCGTTATTATTATTTGATAGTCGTAGCTTGCTCCTGTCCTTAGATTTAGGATTAGATAGGTCGTTCAACCAACCCATTGAAGTTCAATAAACACCCTTGAACTGTGATCACTTGTCTGTCTTCACTGTTTGATACCATGCTTTCCTTACATGTGGTGTCAAGAGTGGGATGCGACTCAATTGAGACAAACTGGGGACCCTAAAATTCCAGAAACCTAGTCATAGAGCCTCAAATCCCTCAACCATCACGAAAGAATCCATAGGCTTTGATATTTGTAGCAGTAGGAAAGCTACTATCCCTCCAGGGAAAAGAGGGATGATCCCCACAGACTTGGTCTTAATACCCCCGAGGGTTATTATATAAGATTGGCCCCAAAATCTGGCCTAGCTGGAAGTTTGATCTGGATGTCCTAGCAGGTATCATAGATCCCGACTTCCGGGGACACGTAAAGGTTCTCTTACAGAACCATTGCGAAACTCCTTTCGAAATACATTGTGGGGACAAAATTGCCCCGGGATTTCTTGAGAGGGCTCTATTTCCCCTCTTTAAAAGTAAGAAACTAAACCAGAAAAAACTGAGAGAGGTAGCTTAGGCTTTGAAGAGGCTGATGAACCACCCATCACTGAGGCAAAAAGGGAAGAAGAACCTACCATCCTTCCTGATCTAGCCTTCGCCCAGCAAAATGATCCCACACTCGCAGAGGCTTTCTTGTAAGTCATTCCTGAGGGAGAAGAATTAGAAAAGGGGAGCCCCTTTTTTTTCCTGGAACAGGGATTGCTATATAGAACGGAAACCTCCAGAGAAGGCCTAAGTAAAACTCAATTAGTAATCCCCAAAACCCATCGTAAGATTGTACTAGAGATTGCACATTCTGATTTTATAGAGCGACATTTAGGACAGTCTAAAACCCAAGCTCACATCAGTGGGAAATTCTACTGGCAAGGTATCCATGCTGACATAAAGAACTTCATTTAGATGTGAAATAGGCCAGAAAACCAACACACATATTCCCTTACCTGCCCCTCTAACTCGCTTACCGATCATAGAAATCCCTTTCTCCCGAATAGGGATGGATATTGTTGGACCGTTGGAAACCTCTAGACTGGGTAATAAATATATTCTTGTGAGCATTGATAATGCTACCTGATACCCAGAGGCCTTCCCCATGTGGAAAAATACAACCCAGCAAACCTTAAAACACTTACTCCCATTCTTTTCTAGGGTTGGTATCCCCAAGAAAATTCAAACCGATCAGGGATCCAATTTTATGACGGAACTTGTGGGTGAAGTCCAGGAAATACTACATATTTTCCCCCTTAAGAACCACCGTTTCCTAACCCCAAACGGACGGATTGGCAGAGAGATTTAACAAAACCCTTAAGATGATTTTGGGAAAACTGGTGGATGAGGATGGAAAGGTTTGGGATAGCATCATCCATTGAGCCCTATTTGCAGTGAGAAAGTCCCCTCAGGCATCAACTGGCTTCTCTCTTTTTGAACTATTTTACTGTAGAGAACCAAGAGATGTCTTAGACATTTTCCGGGAGACCTGGGAAGAGAGAGAGGAGGCACCTATTCCCCTCTCACAAACAGCTACTCGATTACAAGACCATATGAAACTAGGTCGAAAACTAGTCTACACTCACATGGAAAGGCTGAAGCCCAACAGAAGTCCACCTGTGACAAAAAGGTAAATTTAAGATCCTTTTCAGTAGGACAAAAGGTATTAGTCCTCTTGCCTACCTCTGAAAATAAACTTGTCTCAAAGTGGCATGGGCCATTTGAGGTACTAGAGCAACAGGGACCTGTACCTATAAAATATCCCAGCCTGACAGGAAGCAAAAGAGCCACTGTTACCAATCTCTTAAAGGAGTGGAAAGAAATCCTTCCGCTGCCTCCACCTCAATATTGTCTTGTCTGGTACCGGAGGAGATAGACCATTCTGAACTTATTCCCCAAGAACTATCTAGACAGAAGCAAGAAGATTTAAACAACCTAGTTATGGTATTCGCCGATGCATTCTGCGAGAAACTAGGGAGAGTACCTGTCACTTATCATTGTATCAGAAGTCCAAAGGACAAAGTGGTCCCACACATTTTGTATTTAGACGTAAGGATTGGCAATAGGTTTATTAGTATAGGCCCCTTTATTTTGACAGTGACTCCACTAGGACTGTGTTATTATTTTTTGATGGTTGTATCTTGCTTCCATTCTTAGATTTAGGATTAGATAGGCGTTCAATCAACCCATTGAAGTTCAATAGACACCCTAGAACTGTGATCACTTGTGTCTGTCTTCACTTGTGTCTGTCTTCACTATTTGATACCATGCCTTCCTTACAACTATAAACAAAACAATAAAGGGTGCAAGGAAATGTCTTTAACTTGATTTTGCCAAAAAGTGTCAAAACCAAAAGTATGAGAATAACTCAAGTGTTCTCCAAGGTAAAGACCCTTGGATCCAGAGGGTGGTCCCCTTCCCCTGGTTCCTTTAAAAGGATGGCAAAGATGTCTCTTTAACTAACATCTCCTTTGTGTCTTCAAGGAACTCGCAAAGTTCTTGTTTAAGCAATAAGTTCTGTAACCGGCTTTCTGTAGACTTTCTTGTAACTTTGCAGATCATTTGGTATACTCCCCTGCCAGGAATCGTCATATAATTTCAGCTGCCTAGTGTACACGCCTGCCAGGACTACTCTTATGGGTTTTATATTCACAGTTCTTTGGCTATACCACAATATCATGTACCGTGAGGTGGTTGGTATATCTGTCTATGGTAATTCTTGCTCAAACGTTTCCCCTACACTGGCATCTCATGCATCTATACTTGATTGGGGTTTGCCTTTGTACTTTGCCTTGTCTGCATTCAAACATTCTTCTTATTGGGTGTTGAATTTGTACTTTGTCTTGACTGCATTCAAACAAACTTCGGGTATTCACTGCATCAGCAATTTTGTACCATTCAAACGTTTGTTGGTGTGCTTGTCAGAATGCCCCGGATCCTCAGTTGCTTTGGGCAGCCTCACTGGTTCCTTCCAGCATCTCTGATGCTGCTCGCCCCTCTGCAGTGTGGCTCCTTCACACGCGTTTCATTTTGGGGTGTGCTGCCATTCCTCCAGCATCCTGCACCATGCTGAGGTCACACAACGGCACTCTTTTCGGCCTGGGCTGGAGACTGCTGCCTTTTCGACTGGCCCAACCTCCCGGAGCTCGTGCGTGGCTCACAGCATCTCCACTGCCCGTCGTGCTCCATTCCGCCACAGACGTCTGTGTGCCTCGTGTTTGTGAGCCTCTGCCTGGGGTTCAAGGTCTTCTCCTGCACTGCTCGATCCAATAGTGCGGTTGCCATCTTGAAATGTACTGCTCACGGAAGACTTTGAAAAACATCTAGCCTGCACGTTGTACTTCGAGCTCCTGTCACCTTGCACAAACTCCCTCATCCTCCTCCTCGTCTCAGTACCTGAGTGGTTATGGGAGTTGGAGTCCATGGATGTCATTGAACTTTTAAGTCTTGGATAGTTTTTCTCAGGGGATGCACATAAGGGCACATCAGAAACAAAAGGTGTTATGTGCGAGTTGTGTGGGGTTGGGTCAAAGGTGGGGTCCTGACCAGAATGACAATAGGCCATTAAGAACTCTGGTATTAGAGTGTTTTCATCATGGGAAAAGGGATACTGCGTCTTGTCCAGTGAAGTCAAAACATCTCCCCGGTAGTTGTCTCCTCACATGTGAACCTCCCTCAAATAACTGCACCCAGGGTCAGGATCAGGGAGCGGCTGCCGTGCCCTGGCCACATGACAGGAGTTCACCACAGGGGAATCCGTGATTACTCCATTGGATTCATCACATACCCGTCTCCTAATGACACTGGTTCTCTCAGCACCTATTGGAAAACGGTAAAGGAAGTCCACATTACCCTGTTCCTTTCCTTTCCTTTGCTCCACGGTATAACAGTAGGGCTGTAAATCTAAGAACCAGCGCATGACTCTTGCATTGGTGTCTTTGCAGAGGCTCATCCATGTTAATGGGGCATGGTCTATGACAAGTTCGAATTTTTTATTTTTTTATTTTCTTTTATTGATTTATTCACACAACAAACAATGCAAACCAAACAAGCAGTGCAACCTACAACCGCTTCATACTTCCCATTCCCTCCCCCCTCTACGAGTCTATCAGTTTTGATCTTCTGATTCTGCAACCTGTGGTACGTTCTCCCCTTCTATAGCATCTGCCGGGTCCTCAATTGACCCAAACAGCTCAGCTATCATTAGTTTCCAGGCTATCAGGGACTCTGCCTCCTCCTCACCGCCTGCATTACTAGCCTCTTGCCACACCTTGGTTTCCGCCTCCGCCCATTTTTGTAAATCTCTCCACCACACCTCCACATTTGGCATATGGCAAGCCTTCCAACCCATGGCTATTCTTCTTTTTGCAAGCACATAAGCCAGGTCCTTCAGTTTACTCACATGCTTGAGCGTCCGTGATCTTGGGAACCCCCCAACAAACAGGCCCACACTGTGTCCACTATGATCTTAACCCCTTTCTTCTCCAGTTTCTCTTTTACTGCACTCCAGAAACGTTCAATGACCGGGCATGACCAGAACATATGAACCATGCCCACATTCTCCTCATCACATTTGGGGCATGCCTGCCTTCCTGCATTCTCAAACCTCGATATCCTCCAAGGTGTCATGTATGCCCTATGCGTAACATATAGTTGTGACTGTTTCAGTCTCGCATTCCTTGACACCTTCTTATGATACCCCTGCACCTGTTCCCACATCCCATCTTCCATCGGGGCACCCACTTCTGTTTCCCAATCCATCCTCAACTGACTTCCTTCCCCACTTTAGACATCAGCATTTCATATATTCTGGAAATATCATGACCTCCTTCTGCTATGTCATGTATCATATCTATGGTGGCATCTGGTTCCCCCTCCAGCACCGTTTCAGGCCATGTTCTCTTAATTCGCTGCACCATTCTGTAATATGTGATGTACTGGCCCTCGTGCAACCCAGTTTCTTCTTGCAGTTCCTTGAAGGTGATACTAGAGCCCTCCCGCCAGATGTCTCCCATTGTTGTCACTCCAACCGGTTCCCAGTGACTCCTGATTGCCATTCTTAGCTGCATGTCTGCCCCCGTTAATACAACCAATGGAACCTGTGGAGAGCATGGGGATGGGCTCTCCATCATCTGGCATGCCCTACGCCATATCTTCCACCCCAATAACAACATCTTGGGGCGCCCCGTCATTTCCACCCTGGGTACCCACATTATTTCTTTTAGGTAAAATGGTGCACAATCTCGCCCAAACAGGCTAGATTCCGAGGTTTCTTCATCTGAAAGCCATTTGGTGACATACTGCAATTGGCCAGCCACATAATACACCTCATAATTGGGCAGTTTTATCCCTCCTTTGTCATGGAAGTTCTGTAACTTCCAGAACGCCACTCTGTTCCGCGTGCCATGCCACAAAAAATCCCTGCACATGCTACTCAGTTTAGTGAAGAACCTCTTAAGAATCAGGTACGGTATATTCACAAAATAGTGTAGAAGTCTGGGCAGAACCACCATCTTGAGCATTGCTCCCCGGCCCATCATTGCTAAGGGTAACCTGGCCCAGAATTGCATACACGTCTCATTCTTTCCAATAGCTACCTCTGTGTTGCGCCTATGCTTTTCTGCCACATTATGGTATATATTGATCCCCAGATACTGAAATGTACTGACCGCCCAGAGTACTTCCAGTACAGGCACTCGTTCCGCTGGGATCCCTATGTACCTCCCCAATGGGAACATGCTGGACTTCTGGGGGTTCACTGCAATGCCGGACAACCCCGCGAATCTCTCCATTACTTCTAAGATGTACTGGAGGTTCTCTTCTGGGTATCGCAAGTACAGCAACATGTCATCAGCGTATAGGGAAATCAGATGTCTCTCCCCCCCTTACTTCGATGTCTATACTGTCATATTGCTGTCTCAAGTATATTGCTAGAGGTTCCAGGGCCAATATGTAGAGCATTGGGGACCACGGACATCCCTGCCTGGTACCCCTGCTAAGCTGCCATCTCCCCGATATCACAGATCCTGTCTTTACCCTAGCCAGTGGTTCGCTATGCAATATCTTTGCCCACCTTACATATCGAGGCCCTATGCCATAACACTCCAGGGCCGCAAGCAACCATGGCCATTTAACTGAATCAAAGGCCTTTATTGTGTCCAAAGACACAATCGCCATATCCTCGTCCTTTTCACATCCACTCTCAACAATTCTGTGGAACCGTCTATGATTATTGGTGATATTTCTGTTTGGGACATAGCCTGTCTGATCTGGGTGGATTAGTTTGCCTATGACCTTCTTCAGTCTATTTGCTAGGACAGCAGTCAATATCTTGCTGTCTTGATTCAGCATCGACAAGGGTCTATAGGAGCCGCAGCTCTGCCCTGGCTTATTGGGCTTCGGGATCGGAATTATGACGGCCTCTCTCAATGATTCGGGTAAGCTTCCTGTCTCAAATGCTTCGTTTAGCATTTCTAGCAGTGGGGGAAAGACCTCTTCTATGTACACTTTATAAAACTCGCTTAGGGTCCATAGGTTCCAGGGGTCTTGCTAGTAGGCAGCTGCCACACCACCTCCCCCTACTCTTCTAAAGTAATTGGTGCATCTAATTCCTCCCTCTCTTCCTCGCTTATCTTCGGCAATCCTATGTCCTCCAACGTTTCTCTCATCGTTGCGTACCTACTTTCGCCATCATCTCCATATAATATCTTATAATAGTCCATGAATGCTTGATAAACTCCCTCTTGGGTGTCTGCTAGGCTACCGTCCTCTCTCTCCATGGTCCTGATCGTGACTCTGGGATTCTCGCTCTTGTATATCCACGCCAGAAGTCTCCCCGGCTTATCCCCCCCCCGCATGCTGTCTCTCTAAATTTTTTTTATAATTGAGGTTAGATAACCTGTCCCAGTGCTATACACATTTCTGCCGTAGCTTGAGTGCCAGTTCCGACCTCTCTGCTGTACTATCCCCGCCCCTCTGAGCCTCCTCCAGTTTCTCCTCCGTCTCCTGTAGGTCAGCTAGGATCCCACCTTGTAGGCCCCTAGATTTTGCTATAGCTACTCCCCTCAGCACCACCTTAAAGGCCTCCCATAGCGTACTTGCCGAGTCCACACTCCCGGTGTTTGTTTTAAAATAATTTACAATCTCCTCCCTCAGGTCCTCCCTAAAGAAGGGGTCTCTCAGTGCTTCCGCTTGTAGTCGCCATGTCGGGATCCTCGCTCTCGGGGGCAGTATTGCCATTCGAGGATCGGAGGGCGAGTGATCCGAAAGGACCCTAGCCTTGTACTCTATTCTTGTGTGATCTCTGTTATTATTTCAGGCGAGATAAAGACTGCGTGGATAACTGTTGTGGGGCAGAGTAGTGTGAGTATTGCCTTTCCTGGGGGTGTCGCACTCTCCATACATCCTCTTGACCAAAGTCTGTGAGCAAAGCCTGTAACGCCTTGGCAGCAGGAGCCGGTCTGTCCGTCTTCCCATCCGATCTGTCCACCCTTGGGTTTAGTACGCAGTTGAAGTCCCCTCCCCAAATCACCGCGCTTCCCGCACATACGCTCAGATTAGCACAAAGTGTCCATTATGTACCCCGCTGTGGTCTGGTTCGGGGCGTACGTATTGATTATACTTATCTCCCTATTTTGCACCAGTCCCCTCAGTACCGCCATCCTACCGTCTGTCTCAGCTATCGCTTGCAGACGCTTAAAGGGGACATGTGGCGCCACCCAAATAAGCACTCCTCTCGCGTAAGCCGAATATGAAGAGCCCACCATCACTCCCTTCCATTTCCCAGCTATCTTATTAGTTCTGTCTCGCGTGAGGTGGGTTTCCTGCAGCAATGCGATATCTATTTTTTGTCTACGCAGGTACAACATAACTTTGTTCCTCTTTAAATAGCTGTTGAGCCCCCGTACATTCCATGTAAGTATTTTAAGGTCTCCCATGGTCTATACAAATACCATTCCACCTCCCACAGGTGCAGTCTGCCTCTAAGTTCCCTTCCAGTCCGTATGGACCCGTACCCCAACATTAAACTCCCCTTAACTAAAAACAACCCGAACTCCCCCTTTCCCTCCCCTCCCACCTCC
The DNA here is from genome assembly GCF_040938575.1 of Ambystoma mexicanum. NCBI lineage: Eukaryota > Metazoa > Chordata > Amphibia > Caudata > Ambystomatidae > Ambystoma > Ambystoma mexicanum. The sequence continues at coordinate 383,220,957 of NC_090934.1, read as the reverse complement.
CATCCCTGCCCCAACATCACTCCCCTTAACTGTTTCCCAGCTCCATCCCTGGATCTCAGGCTCCCCCGCATCTAGCCCTTTCCAGCCCTCGCCTGTACTCGGAGATCCGCAGGGTGAGGTCGCCCTAGTGGCTAGCCTACTACTACTACAACTATAAATCGGGTGGTACTGTGCTTGCCCTGCTGCCCCTATTCACTTCAGTTTTACTACGCAGAGCTGCACAATTTACGCATGCATACTTATTGCTATATTCCAGTCCTCAAGGTTCATTCCAGCCAGTGGTATCTTAACAGAGTATTAACCATGCTTAGTCGCACTCAACAGTATCAATCTTCATCTATGCATCAGTGTGGTGCTCACGCTGTGCCTTATAAGCATGCATACAGTGTACCAGTCATTTATCATGTTCCTCTTGCATCTTCTCCGCGTCCTGTTCCAGGCAACCCTGCAGGTCCAGCCATGTTGTTGCTTCTTCAGGAGAATCTTGTACACCACCTTCAATCTCGCAGGGTACAGAAGCATGTATTTTACGCCTGCCACTCATAGCCTCCTTTCGATCGGCACATAGCTATACCACTGCCTTTGGACCAGCATTGTATAGTCAGGATACGCCGTGACTGTGCTTGAAGCCCTTACAATCGTCCCTCCTTTTCGAAAGTACTCCAGTATTTTCTCGCAATCTCTATAATTCAGTATTTTGGCGATAATCGCTCGAGGAGGGGCCCCGGGCCTAGGCTTCCTCATAAGGGCTCTGTGTGCGCGCTCCACTGCAAATCCCTGCAAGAGTTTTTCAGCCCCTATTTCTTGTAAGAGTAGATTCTCAATGTAGTCTGTCGGGTCCTGTCCTTCCTCTCCCTCCGGCAGTCCCACCACGCGGATATTGTTCCTTCTCGCTCTCCCTTCCGCCTCCTCCGCCCGTGTCTCCAGGTTAGTTATCTGCTGCTTGAGTATGTGGATCTCCTTCGCGTTGCTAGTGCTGGTGTATTGGTTTTCACTGCACTTTCCAAGCTGCTCGTTCTCTCCGCCAGCCCCCTGACATCTTCCCTCAGCAGGGTAACCTCTATACCTACTGCGTCTTTTTTAGCCTCCAGGGAAGTGCGTAGGTCCGACATCGCTGTCCCCCATGAGTCTCGCAGCTCCGTTATGGCCGCTAGTATCTGGTGATTGTCAGTGACTGCGGTTTTCTCACCCGGTGCTATCAAGCCTTTAGGCGTTGTGGCCGCCGGAGATTGTTGCATTTTGGCGAATGCCTCCATCGTGGGTTGCTTGTTCTTGTTTTTGCTCACGGCCCCTCGCCCCAACATCTTGCAGTCTTTATTACACCCCAGAGGTTAACTAGCCTCAGATATACAGTCCTGCTTATCTGTATGAGCTCGGCACCAGCGCACCTCCCTGGGTGTGAGTCAGCCGTCCTAGAGATGCCGTGGCGTTAGCTTTTGTATATTAAGCATCAACTTCAGAGTGGGTTGTGTCCTCCCACGTATCAAGCCTCACACTGCATCCTGGAGACCACACTAAACTGGTGTAGTCACCTAGCCTCCAGGCTCTTTATGTGCAACGCCCACCAATTGTGTCCACAGCCGCCTGAGCTTGCAGTGCGTGCCCTGCTTCGCGTGGTGACGACCGTTATTCGCTTCTTGTGCTTCTCTTGGGCCAACTGGTCACTTCCATCAGAGCCTGTTCCATGTCTATATACCATATTTCAACAGTCACTGCTGCCAGGTGTCTATCCCACCCTCAGCTACCATTTGAATATTTATGAGGCCTCTGCCGTGCCCTGAACGCCACTCCTTTCTGCTTTATTTGCACTCGGAGTTAACATCCAAAATGTCATGCCCATTGACATGCGGATGGTGAAGTGGGCTGGAAGAAATTAATCCTTTAAAACTCTTCAAAGGATTTACAGGACAGAGACCAGCTTATGACTCCAGCCACCCGAAGCACGGGTCTGCTAGGAGCGAAAATAAGTTATACTGGCCGTCCACTGCGGTGTCCTCGCGCAGAAGGTGACCCGTTACTTCTCCTTCAGGCGCGCGCTACGTGCCACTGTGCAACCCGGGTCTCCGGCCCCCTCACTGCAGGATCGCCCCACTTGTGCGTGCGAAGCTGGGGCCCCGCTGTACGCGAGCGAGGACCGCACAGCTCTGTGTGCCACCCCCCCCACTTCACGCTCCCACCGCTCTCGGGCTCTCGCCTTGGAGTTAGACTTTCCTTCAGTTTGGTCCGCGTCGCGGGCCCGCTGCTCTCAGAGCCTGCTTGCAGCTTACGGTCACGGGGGCCCAGCCTCCCACGCACGTCAGCATGGATCACCTCTCCCAGCCGGCAGCTCCGCTCGAATTCGCTGGAACAGCTGATCGTCGGCACGACCTCACGCTGCTATAGCTGCCTAGTGCTCGCCGCCTCCTCACTTGCAATCTGCACAGGAGGACATTTCCACGATCTTCTGCCGGCCCTACGGAGCCGCTTCGATGGTTCCTGTTTTCCTTCCTTTGTTGGTGGCCATCTTGAGACAATGGGCCTCATTACGACCGTGGCGGTCCGGAAATAACGGTGGCGGTAAACCCGCCGCCACCGTTGTTTCCGGACCGCCTGATCCCGACCCCTGCAGGCGGGAGGTGATGTTCCCGCCAGGTCTGACCTGGCGGGTTTAACACCGCCCGCCTGCAGGCGGACGAGGAAACACCGGCAGCATTACAAGATGCTGCCGGTGTTTCCATGATCCCGATTCTCATTGAGTCCCATAGGACTCAATGGGAATGGGGATTTACACCATTCCGCCTCCGTGATTCCCGGTAAACCGGGGTTGTGATGCCCCGGTAATTCCGGGAATCACGGAGGCGGAATGGTAATACGAGTCCGGCGTTAACCAGGCGATTTTACCGCCTCGGTTAACACCGGACTCGTAATGAGGCCCAATGTATCTCGCGGTCGCGATTCCGTTTCGAGTGATACTTTTGGTTATCAGCATCTGATTCCCTCGATCCTTGCACTGTGTACAGAGCACACGTTCCGATACCCGTGCTAATACTTGTGGGATCCTTAAGGAATTTTTCCACCGTAGTTTCAGCGGATCATTTGTCGGATCCTCTGGAGCTCTTCAGGACGCACGTCCTACTCCATGGCTATCCAAGCCACGCCCAGACAAGTTTGAATTTCCTGCCTGTCAGATAGTATTTGAGGTAGGTTCTGTCCCACTTAATTGCCAAGGCTTCCAGTTCAAGAGTCGCATAATGTTTTCTCTCTTGGGAATCATTTCCTACTTATATAGAGGATGGGATGCTCTATACCGTCATGATCTCGTGAGAAAACTGCATCTAGCCCAACATGTGAAGCATCTGTTTGTAGGATGAATTCCCGGTTGAAATCTGCGACCTTCAACACAGGCTCACTACACAAAATGCATTTGAGTTTGTCAAAACACAATTGATCTTCGTTATGCCATTTAATTTTCTGGGGCTCAGCATTTTTGAGTTAATCAGTGAGAGAAGATGTTATAGATGAGAAATTATAGTTATAGAGGATAAAATGTCTGTAATATGCTACTAAACCCAAAACCGATCTTTCTTTGTTTTGGGATTTGGGGTTTCTTTAACCATTCTGACTTTTTCCACCTGGGGCTGTACCAGCCCGTTCCCTACAAAATAAAACGGGGATGACCAGGGGTTTTGAGAGGGCTCTGACTTTTTCCATTGGGGCTGTACGAGCCCCTTCCTTACAACAACAAAAAAATACTTGACTGCTGATCTAGCTAAATGGCATTTCTTTGGGTTTGTTGTGAGCCCAGCTTTTCTTATTGCCCAGGTAACTAAATACCGGTGGTAAACATACTCCTTCGAAGACTTACTGTGGATGATGATATCATTGATGTATTCGCCACAGAAAGAGGCATAGGGACTGAGGATTTGATCCATTAACCTTTGAAAGGTAGCTGGTGTCCCATGCAAACCAAAAGGCAATACTTTAAATTGGAAAAGCCCAATGGAAACAGGGATAAAAATCATAGGCAATACTTTTGTCAAGGCACTCTAATCAGAGGACGTGTTCTAAGAGACAGATAAAGTCAATAGGCCTGTGCCAGTGTCAAAAGGAGCAAGGCTCTGTTGTCGAGGATCACACGATTAGAACAGTTCGAGATTAACGTTGCCCGGAGTACTTGGATATTGTCAAAGGGAGGCAAAAGTTATAAGAGGGAAGGAAGACAGGACAAGCCTTCGGCAAGGAAAAGGGTTCACCTCGATTCCTCTAGGTCGGATGGAGAGAACGACCAAATTGACACAGTACCTTAATCAAATGAAGAAAGCTGGTGCTATGGTAGTTGTTCCTGGTAGTTCCTGCAGACCCACGGTTCCTGGAGCTTCAGTCGTGGGGACAAGAAGGAGGACGTCTGGAGTGATCTGCACTACCCAGTGATGAGGCCAGCAGCACCAAAGCAACAGTGAATAAAAGGTGCGCTCCTTTAAAACAGGAGAGGGCTCTTCTGATGGCTCTCCGGACCACTACAGCTTTGTGCAGTGATTTCGACCAAGAAGAGGATCCTCTGGCTGTGGAAGGTGAGCTAGTTGATCCCACCAGGCTCAAGGGAAGAAGACTCCGCACTGGATCTTCTCTGTCGTTGAAGGGTACATAGCTCAGGACTGCAGCAGGGCTTCACTGGGACCCGGGAGTTGCAGCAGCCTTCTTCTCCTCCGCTTCTCTACGGTTCTTGTAGTTCCAGTGGTGACTCTGACTTCCAGCCCAAGAGTCCTGCCTTTTATGCCAAAATCCCCCATTCACACAGCCAGCCCGGACAACCACCTCAGCCAATGGACACACAGACGCCAAAGGAGGGCTTCTTTGCAGAAGCCTGCCAAAGGACGGCGAACAAAGAAGGCAAACCTGGTTTGCCGTGCAGAGTAAAACACAAGAAAGATATTAACACAAAGAAATGGCGACTAAACCCGACTGGAGCCAAAATAAAAATATATTTGGTGAACCCGGTTTATGTTCGAGGCTAATACAATAGCCTAAAACAGTACCATGTTTATATACTATAATCAGGGTAGAAAGGTTAGGGTAGATACCACTGCCACCAGCCAAGTCTTAGTGTTGAGGGAGCAAAACAAGGCTGCAGAAGGTACAGACAAAAAGGGATCAGAGTTAACCCTTTCCAATACTCCATATAAGATGGGGTGTACTGGGTCTGTAGGTTAAATGACTACATAAAGTAAATGGCAACTTTACCTGTTTCTGGGGAACAGTAGTCAGCCCCAGAAAAAAGGAGACCGTGGGAAGTCTTGGAGACAACCCTGTGTCACTGCACTGAAGGTGCTGTTTAACGCACACAGAAAGTTGGGCTCATGGAGTGGTGTGGCTCCAGAGCCCAAGATCACACAAAAAGTAGAAATACACATGGCAAAACACATGTAAGAGTGGGGAAAAAAGGTTCACACTCTTACCAGGTGGAAAAAATAAACCCCAGAAATCCAGCAAAGCTGCTGAGGGACTCACTAGGTAAGGGAAATTAGCCATCAAAGAGAATTCTCCCTAACACTCGCCCCCTTGGTGTTGGCCCTCAAGGGAATCTCGCAGCTGTAGCCATCTCCCAGTCTTAGCCTAGTGCATGCCCTTTTCCATGCCTGCCTCACCACTTTGCTTTAGCAAGACCCTTCGGATTCCCTCTTTTCCCACCATAATAGCTCCATTCCCGTAAAATGCCTCTTCGGCTCCCCCAGTAACTGCCGGTCCAGTCCCCCCTCTCCTACCTCCCATCTAGTGGCGTGCTGTAATTGGTCAGCTAGGAAGTATAACTTGAAATCTGGGAGAGCCAACCCCTCCCTCCAGGTGTCTCCTGCGTAGTGTTGCCAGTGGCACCCTGTGCCGTTGCCCACCCCACAATATGTCCGCGATTTTATTGTCCAGCAGCTTGAAGAACTGGGCCTTGGTCATGTAGGGAATATTCGTGAACAAGTAGAGCAGTCTGGGGAGTATAAGCATCATGCAAATTGCTATCTTGCCCATTAAGGACAGAGGCAGTCTATTCCAGAATGCAATCCTTTCGTCTATCTCTGTGAGTGCCCTTCCCACATTATGCAGAAAGGTGTCCGCCATAGAGTAGTGTATCTGGATGCCCAAATAATGGAAGCACTCCTCCTCCTAGCGCAGTCCAACCTCTGGTATGTCTTGCAGCACCCTGCCCCGCAGTGAGCCCAGCGGAAACACCAAATATTATTTCCACATTTACTTGGAATCCTGTGAAAACCTTCATATTCTGCAGCACCTCCATAATGTAGGGGATAAGTACCCATGGGCTATGCACATAGAGTAGGACGTTGTCAGCATACAATGAAATGCCGTGTTCTCCAGCATGGGGTCTGGCATGGATTCACATGCTCATGAATATTCCCCGTCGTCAGGCTGGGAATCCTCGGTAAAGAAAAAACCAGTATCAGTTTCGTTTCTGATCTGTCTTTCGTAGTAATAACCAATCACTGGTCTCTGCGTCATACTGACCACAGCCAATGACTGCCCTCTACCTAAGCACCGCCTCTGGCAGCCATCTTCAGATTTTTACCGCACGTTCATGTGTTGGGATCCTCGTGCTATTGCTCTCGAGCGTTAGTGCTATTTTTCGCGCTTTTTCACAAAAAACTTCGATTCTTTCGGTCAAAAGAGCCTCAAGCTCCACCGATCCTACATCCGATCAACGGGGACCCGTGTCGGATTCATCTGTGCCCCTCAAGGGTGAAGATTTCGTCGAGCTACGCTTCGGAGGACTCCAGAAGCTTCTCAGGCCCGGTCTCGGAGATGGCCCAGGAGAAGGGAAGCTCGACGCCCGGAAAGCTGTTCAGGGTCTGCCCTGGATGCCAGCTGCAGAACGTCTTCAAGGAGGACGAACACTCTTTCTGCCTTTACTGCCTTCATGAGGACAAGACGCACGTGGAGAAGGACTGTGCGTTTTGCGGCAACATGTCGGAACGGACCATGAAGGACCGCCATCAACGTCTCGCCAACTGGCTGGAGGGTAAGAGCCCGTCTGGCGAGAAGAAGAAGAAATCCGAGCGGTCTTCTAAGACCTTTGAGTGCGCCCCGGCGACGGGGGCCCAACATAAGGCCAAGCACCGCGAGTCCGCTGGCACCGGGAGCGCCGAACGGTCGGGCTCTACGGGCGCCAGGCAGGGCGCACCCTCCCCGGCACCATCAACCACGAGCCAACGCTCTGGGTCGGGTAAGAGGAAGGCCGAGCACCCGGCGAAGCTCCTGGAGAGGCCCCGGTCGAGCTCTAAGGCAGAGGAGGAGCGTGGCAGTGCCCCCTCCCTCAAGGATAAGGCGGTGAGCGCACCTAAGGTGGTGAAGGCCTTGATCCATCCGACCAAGCCCTCTATCGAAACGGTCGCGGCGGCCCTGGCTCAGCCTGTGGTGGCTACACCAGTGGTGGCGACCTCAGGGCCCAGAATCTCCCTGCCTCCGCGGAGGGAGTCTTCCTTTGTGCCCATCGATAGGACCCCCGTGAAACCCTCCGTGGGGAAGAAGAAGGGGGGGCAGGGCGTCGTCGTAGATTCGGCCTCAACCTCAGAAGAGGAGCTGATCGAGGTCTTAAGCCACGGCCTAGGCGTGGAAGAAGGCCAGCCCGTCGGAATGGACCCCGACGCAGGTGACGACGACGACATCGTCGAGGATACCGACGGGGCCCCTGCTCGCCCGTCGGATTCCCCTCTGCCAGCGCCGCAAGACAACTCGACGGCCATTTTGTTGGCCATACAGTCCTTATGCTCCGAGATAAGGACGAGGCTACCGTTACCGACGGAGGAACCTCTCCCGTCGGGGGATCCAGAACCGGGACCTTCTGGTGTTCCCCCCACCAAGAAAAGAAGGATCCATCCACCACCTCCTTTTCAACCGTCGCGCCCCGTCCAGCCCTCCTCCCCGTCCACCCGAGGGGATGATACGGGGACTGACACGGCAGCGACGGTTACGGACGACGAGGCATACGACGAGGATTTTCCGTCGTCGCCTCCCACCAGGGCTTCTCCGCCCGACGAGATCGGATCTTTCCACTCCATGATCTCCAGGGCTTCCGAGCTTTTCCAACTCTGCCCTGAGGAGAAGAAAAAGGAAGGCTTCCTTTATCAGCGGCGCGAGGCCAAGAGGAAGACGGTCCTCGCAGTGCCTCTGTTGGACGACATTTGGGATGAGGGCCTTTCCCTCCTCAAGAACCCTTCCACGACGCCAGCTAGAAGAGACCGGTACGAGAAAAAGTACCGGGTCCCGGACACGGCCCCCCTATGCCTCCGGGCGCAGCCTACCCCGGACTCCGTCGTCTCCGCGGCAGCCAGGAAGAAAGCGGGGGGGGGTGCGGCCTCCACATCAACTTCCCCGCCGGACGGCGAGGGAAAGAAATTGGATGCTATGGGACGTAGAGTCATCTCGTCGGCAGCGACGACGATTAAAGCGGCCAACGCCTTGGCTATCGTGGCCCGCTACGACAGGGAGCTCTGGTACAAGATAGCTCCCCTGCTGGATTTTCTGCCGGACGACAAGAGGGCGGAGGCCCTTGAGATCCTGCAGGAAGGTGAGGTGGCGTCGGACCACGCCATCACCGTGGCGACGGACATCGCCGACACTGGGTTCCGCCAGCTGGGCAACGGCGTTTGCCTTCGACGTCGTGGATGGCTCAAAGCTACAGACTTTCGCCAGGACGTCCAGACCAGAGTCCTGGACATGCCCTTCGACGGGAACAACCTGTTTGGGAAGACAGTGGACGATTCCCTTCAGGCCATCAAGGCGGATACTGAGACGGCCAGGGCCCTTGGAGTCCTGCAGCAACGACAAACGCCCTTTCGGAGCGGCGGAGGCAAGGGCGCCTCCAAAGGTTCCGGCGGCGGTTTCGCTTCCTACCGTCAAGCGGCCCGCTCGTCGTCGCAAGAGGCCTACAGAGGACGAGGCAAGTCTAGCGGACCCCGCCGTCGTCGCCAAGGAGGTCAAGGCGGCAAGGCCGCGTCCAAGCAGGATTGAACCGGCCGTGGGGTCGGGCCCCCACCGAAGCACCCCGGTGGGAGGCCGGCTGGCGGGCTTCGTCAGCGTGTGGGAGTCCATCTCCACCGACCGTTGGGTGCTGGACGCCCTGGCCCGGGGCCACGCGCTCGAGTTTCAAAGAAGGTGCCCGCGCATCCCCCCCGTGGCCAGGAAAGAACTTCACGTCCCTCAACTTCTCCTGGAGGTAAAGGCGATGCTCAGAAAGGGCGCCATCGAACTCGTCCCAAAGAGGCTTCGGGGCTCCGGAGTCTACTCGCGATACTTCCTCGTGAAGAAGAAGACGGGAGGATGGCGCCCCATCCTAGACCTGCGACGTCTGAACAAGTTCATCAAGGCGCAGAAGTTCCGGATGGTCACCCTCCAGCACGTCCTGGGTCAGCTGGAGGAAGGAGACTTCCTATCGTCGTTGGATTTGGAGGATGCCTACTTCCACATTCCCATCCTAAAGGGGCACCGAAAATTCCTCAGATTCGTGGTCCAAGGGCGTCATTACCAGTTCAAAGCCCTTCCCTTCGGACTACGGTCGGCACCCAGGGTATTCACCAAGTGCCTCGCACCGGTGGCGGCGCAGCTGCGCCGCGAGGGGATTCACGTCTACCCCTACCTGGACGACTGGCTCATCCGCGCCAAGACGAGGGAGCTCGCCGTGGTCCACACGGCAAGGACCGTCCAACTCCTCACGGACCTGGGATTCTCCGTGAACTACCCAAATCCCACCTGGTGCCCGCGCAAGTCGCACTGTTTCTGGGAGCGAGGCTCTACACAGTGTCCCTTCTGGCCTCCCCGTCGGAGGAGAGGACCAGGACCATCTTGGGCAAGGTGCAACGGATGTTGGTGGCCGACGCGGCCAAGGTGAGGTCCATCAAGTCCCTCCTCGGGATGATGTCTTCCTGCATCTACCTCATTCCCATGTGCAGGCTCCGGATGCGCCCGTTGCAAGAATTCCTGGATGCGCGCTGGATCCAGACGACGGGCAGCTTCGAGGAAAGGATCAAGCTCGACGAGAGTTTCCGACGAGCGATACGGTGGTGGGGCACCCGCGCGCATCTGACGGCGGGCATGGACTTCCAGACCCCAGCCCACCAGGAGACTGTGACCACGGATGCCTCCCTGGAAGGGTGGGGAGCGCACACCGAAAATCTGCACGCAAGGGGACTCTGGCTCCCGACGGAGAAGTCCCTGCATATCAACGTCCTGGAGCTCCGTGCAGTGTTTTGGGCCCTCAGGTCCTTCCTTCCGTCCCTCAAGGGCAATGTGGTGAGGATCTTCACCGACAACACCACCACCATGTTTTACATCAGGAAACAGGGCGGAACCAGGTCCCCAGCGCTGTCCAAGGAGGCGCAGGACCTGTGGCATTGGGCCGTCGCCCAAGGGATTTTTCTGGTACCGTTTCATCTGGCAGGGATAAAAAACACCATCGCCGACTCACTCAGCAGGGAGCTGCGCTCGTGCCACGAGTGGGAACTACGGCAGGATCTGGTGGATCGCCTCTTCCGACGGTGGGGCACACCCCAGATCGACCTGTTCGCGACGGCGACGAACACCAAGTGCCGGAGGTTCGCCAGCAGGTTTCCCCAGACGAGGAGCATGGGCGATGCTTTCTCGTTCCCCTGGGAGGGCCTGTTCCTCTACGCGTTCCCTCCCTTGCCTCTGCTAATCCGGCTCGTCAACCAGCTCAAGAGGTCACGGTGCAGGATGATCCTCGTCGCACCTGCGTGGCCGAGGCAGATATGGTTCCCGGACCTTCTGGACTTGTCAGCGTCCCCGCCGATCAAGCTGCCGGCGGACGCGGATCTACTCTCCAGGGAAGGAGGCGCCATCCTCCACCACGACCCGAAGTCGCTGAACTTGCAGGCCTGGCTCCTGCAGCGCTAGAGTTTGGAGGATACGACATACCGGCCGATTGCAGAGAGGTTCTTGCAAAGGCCAGGGCGTCCTCGACTCTTAAATGCTACGGACACAAATGGAAGAGGTTCTCTGTCTGGTGCCACGCACAGAAGATTAACCCTCTACGGATTACGGCTCCCCAAGTACTGCCGTACCTGCTGACGCTGGCCAAAGCTGGTCTGGCACACGCGTCCATCAAGATTCATCTTGCTGTGATCTCCCGATACACCAGAACCACGGGGCGGACGTCCTTGTGGTCTCATCGTCTGGTGAAAGAGTTCATGAAGGGACTGTTCAGATCGTTCCCGCCGGTGAAGGCTCCGGCCCCGGCGTGGGAGCTCAACGTGGTGCTGACCAAGCTCATGGGACCTCCGTTCGAGCCTCTGCACTCGGCCCCGTTGAAGTTTCTATCGTGGAAAACAGCTTTTCTTGTGGCCATCACCTCCGCACGACGAGTGGGAGAGATCCAGGCCCTTTCCTGCAAGGCCCCGTACTTGACTTTCCACGACACGAGGGTAGTGCTCAGGACGCACCCCTCCTTCATGCCCAAGGTGCCGTCGGACTTCCATCTCAACGAACCCTTGGTGTTGCCTGTGTTCTTCCCGTCGCCTTCGTCGCCGGCTGAGAGGACTTTGCACTCGCTGGATGTGGCTAGAGCGCTGAAGTTCTACGTAGACCGCACGAAGTGTTTTCGGAAGACGTCACAACTCTTTGTGAACTTTGGACCTGTCAATCAGGGGAAGGCTCTCTCGAAGGCTTCCATTTCCAGATGGCTCTCCGGCTGTATCATGTACTGTCATCGGTTGGCAAACCGACCGCTGCCTGGCCGTCCGAGAGCCCATTCCACCAGAGCGATCGCAGCTACCACGGCGTTCCTATCTGGTGTGCCCCTGCTGGACATATGCAGGGCTGCTACGTGGAGGTCGACGCACACCTTCACGAAATTCTACTGCGTCGACCGGGATTCCAGGGAGGAGTCCAGGGTCGGCCAAGCAGTGCTGCGCAACCTGTTCGCCTGAGGTGAGCCTGGTGAGGAGGTAAGATGCTTAATGTTGAGTTTATGTGATGCTTAATGTTGAGCCTTTGCCACCTCCCGTGGTTGTGCATGTGTGTACTGCTATGTATTCTTTATTCATGAGCATGTGAATCCATGCCAGACCCCATGCTGGAGAAGGAACAAGTTACTTACCTGTAACTGTTGTTCTCCAGCATGGGTCTGGCATGGATTCACATGCGAACCCTCCCGCCTACCCCTCTGCGGCTCTTCACTTGGTCATACTGCCACTTCACGTGCTTCCAAATCTGAAGATGGCTGCCAGAGGCGGTGCTTAGGTAGAGGGCAGTCATTGGCTGTGGTCAGTATGACGCAGAGACCAGTGATTGGTTATTACTACGAAAGACAGATCAGAAACGAAACTGATACTGGTTTTTTCTTTACCGAGGATTCCCAGCCTGACGACGGGGAATATTCATGAGCATGTGAATCCATGCCAGACCCATGCTGGAGAACAACAGTTACAGGTAAGTAACTTGTTCCTTGCTGACCGTCAACCTCGATCCCTGAATCGTGAACTTGCGCTCAGAAGATCTGTGCCATAGGTTCCTGAGCATGGGCGAATAGAATGGGTGACAGTGGACAGCCCTGCCGCGTTCCACTCCCCAGCTGCTTGAAACCACTTTCCCCGTCTTCATCCATTCCAAGGGTTCTTGGTGAAGCAGTCAGATCCACTTCAGCATGTTCGGCCCTAACACATTTCTATCCAGGACCCGGAAGAGCCAATCCCAGATAACGGAGTCGAAGGCATTGACCAAGTCCAAAGAGACCACTGCCAACTCCTCCCCCGACCCTTGCACCTTTTTGATAATGTATTGTAGCCTCCTGAGTTTTATTGTCATTTTTCTACCCCATACGAATCCGCATTGATCTTGATGGACCAAGCTAGAGACCCCCTTAAGGAGCATTGTCGCCAGCACCTTGCCTAGTATTTTGGTGTCCATGTTGAGCAACGAGATGGGTCGATATCCGCTGTGGCGCGGATCCCTGTCTGGTTTTAGCAGTACTACAATAATGGGTTCCCGCATAGTTGCCGGGAGTCTCCCTTCTTGAAAGGCGCAATCATAAAGTTGTCGGAGACACTGTACCAACAGGTCAGCGAATGCCTTAAAAAATTCCTCCGGGAGGCCATCGCCTCTGGCCGTCTTCCATTACCTAGCTACTCTATGGCGCTTGTAATCTCATCTTCTGTGAGGGGGGCCTCTAACGTGGAGGCCTCCTCCTCACTCAGCCTAGGAAGGGATGCCTGGTCGAGTACCTCTTCCATGTCCTGGGTGTGCCCCAGCTCCCTGCTCCTGTGCAGCTGTTCATAATATCTTTGGAACACTGCATTCATTTCCTCCTGTGTTGTGGCCAGAACCTTGTTCTCTGCCTCCACCTGGGTGATCAAATTCTGGGGTTTGTCCCACCTAAGAAGCCAGGCCAGGAGCCAGCCTGCCTTGTCCCCCTCCCGATGGATCCTCGTTAGATGGTGCGCATAGTCATGTTTGCCCAGGCGCTCTTGCGCTTGCCATCTGTGCACCCTCCCCCAAAGAAGCTCTGCACCACATGATGGCCCCTTTGTCATATCTCCCTCTAGCACCCTAATGCGGTCCTTATGGTCTTTAAGGCTGGACAGCAGTGTTGAGCAGACCCATGAGTGGCGGCTGTACTCTTACCCCTCACTACCACCTTAAACGCCTCTGACATGACACCATAATCACTGACCGATCCTTCATAAATCTCAAAGTAGTCCCCTATGGCTCGCCTAAGCTCTTCTGCATATGCCACATCTGTTAAGGCCTGGGCCCGCAATCGCCAGGTAGGGGGACGTCCGCACCTCCACCCTCATGCCATGGTGGTGTTGGGTGTCCTGACCCACGTTTGAGCTATCATGCTGCAACATTTGGTGCTGTGGGCTTAGAAAATCCAAGAAGGCCAAAAAGCCCACATGTACGCCAGAATAGGAAAACTGTGCAGTACTGGCATGGAAAACATCATGATGGCCAGAACTTCCCAGAAAATGCACAGAGAAATGCATGAAGAATAGGCTGCCACCCATTTTTGCCTATGTTGTGAGCACAGGAGGGCACTGCCTAAAACCACCATTGGGCTACCCACACAGTAGCCTGAAACCATTGGGAATGGCAATGCTGATTGCCAAAAGCAACCTAGAACTGTGGGGAATTCATTTTCTTAAATCCCAAAAATGGTTGCATTACCAGTACTCACCACTATCAGAAAGCCGGCGTTTTAAAACCACCAGACTTTTGTGTAAAACTGAACAAATGAAACAAAACCAGACCAAGGAAAGACTTGCTAAGAGGTGGATACAATGTAAAACGATACTCTGAAATGACTTGAAGGAAGTAATTATTTAATGTGTATGTAAAAATCGTAATAGACTTAAACTGGGGGACACAAAGTGACATTTAGCTGAAACCTGGCTTAATGAAACTGAATTCTGCCTGACATCTACCCCCACAGGAGTTAAAACCTCTTCCCCTTGCCAAAAGGAGTTGTCACCTCTCTGATTAGATTAGGGGTGGAGCAGCTACAGGGAGTTGAACAAAGGCTTGTCCTGGGCCCAGGCAGATGGGTTATTGGGGGGATCGTAAATGGCTTCCTTTTGAACAAAGCCCTTCCTTGACTCGGGCAGAAGTTATATTGGGGGCATCGTAAAATAGCTTCCTCTTGGCAGAAGCTGGGAGGGGCAGGGTCTCTGAGCTTGGCAGAAACTGGATAAACTGGTTTCTACACCATGTGACCTGAAAAGACACACCCCGGTTGGCCAGAATATGATTTTAAGAAAGGTGTATAACTCATGGTGCGGACTTGTCAAAATTATCTAAATGATACCATAATTCTTGTGATTTTTCTGCCCACATTTTAAGAGGTTTTAGGACCTGGTGGTATGATCTGGGGGGTTGCTAGCGGAAAATAGGGTTTCACTCCAAATGTCTGCATGTTAAAAATCTGACACTTCATCAATTAATGTCCATACTCCTTGCGCACATGTGTGAAAATTTGGGTAAATGTCCGATATTGCAAAACCAGTTAAAAAGTGCAAAATGTTGCCATTTCTGAATGCAAGCCCCCAGGAAGAGCAGAGTTTGAACAGAGTATACCTCATGTGATATGTGATGGGTGCATGTAATTTTAAACCACTGTGTATCTGTGCAATATGTATGTGAATCAAATATAGATTTGTGGGCAGACTGACCAGGGGAGGATCCTCTGACCCATAAAACCTACAGCATCACTCTGACTCACATTTCCTTCCCCCAATCATGGGAGAGGGGAGAATTGGGCCAATGACAAGTAGAGAGGGGTAGGCTTTGCTAGGCCCAGGCACACACCCATTTTCAAAACACATAAAAAGAGACTGCTGGGACAGGTAGAGACATTCAATTCCATTTGCTGCGGAGCATGCTGACCGACGACTTCCCATCCAGAGATCCTACACTTAGACTTCCAAGCTAAACAGAGACTACAGAACTTTGAACCAAGAAGGCCCACTGCAAGCAAAAGTATTTGTCAGCAGGCCCAAAAATCATTTGCAGACTATTCACAGCCGGACCCAGCTGTTGATTCTGGCCTAAAACCCTGTGCCAGAAAGATCCAGAAGCAGTGCTGTACCCAGAGAAAGAGCAGTATCCTGAAACAGAGGCCAGAGATCCAGAGTGACCCAGACCGCTGTTAGCAGAACCAGAGAGCTGACCCAGATCACTGTGAAGTGCAGAGACCAGAACCGGAGTCCAGTTCAAAACCTGACCAGATCCGTGGCGAGGCCTATTTCAAAAATATATTGTGAGTACCTAGCAGAACTGTGCAGAACCAATCTCTTAGTTAAAATAATCTAATCCAAACTATTTTAATCTAACCAGAACTGCCTCCTAACTGTCACCTGTCATTCGCATAGCTGTCACCTGTCATTTTCTAGCTGCAAGCTGTAACCTGTCGCTTTGAACTTTTAAAATTTCAAATTCGAAAAACAACCTTCACAAAATCGTTCATAACTCCGTAACCGTTTGTGCTAGAAACTTTTGCCGCGATTTCCGATTTGGGCCGATTTCTTTACTTGTAAAAAAATAGCTGCTTTTGCCTGAACTGCTAAATTTCGTTTGCCTCTTAAGAACCATCCCTGAATCATTGCTAGAGTGAGCCTGAACTAATATTAACTAGATACCACTCACCCTGAACCTCCTTAAGGGAATTAAAAGCATTTTCAGCATATTTCTCACTGCATTGTCACCATATTCAAAGCATTTTGCCTGTGTTTCAAAACTCCTATCTGTTGTATAAGCTGCTGGGGGGGAATTGAACTGAATTCTATTTGATTGCATTCCTAAGAACTGTGTGCTCTCATCTTCATCTCCTTACATTGCATAAAAGGGGGGGGGGGGTGAATTGTCCAAGAAAGTGATTACATTGTCTTTTGCTGAAACCCTATCAAGTTATTTTCTGTACTGCATTTTCATTCCACATTGCATCCATTTGAAACCATAAAAGTATTGTTGCTATCTTATCCATCCTATAACCACTCATCATTGATTATAAAGAAGTGTGCTGGTGCCAGACTATCCATTATTGATTACTGCTCAGATTAAGTGTGATATTCAATTATTAATTTATTATAAAGTGTGATATATATATATATATATATATATATATATATATTGTTTAAATTCTCAAATAAACCTTTTAACTTGCAAAACAGAACTACTTCTTGGCTCAGTGGGGTCAGGGGGATTCCAAGAGAGGGGTGTTATATAGGGGTAGTCATCCAGAACTCATGAACTGGACATAAAGATATATCAATAAGGGTTTCCATTCAGTATCCCAGACTAGGCATTGACTTAGCTGTAGTGTTGAATTGAATTCTCTTACAGTGGCTCTTAAGGGGGAATGGTCCGATACCCTCCACATGCATTCAAGCTCCCGGAACTGGCCGAAATGTTCCCTCCCCACCAAGATATAATCTAGCTGCAAATATGTGCCGTGTGGATAGGAAAAGAAGGAATAGTCCCTCTCATCACCCTTCCTCTCCTGCCAAAGATCAACCATATCTAGGTCAGCCAACATGGGTCCTAGGTATTTAGAGGCCAATGACTTATTGTGTTCCTTGGACCTATCTAACTGCAGTTGCAGTATGCAAATTAAAGTCTACCCCTCATATCTGCTCCCTATGCCTGTGTGCCCCTATCATGCCTACTACTCCAGGAAAAAAGGTGTAATTCTCAGTATTAGGGGCATACGAGTTTGTTAAGCATAATTCCCTCCCATCTAGCAGCCTTAGTAGGTCGAGAGTCCTACCGTCCTTATCACGCTAGACTTTAGTTACCTGGAAAGGGACCCCTTCCATGATCCAAGTTAGTACCCCCCCTAGATTAGGTGGAGTAGGTTGTGCACGCACTTCACCTCCCCTGGTCAACTTCAGCTTCTCAAGTTCTGCCCTATTGAGGTGGGTTTCTTGGAGCAGAGCCACCTGTACCCCCCCACCTCTTAAGGAATCCCAGTACCTCTGTACGCTTGGCTGGTTGCCCCAACCCTCTCACATTCCACGTGAGGATCGTCAGTGACCCTATGGTTCCCATTGCGGACTCCCCTCCTCAGCTCCTCCCAGCGCATGCTGCTGTCCTGCGCGCCACCTGGCTTGGTTTCTTAGCTGGACTCACCCCCGCCCCTTCCCCAACAACCCCTTCCGGAACAACCACAAAACTATCAACAATAAACCTGGTAAACTCATAAATCTCCAGGTTGGAATACCTGCAATGTGGGCTCCCTGCATCGGCCCGCCTCCCCATCAACTGGGAGCCGAACTCCATGCTTGTGCCGGGGTCGTGTGGACACAAAATTCTACAAGTGTAACATGTCTCTAATATGCGACCCATGGGGTCCGAGGTGCAGATCGCTCACCCAATCTGGCACCCTCATACTCCCCCTTGCCCAAGTTCTTGTTGCAGCAATAATGTCATCCTGTTAGTTAGGGCTCACGCTTATCTTGAGCATCCAGGGTCCGGGTGGTGTTCTCATTTTGCGGAGCAGGTCTGCGTGAAGCCCCTGCAGGCTCCTCCGCTGTGTGCCCGCTCTCCCCGTGTAGTTGGAAGGAACTTTCCTCCGCCACGGTGACTCTATTGCCTTCCGCCTGGTTGGCCGAGGCCTGACTCTATTCTGTCTCTGGCAATCTCGTACCTCCTCGTCTGCCAGGGCGCCAACCTCTTCAGCCCGGCTGCGGGTTTGTGGACCAGCTGCCCTCTGCCTCCCACCATTCCCACACCTCCTTCGGGGAATTACAAAACCAATGGCGGTCTCCTTTAATGATTTTAAGTCTGGTGGGGTACAGCAGCATGTAGCGCATGTCATTGTTCCTGGGGACCCGCGTTTTATCTCCACGAAGCTCTGTCGCTCTTGTTGAACCCATCTTGTATAGTCTGGGAATACTGTTTTTTTTCCAAATATTTGTATTGGTTTTTTAACAATACAACACTTTTTATCATTAATGCTTCAATGCGGAAATCTCGATTTAATAACCCCCCTCCCTCCCTCCCAACTCCCCCAACACCACTCTATGCACAAGTTCATTTCGGCCAGGCCAGGTGTCCGTCATGGGCTACTTGTGTCGTCGTTGTGGTGTCACGTGTCCCGCTATTCCGGGATCACGTGACATGCCGGAAATAAAGGAACCACCGGAACTGACAACAGGGGGTCAGTCCGGGTTTATGCACCAGCCTAACGAGTCGCGTCGTTCCTTTCGCTGCGCTCACCCCGTGCAGCGTAACAAGAGCAAGCCCGCTGGCGAGCTCATTCCCGGCGGGAGGCCCTTCCCCCCGCCTAACATCACACTGGCGACGAGGCGGAAAAGGATCCGCGAGAGCCTGCACCTCCGCCACACACGGAGCCGCGCAGTTGCGCACACGCGGAAGAAACAAGCTTCTCCGCTCGCCGACGCGGAAGAAAAAAAAAAAGAATTGAAAAAAGGAACAATTACTCCGCTAACACGCAGCGACCTCACTGCCTGCTGACAACCCTTCCGTGACTCGCACATCACACGGAGGCCTCGACCGTCACGAGAGAACGTTTCGCTCCCAACATTCCACAGAGCTCCAGTAAACCTGCATGTCGCGTGTCTCTTCCTCAGCAACGCCCTCCTGCATCACCCTGAGGAGGAAGGAAAGGGACGTGTGGTAACAACACAGCCAGGAATACTGCCTCCACCAAACCAGAGGTGCCACGTTCACCACCTAATGACCGTGCCTCAATTTCAAAAGCGTATGCACGAGGAAACAGCGTCTGCAGAAGAGAAGTAAGAGCAGTGTGAAACCCTAAACCCATGTCCAGCCCAAATATCAGCCCCACGAGGGCCAGCACAGGGTCATCCTCCAGGAGGAGCCTCACCATGGATCATCCTGATCCAGCGCAAACATCGTTTATGCCACCATTTGACCCATTAACCACAGGTGCCGCCATTAGATGGGAAATATGGCTACAGCAGTTTGAAATGCATCTAGATGCAAGAGACATTACAATAGCGAGGAAGAAACGCACCTTCCTCCTCCTCAACATTGGAGCGGCCGCTCTGCGCCTGTTCAACGCAACCCCAAATCGTGGCAACGACAGTAACTATGACGCAGCCAAAAATGCGCTCACCAACATGTTCAAACCCGATCTCAACCCAGATTACGAACGCTTCCATTTCTGTATGGCGAGACAACACGAAAAGGAAACAGTAGACAAATTCCACGCTCGCCTTCGTGAGATGGCAGTAGGCTGCGAGTTCCATGACGAGGAATTTGCCATCCGCCTCCAGATCATCAACGGGATATCCTCGGAAAAACTGAGGAGAGCCATCCTATCAGAGAGGAACATACGCCTTTCTCGCATCCTAGAAATGGCGCGCCTCCGCGAACAAACGGAAGACCAGGTAGCAATCATGGAGGCAGCAATCCAAAGACTGCCGCTGGACAGCCCCAAACCCACTGAAGACGTCGCAGCCATCTCCAAGCATCAAAGCAATCGCATGAGACAAGGCCAAAAATCCAACACGTCACAGGGGCGCGACAGAAACTGCAAATGGTGTGGAGGCCCATGGCACAAGGGTGAATCTTGCCCAGCATGGGGATCCACGTGCAGGAAGTGCAATCGCTTCAACCACTATGCCGCAGTCTGTCTGAACCCACCGAACCGAAACGACAGGGACACATTCCCGCGACCAGCACAAGAACGACGGAAAAAGTTTGCACCTAAAGAATCCTCCTACCAACAAGATGGAAAAGGGAAAGCGAGAGCTGTCGACGATTCCCAAAGGTCCCCTGACACGAGCGACAGCGACGACAGTGACAACAGCTCGTCCCCTGAAAGGAGAGACAAAAGTAGAAGGAAAAAGGAGAACAAGCGAATACACCGAGTACACCTCATATCAGCCGTAGAACCGTACCGGTCACGACGGAAGAGGAGACCATCTTGCACAGTCCTTTCCAACGGTGCACCGCTAAAAGTGGTCATTGACACCGGCGCAACAGTGAACGTCATGCCGGTGACGACATTCAACAAACTTCGCCCGCTGCCTACTCTCCATGAGAAGAAAGTCCGGCTATATGCCTACGGAAGCAAGAAACCATTACCCGTACAAGGGTCCTTCAGGTCAGACTTTACCCACAAACACACCAACTGCCGAGCACGCATCTACGTGGTGGATGCCGGGTGCAAGACACTACTAAGATGCAAGACAGCAGAAAAGCTGAAGTTGATCCATTTCGCTTTCAACCTCCGACACGACAAACTAGACAACCTGCTAGAACGGCACAAAAAACTGTTCCAAGGCATCGGATGCCTAAAAGGGAGGACCATAAAGCTCCACATAGACCCCACCATTGAGCCGAAAGCTATACGGCATTGACGGATTCCATTTCATCTAAGAGGTGCAGTGGAAAAGGAGCTAAACAAGCTCGAAAAAGCAGGGATCATCGAAAAAACATCAGGACCGACCCTGTGGGTCTCGCCCATGGTGGTAGCCCAAAAACCCAAGCAACCTGACGCGGTAAGAGTATGTATAGACATGAGGCTTCCCAACGCTGCCATCGGAAGAGAGCGCCACGTGATACCAATGATAGATGAGCTCATTGTAGACCTCAAAGGAGCTACAGTTTTCAGTAAACTCGACCTTAGATCTGGCTACCATCAGCTAAGACTAGCCAGAGAATCAAGATACATTACCACATTTTCCTCTCACCTCGGCCTGATGAGGTATAAACGGCTCAACTTTGGAATATCATCTGCTGCAGAAGTGTTCCAGCACGAAATCCGCAAGGTCATCACAGGATTAGAGGGCACCACCAACATCAGTGATGATATTCTTGTATACGCATCGAACAAGAAAGAGCATCACAAACGACTAGCAGCAGTCCTGGAGAGGTTGGAAGGAGCAGGCCTAACGCTCAACGCAGAAAAGTGTGAGTTCGACAAGGATGAACTATGCTTCTTTGGGTACATCTTCAGTGCCAAAGGCGTATCGCCTGACCCGTCCAAAGTACGAGACATCAAAGACACCAAAGCACCCAAGTCAGCTTCTGAAGTGAGGAGTTTCATGGGGATGGCGACATATTGCGCACGTTTTATTCCCGACCTTGCCAGCATTGCGAGCCCGCTCCGGGAACTAACGAAGAAAGACCAAAAATGGGAATGGACCTCAACCCATCAACAAGCATTTCAACAAATCAAAGACACTCTGTCTACTTCCACCACCATGGCATTTTTCAACATTGACAGGCAGACGGAGCTCCTCGTTGATGCCAGCCCAGTCGGCCTCGGAGCAGTTTTAACACAAACTGACAGCGAAGGAAACGTATTCCCCATCGTGTTTGCCAGCCGGGCACTCACAAAACCCGAACAAAACTATGCTCACATAGATGCCGCCATTTCAAAGTGTACCTGCTAGGCAAGCAAGCGAAAGTCTGCTCGGATCACAAACCCCTGATCCCAATATTTCGAGGATCTGCTCCTCACCCACCAGCACACATTGAGAAATGGATGCTGCAGCTACAGCCGTACAACATCGAGGTTGAATATCGCCCAGGAACAGACAACCCAGCGGGGACTACCTGTCCCGCCACCGAGGCCCGCCACTGACAGAGAACAGCGCCACGCGAGAAAGACCGATGAACACGTCTGTCACATAGTCGCCTGCGCAAGGCCACAGGCCCTGACCCTGCGCGAGGTAGCATGTGAGACAGAGGCGGACACCATCCTCCAGCATACCACAGCCGCCGTCCAATCAGGGAACTGGAAGAATTACCTTGCGTCGATGGCCCAGCGTACTACATCAGCTCAAGTCAAACTCCAAGCTCTGTTCGGGATCCGACCCGAACTCTCGGTAGCTCCAGAAGGGGTACTACTCAAAGGACACCAAATCATTCTACCCGAGTCCCTGGAGGAGAGAGCCCTCCGACTGGCACACAGTGGACATCAAGGCATCGTCAAAACAATGGCTTACCTGAAGTCCAGGATGTGGATGCCGAACATACAACAGAAGGTAATAGAGTTAGTGGAATCCTGTGCGGCCTGCCAGGCGTCCAGAAGACCAGAAAACCCCGAACCGATTAGCAGCGCCCCACAAAGCTGTAAAAGCTGGGATACAGTCAGCATGGACCACTGCACGATTGCCGGCGAAGGGTACCTACTCGTAGTGATCGACGAGTTCAGCCGATATCCAGAAGTGGAACACGTAGCGTCCACCAACGCAGAGACCACCATCCTCACATTGGAAAAGATATTTGCCACCCATGGAATCCCGAGGAAAGTGAAAAGCGACAACGGCCCATCATTCACCAGCCAAGAACTGCGGGAATACTTCAAAGAAGTGAACGTCAAACACCAGCGGATGGCCCCAAGCGAATGGGGACGCCGAAAGGTTCATGGGGTCGCTTAACAAGGTCATTAGGATCGCCAAAGAGCAAGGACGCCCATGGCTGAAAACAGTCTACCGGTTCTTGAGAACACACCGCCAAACCCCGCACTCCTCCACGGGGATCAGTCCTGCGGCCCTGATGCTCGGTGTACCCATACAGGCAGAACTCCCCATACACCCCCAGTGGGTCGCTCCAGAACCCGACATCCTTGCCATAGATGCTATGAGACAGAGGCGAAATGAACAAGAAAGCATCGCCAGGCGAGCTAGCCACAGAGAACTAACACCAGGAGACGCCGTTATTGTCAAGAATCGAGCTCAGCCTAAGAAAATGTCCCTCAATTTTGAGCTCCAACCATGGACGGTCAGTGCCACCAACCACAGCATGGTCACAGCCACCCGGGGAGGTGAAACAGTGACAAGAAACGTGTCGCACTTCAGGAAAGTGCCCCAAGAACTGTGGGAAGAACAACCAACGCTTCCAAGGGAAGAGGCAGAAGCGCCGCACTCGCCCCAGAGGCAAGTGTCGCCGAGTAACTACACCACACCGGGGGCATCTGACATGTCTCATCAGCAAGAAGGGAGAGCTGAAGCAGAAACCCCCAAGACAGACGCACCAGGGAAAAGAAACACCCGGTACCTCCTAAGGGAGAAACCCAAACCATCATCCAGACTACAAGGATACATGGTGGACAGAGTGCGCCAGTCGAAGTCCCCACCGAGGTGAACTCTAAATGCAGGCAAGATATTTGTTTTTCTATAAGTATGTTAGTTCATGTAAGATGCCAGTTTAAGGAAATTGTTTATTGACAGCAGTGCATATACCTCCAAGTTGGGGAGGAATGTGGTGTCACGTGTCCCGCTATTCCGGGATCACGTGACACGCCGGAAATAAAGGAACCACCGGAACTGAGGCCAGGGGGTCAGTCCGGGTTTATGCACCAGCCTAACGAGTCGTGTCATTCCTTTCGCCGCGCTCACCCCGCGCAGCGTAACAAGAGCAAGCCCGCTGGCGAGCTCATTCCCGGCGGGAGGCCCTACCCCCCACCTAACATCACAGTCGTTAGAGGAAACTTCCTCGCTTGGATGGAACAAAGACACTGAGTGCCACCCCTTGTTGCAGGTCTTCGCTAATGTCCAGATGCTGCACTTGCTGGGCATTCTCCCACGCACCGGTTTCCGCTGCCGACCATTTACGCAGGTCTTCCCACCACAGTGTCACACTGGGTATGTTGGGGCTTTTCCACCCCATAGCAATGCGTCTTTTCGCCAGAATGGATATCAAGTCCTTGAGCCTGTTCAGAGGTTTGTTCTTCTTGTTTTTTTTGTATCTTCCCAGGATGCACGCCTTAATTAGTGACCAGAAGGATTGTAACAACCGGCACCCCCAAAACATGTGGGTCCTCCCGGCTCGGGGTTTGTGCCATTTTGGGCATTCTTTGACTCCTGCTCCCTTAAATTTGTAGACGACTTTAGGTGTGAGGTATGCTCTGTTAATGATGTAAAACAGTGAAGCCCTGCTGCAGTCCTGAGCTATCTACCCTTCAACGACTAAGAGGAGATCCAGTCCGGAGTCTTCTTCCCTTGAGCCTGATGGGGATAACCAGCTCATCTTCTTCAGCCAGAGATCTCTGCCGTGGTCGAAATCGCTGCACACTTCTGTAGTGGTCCGGATAGCCACCTGCTGAGCCTCTCCTGTTTTTAAGGAGCACACCTTTTCATTGTCGCCGCTGCCGGCTTCAACCCTGTGTGGTGCAGACCCCCTTCAGACGTCCTCCTTCACAAAGAAGCTCCAGGAATCGTGGGTCTGCGGGAAACCAACAGGAACAACTGCCAGTGCTCCAGCTGCATCGTGGAAATAAGGTACTGTGTTCTACTCGAGGAAACTGGGTGAACCCCTTTTCTTCATCTCCAAGGCTAGTCCTTGTCTTCCCTCCTTCTTATAAACTTTTGCTTCCGAAAATTGACAATATTCAAGTACTCTTGGGCTATACGGAATCGTGACTGTCTAACGGTGTGATCTTCGGCACAGGCCTCCGGTGTCATCTAAACCTGGCTCTGACTTTTGAACTCCTGTTTCTGAGTGTTTCTCGATACTGTCTACCTAACCTATATATTGCCTGTGATTTTTGCCTCCAACTCCCTCTGGGTATCTGTAACGCTCACCTGGTATCCACGGGGACGTCACTCAGTCTGTTCTGACCTCTTACGACCTCAAACCCTTCCCTGGAAGACTATTCGACTGGAGACTGGGCCTTGTTTTCTTGGATAGTGTGCTCTCCGTCCTGCCTTGAGCGCAGGGGCGCGTTGATTGATGCAGGCTTGTTGCTGCCTAGTTACTTGACTGGCAAGAGTCTGACAGGTAAGTATAATGAGTCTTTTGAACAGTTCTCTAACTTCGTTCCTTTCCTTCCTTAGATGATGGCCGTGCTGCTGAGATGAGTAGCGCTGAAGATGAGTGAGAACGCGATGCGCGATGCACCCCTTTCGTATTTGCATTGAACTGAGTTCTTTTTCTGTGTCTTTTAGGTGCCGCAACGTTTTCAGCCTGGATGCCGGTTATGAAGAACAAATGCGCTGGGTAAGTGAGGTATGCAGCGCCTCTAGATGTTTCCACGCTAACCTGGAGTGTCTTTTCCCTCTTGCAGATGGATGAGAAGTTCCGGAGACAGAGTTCCCCCAGAGCGGCTGGGATTCAGGTAAGCATTTGAAGCTTGTACAGTATTTAAAAATAAGCGAAGGTTTGCAGAATGCTTACTAATGCCTTTTTTCTGTTCTTTTCCCTTTTCCTTAGGAAGCGGCGTGCCGGGATGGGAATGACCCCGCCAAAGATGCCAGCAGAACAGAAGGAGCGACGACTGATGGGCAGAAGCGCCGCAAGGTAAGGCTGTTCCTAACGGTGTTCTTGTTCTTGCAGGAGCTGAGCGCAGAACAAAGATGCAGGCCTACTGGAGACCGATCCAAACACGGTGAGTGTCACGCTGCAGGTGCAGAAAACGCAAAGCATGTTTCTCAGCCTGGGTGTGGCTTAAATAGTCTCTGGTATCCCAGGTGCCTCTGGGCTGAACCACACCCAAAAGACTAGACCGCACATGCATTTCTGGGAACCGAAATATGTGGGGGCATCCATCTTGTCCCCATCAATGCACTACAAGTCCAATTCCAGATGTTATCCTATGGGTGTGAGTAAGTCTGGTGCCACAAGCGCCAAGTCTGACTCCAAGTGGGTCTTTGGAGGGATGAAGAGGCCCTTGAGGGCAATGTAGGTGATGGTGGCCTGGCTTCAGCCTGACATCTTGGAGGGCTGGGGACATGAGGGGCAGGAATCATGACAGTATCTCAGGTGCTAAGTGTGTTTTTGCCCCGGTAGCATTTCATGTCACGGACGCACGTTTATTTAGTAGACCGAACTTTCAAAAAGTGATCGCAACCTTATCCGCGGTATCGTGTTTTGTTCATAACACCGGTTCATTCAAACACAGGGTACTTACCTTGAGACTTACTGTACAAAGTGAATTGGTTAATTGTAATATATTTAACGTGTGGTTTTGTTTACAGTTTAATAGAGGTGTTGTGTTTATAACTGATGGTAAAAATAAATGTACTTATATTTTTTACCTGAAACTTTGAGTCAGTGTTTGCCTGAGTCACAGTAATTGTGGTCCCTTTGTGTAATCTCTGCTACTGCTCATATACTCTTAAGATAAGCCTGGCTGCTCTGCTACTGCTACCACTATAACCTAGTAGTACAGGCTTGTACCAAAGGTAAAACCTATATTGCCACCTGTAGTCTTAATTTTGTGTAGTGGTCCCTAAGGGCACTGCACAGGATTCTGCCTAACAGTTTCCCTATCCTCTCCCAGTGCACTAAGCAGGCTTGTTTGAGCTCTACCATTCTCCGTGTATTGTCTGGGTCTGAGGAGGCTTTGGCTTCTAATTCCCTCAGCTCATCCTCAGTGCTTGCCAGAGAGGCTACTAGGGACCTCTGGGCTCCTCCCGTGGCCGCAATCATTTCCCCCCTCATGACCACCTTGTACACTTCCCACGCTGTGCTAATGTGTTGTACACTATTTTCATTTATTTGCCAATAGTTTAACGTGCTTTCCTTAATGTGTTCACGGAAGGCCTTGTCCAGTAGGGCTTTGCCTCTGAGCCTCCATGTGGGCGCGGGGGGTCTGGGTGCCAGCTCCGTCCAGGAAGTTATTAGTGGGGAGTGGTCTGACAGCACGCTGGCCAGGTATTTTGTGTCCTCGAACGAGGCCTGATGTTCCTCACTAACAAATATGTAATCAATTCTAGTGTATACTGTATGCTGAGGTGAGTAATAGGAGTACTCTCTTGGTTCTGGGTACTGCTCCCGCCATACGTCACTAAGCACTAGTTGTTGTGTTAGTGCTTTCAGTATTTTGGTGGGCGGGGAGGGACGGGTGTGTTTGCTGTCTGATCTGTCTATCCGAGGGTCAAGGGTGCAATTGTGGTCTCCCCCCCATATCAGGGTACTATCTCTATACGGGCCAAGCCGTTTGTATAATGAACGGAAAAAGACAGTGGCGTCGTGATTGGGAGCAAAAGTGTTGATCAGGCAGACCTACCATCCTTCGATGGTGCCGTCCTGCCTTCATCGTCCGTTTTCGTGTGCAGCAGTTTCATGGGAATGGTTGGTGCAATCCAGATTAGGACGCCTCTCGCGTACGTGGAGTATGTGGTGCCTATCAGTGTTCCTGTCCAGGTTTTGGCCAATGCTGCCAGCTTTCGTGCATCCTGGTGAGTCTCCTGGAGGAGGGCGATTCCGACCTTGTTGTGGTTAATGAATGCGTGGATTCGGCGCTGCTTGACGTAACTGTTCATTCCTCTGACGTTCCATGTCATGATTCTGATTTTGTCAGCCATGGGTTTTATGTGGCCAAATGTTCAAGGGTGGCATTCCTGACAAGTCCTCTTTCGGTACAGGCGGTATTCGCTGCTCTGGGTGGTCTTGGTTCTTCCGTATGTAACTCCCCAACTGAGGTAACAGTCCTCGGGTTCCCTTTCCCAAAAACTTTAAACTCCCTTGTAACATAACATGTCTAGCGAGGTTTCCCCCATTCTGACTACCCCGTTTCCACTCCATTTGACCTCTTAATGGTCTCTTGGTGCCCTACGGGCGGGTTAAATGTACCCAAACTACTTCTGGGGGGCAGAAGAAGTCCGCTAAGGCTGCTGTCGGATTGATCGCAGTCCATAACCAGTATGGCTCCTATTCGGATCAGTCCTGCTGTTTCAGAATGCTGGTTCTGTTATTCCTTGTGTGCTTTATCCATTTGCTGGCTAACAATGGCCACTTAGTTTGCGGGTTGTCGTGGTTTGCGCTCTTTCCTCTCGAAGTCCAGGAACTGCTCGCTGTCCATCCACTCTCTGGCTTCCGCCGGTGTGTCGAACAGGTGTGCTTTGTTGTTATGCAGCACTTTTAGTATAGCTGGTTATATGAGCATGTAGCACACTCCCGCCCTTTTCAGTCTTGCTTTAGTATAAGTGAATTGGGCTCTTCTCATTTGGACTTGGAAGGCATAGTCAGGGTATATGGCTATCTTCGCCGAGTCTCTCTGAATGCTGCCCCCTGATCTTGAAAAGGCCAGAATCATCTCCCTATCTCTATAGTTAAGCACCTTCGCAATTATTGGCCTGGGTGGGGTCCCCGGGGGCAGCCGTTTGGTGAGGGACCGATGGGCTCTCTCGATGGTGAAGCATTGTGTTAGTTTCCCTGCACCAAATTTTTGTTGTAGGAGGTCTTCGATATAGTTTGTGGGGTCGTTTCCTTCAATGCCTTCCGGCAAGCCTAAAATCCTAATATTGTTTCGGCGCGCCCTCCCTTAGGCCTCATCCGCTCTGTCCTCCAGATTTTTCACTTTTTGTGCCAATTCATCAACGTCCTTAAGAAGCTGGGCTTTGGTTTCGGTGTTCTCTTTATCCTGGGTTTCGAGTACTTCGGTTCTGCCCGCTATAGAGCGAACGTCTTGGCGTAGTAGGTTCAGGTCGATTGCCACCGTGTCTATTTTGCTTTCCATTGTCTTCTGGAGCGCTTGTATGGATTCCAGGAGCTGTGAGTTAGCTGGTTCAAGGGGCTCCATCCGCATATTCGCGGAGTTGGTGGTGCCGGTGTCTGATCTGGTTGTGCCACCAGCCACATAGGTCTCTGTGGTGGTCTGTTTCTGCTTGCCTCTCCCTCCTTTTGCAGACATTACACTGTGGGCAGGCGGGCTTGCCAGTTTTTCAAAACTTGCTGTTCCCTTGGTGGCGATGGTGCAATGTCTAAGGGTAGCCATGTCGTTGTGTACCCTTTAGGGGGTCCCTTGATGGTCTCAAGTTCTTCAGGAAGCTGTGCAGATCCTTCCCTTTCTCCTGGGGGTGTGATGAATGGGTTCCCAGGCCTGCTATGTGATGCCTGGTGCCCGCAATCTCCGTTCAGGGTGTAAGGGGCCCCCACTGGCCGCGTCTGTGGTTGTCGGTAGTGCTGAGGGCTCTACTTCCTATGGGGCTCAGGGGGGTTGTTAGTTGGTATGGGGTGCAGTCCAGCCTTGTTCTCATCTGGTGGGACTGTGGAGCGGCGTGGGTAGCAATGATTCCCAGCGCTCACCGCTTGCACTCCAGTGTTGGTGCACCGTGTGCAGTACGTGCTTATCAAGCGCTGGTCCGGGTCTTCCCACTACTGAGGCCCCTGCTTTGGTGTGTCCGTTGCGAGCGGGGGCACAAGGGGGGGGAGGGTGGCGGCCCGCCCCGCAGTCAAGGCGGCCACAGCTAATCGGCAGGGCTCCCCTTCCCACCGGCTCCTTACCTTGCACCTACTGCTCATTCTGTTGGGTTCTTCTGTGGGTTGGCGCCGGGCTCCCGTGGTGGCCAGCCTCGCCAGTCTCGACGTGCCGGGTGCTCCTCGTCTGATCTCCGTGCGCCTTAAGCCCTTGCTGGATGCTGTCTCCTTCCGGGCACTGCCGTGTCTGTACCTCTGGGGATCAATGCGTAGCGCTGGAGGTGCGGGCCGCATCCACGAATGCACGAATGCAGCGCTTCAGCCGCTCCCGAATCTGCCCATTCGTTCCCAGTGAGGGGGTCCTGGGCACCAGGCTCCCAGCTCGTACGGAGCCCACAGCTGCTGAAGGCAAGCGTCCCCAAATAGCACGACCCTCTCCGCAATGAGAGGCAAGAATGGACTCTCCCACGAATGGGAATAAGGCTAGGACCAAGTGCGGGTGAGCTTAAGGGTAGCTTTATCTAATTCAAAATAGTGCATGCAAAGAACTCTGCAAACTCAGAGAGCGCTCTGTCTGACAATCGCAAAGACAGGCGTTTATATTTACAAAAAGTGTCATAGGCACCTACACACTATAGGGGGCACATGTACATGGGGATTGGGTGGCGTCGACTAACTGTATGTGCAGCTGTGATGCGTCGCTTCGTGGTTGGTGGACACCGCTGGGTGCCAACGTGGGGTGGGCAGGTCAGCTGAGCTCATGCGGGAGGCGCTGTCCTGTCAGGCGTGGTCAGTGTCATTGATGGACGTCTTTCTTGGCTTTCTGCCCTAAGGGCCAGGCACACTCCATTCATTCAATGCTGCAATGTCAGTTGTCCTGTAAATCCTGCAATAGGTTATTCTACAGGTTAATACAACACAGGAGGAATGCGCATTAGGTGGGGTGTTGTGGCGATACATCAGTACAGGGTTGCTGATATCCTGTTGACTAGGTATCATAGGCCATGGGGTCGGGTCTCAGGGCATGGGGTAGGCTGTCCGAGCTTTGGGTCTCGTTAGAAGTCATGACGGATGCTTTTACACGATGTTAGTGCAATATTAGGTGTCTTCTTTTACAAGCGTCGGATTTTGCTGCTGGGCTGTAAATAATTCAGGTGGCGGTTTGTGGCCATGTGGGCTGCGGGGGAATCATGAATGCTTGAAGCGGCTCCAGCCGAATTGGGGAAGGTGGGGCGGTGTAGCTCGGGCCTTTCCTTTCTCTGGCAGGCTTCAATGGGAAGGGAGGGGAAGTGACCTTGGATATGCCCACGATGATCCTCTTCTCGTATGCTGCAAGTTATATTGAAAAGAAAGGGATTCGTATGATGTATAATGCTTATTGATTTCCTAAAGGTTTACACGTCTATATTCTTTGCACCGTTACATAGTTATTTCAAAACATGTTAACTATACCAACATTTCTATTAATCATTACAGGGTAAGTATATGCAATATTAGCAGTTTTAGCATCACACTGTAAACACGATACATGAGGTAGCATTAGGGTTGGTGGAGCACGCGGGAGCAACAGACTAATACGGTTGACAGCAGTAATACACATTAAACCTGTACATTTGCACTTTGATGGCATTCTATGTATCTTATTTACATGAGCTCACAATACTGTCGCACTTGTATTCCTTTGCACTCTAGCAGCATTATGGTAGTCATGGCATAAGGACTCGGTATCATTCACTTTACATTACCCCTAGAGAAGCACATAGTAGGGGGCCAGGGGCCCTGAGTGTGTGCGCATACTGAGGGGGTTTGAATATTGTGACCATGTGGTCACACAATGGCACATTCTTTGGTTCGTACAGTGTTTATAGATTTTTGACACAGATGTCATGCAGGAGGGATATATGTATATATGTATGTATGTATGTATGAACAGTTTCTTGGTGTGGGATTAAGGCTTTTGTTTCATCGAGGGCGGTTTACAGTTATTTTCCAAGCCAGCCCAGCTGCCCGGGTCACGCTGAGGATAATGATGTGCTGCGGAAGGTGAAAGATACAGTGTTTGCTCTAACACTAGCTCATGTCCGACTGGTTGTGGGAACGGGCTTTCAGCGGATATGCCAGGGAGCGGAGGCAACAGGGTAGACGAGGACTCTCTGGAGGTGGGGGCCGTGCTGCAGCGCACATGGAGTCATGTCTTAAGATGGCGTTCTGGTTTTCAAAATGGTTTCCTGGGTCTAGCCTAATACAGTATGTTTAGTCGATGTGTCGGCCAGTGGTCCACCCACCACCTGGGCCCTGGTGGCAGGGGGGTCCCCTGACGAGTCATAGACATAACAAGGAGGGGAGGGGGGTCTCCTTGACCTGTCCTCCCATACATTTCCCCCCTTTCATTACTTAAGTAACGAATACCTTAACTCCCCCAAACGCTCACATTCTTTTTCATCAGCCACAGCCTCATCCCACGCCGGGGTGCCCTTTATGGGCATCCAAGCCCTGCACACCCCCCTCAGGCTTTCCTCCCTTCTAGCATATTCGTCTGGGGTACAAGTTAGATATATACAATCCCTGGTTCCCTCCAAATCTACCCACACCTCCTCATACCATTCCAGTTCCCGGGGCTCTCTAATTGTTGTGTTCCATAATCTATCTACTATATCCCCATTGCAGTATACCGGCACTATCTGGTATTTAGGCCCCGGCTCTTCACCTGTTTGCACTTGAGCTTCCTGCATAGCTTGCACTGTTGTGCCTCGAGCATTGCCCATTGTCACCATCATCAATGTACCATTTGGTACCGCTCCTGCACAGCATCGGAGGCCCATCTGGCACACACAAAAAATTTGCAGTAAAAACACTACTGTTAGTAGTTTAACAGTCATTCCCAGCCATGATGGGACCCAGGAGAAGAGGTTATCGAACCATGTACTTGCTTCTGCTCCACCTTCAGTTTTCATTCTTTCTCCTAGGTTGTGCACTGCTGCGATCACGTGGCACAATGTACCATTATCTGCGTCTTCAGAAGGTACGAAAGTGCAGCATGCACTTCCAATTTTTCGGCAAACACCTCCGTCCATTGCTGTTAATAGGTCTAGGACATACCTATTTTGCACATTCATTAGCCGCAGGGCTCTCAGCTCTACCTTGATCACGTTGAAACCTTCTTCTGTATCGTTGGCTAACTGGATCAGCTCCCAGCGTGTTATTTGGAGCCACTTAGCATTTGCTTGTGCCTGGATGCTTGGAATAAGTGAGGCAAAGAAGGTCTCTGCAGAGCTAAATAATCGATATCTGTCTGGGATCTGTGCCAATAGCTCTGAAGATGCCTCGGATATGTAGTTTGATGATCGTCTCTTTCGGGACAGCATTTCCTCCTTGTTGCCAGAGGACAAAACATACATCTGCGGTTCTTCTGTCGGTTGGGCCTTGTTTTCACGGGGGTCGTCTTGCCTTTTCCTGCCCTCCCCCCGATGTGGCTCTCTGGTATCACCATTAGTGCTGAATGTAGTGTGGCCAATGAGCAACTTCCGCTCCATGATTGTGGGAGATGCAAGTATGCCTGGCAGCCACACACCCAGTAGGTGTCCATGAGTGCTGCTGTCCCCTTCCTCATGTCTGGGATGGTGAGAGTCCTGTTGCAGTCTTTGTTTACTCCCATTGCTGTCTTTCCTTCCCCCTGGAAGCATAGTTCATATGTTATTTCTTTCTGCAGTTTGAACGGTTTTTCAATGGCAGTCACCCACGTTAACTTTGTGATGTGCTCTTTCCAGATGGGTGTACATGTTCTTTCGATCCACTGCATTTTTTCAGGTGACACTCCCCGCAGCGCCTCCGCTTTGCATGTAACTTCTTCGTCTTTCCATCTGTTGTCTGTGAATAATGTCCCCTTTATTAGAAAAAATAGTTCTTTCAGGCATATTACGCCTTCCACTTTCGGGTAGCATGTTTTCTCGTTCTGCAGCATGCTAAAAGTTATTTTGTGTGCCTGAAAGGTGTTCTTAATTCTGCACAGTGTAAGATGAAGGAGACATTGGGCATTTATCAGAGGCAATTCTTTTGGTAGCAACACCTTGGGTGTTCCTGAGGCATGGGGGATAAGAGAGCAGACATAACAGCTTTCATTGGTTGGTTGTTTAGCAGTCGCGCTCATGTCCGTGTACCATTTATTAGTCTGGTGAGGGTGTCTTGGGTCTTCCATTTGATCTAAACCCAGACCATGATACTGGTCAAACTTCCTACTTCCCACCTCTCTTTTCCTCCTATTATTTATAAGATATCTTGCAGCTTCATGGTCGATGTGTGCTCTATACCCCCCCTCTTTTCCCACATCCCCCTCTGTCCATTCATCATATAGCAATTCAAACTTTTTTGCCATCTTTTTGTTCTCTTCAGTTATTCTATGATGTAAGGTACTGGCTGCTGTAGGGGTGGTTACTTGTGTGGGCGGGGTGGTGGGGGTATTGTAAAGTCACGATATGACGGAAGGGTTTCGCTCATTTAGACTGAGGGCATTGTGGTTAGAGACATTTGGCTGGGGACTTATGCTACCATTCATTTCAGTATAGTTTTTCTTGGAATTGTTGGTTGTTTTGGGCGGTTTCGTGTTATACCCCCACACAAGCTGGTATCCGTTCCATACCAAAAAATCACCTTCTTTTGCCTTTTCAGTTGTTATATTTTCATTTGTAATATTAGTTCTGTTCCCCCTCCCCCTCATTCATCTCGACAGAGATGAATGCTATGAACCAATATG
Source organism: Ambystoma mexicanum (assembly GCF_040938575.1). Classification (NCBI taxonomy): domain Eukaryota; kingdom Metazoa; phylum Chordata; class Amphibia; order Caudata; family Ambystomatidae; genus Ambystoma; species Ambystoma mexicanum. Next base: position 383,186,642 of record NC_090934.1, on the reverse strand, counting down.
TGCTTATGCCAAACAGTGGGCCTCATTACGAGTTGCCCGGTAATAGCGGGTCCATTTCCGGCATGCCGGAATGAGCGTGTCCGTGCACGTATGAACCCGCTAACAGCGGGTGATTACGAGTGCGCAAGCACGCGCGTTCCCCCATGCCGGTAGTGGCAATCCCGCCATGCCGGTAAAGTGCCACCAACCCCCTTATACCGGCATTGCGCGGCCCGCCCATAGTGTTACCGCTTCATACCAACACCTGAATACCGGCACGGTGATACCGGCACGGTATCACTGTGTACGTAAAAACCGGATCCGGAAATTACGTCATCGCGCAGGAACGGGAAATGGGCCACCGGCCATCTTTAAAAACACAATCCATTGCCATCCTCCATAACCACCACTACACCCGTGTTGTTGAGTGCCACAACTCAATCAGTATGTCCAAGGCCACCAGAAAAAGCACCCAAAGGAAGAGGAAGCAGCGTTCTTGTGATGCTGAACTGACAATGCTGGCAAACACCCTCGAACAGCATGCTGACATCATCAGAAGCACAGACCTTAAGCATGCGGTCCAAACCCAAAAAAAAGAGGTGTGGCAGGAGGTTGCTACGAGGGTGTCAGCAGTGGGGAGCACCCCAAGGAGCGTACGGGATTGCTGAAAGCGCTGGGACGACCTCCGCCTCCGGGTCCGGAAGATCCTGGCGGAGAACCAGAGGGCCGCAATGGCGACAGGCGGTGGCACACACTCCCCTGTAAAGCTCACCGCATGGGAGGAGACCGCAAGTGGATTTATTGACCCGGAATCCATAGAGGGGATAGGAGACCAGGAGTTTGGCACAGCAACTACAACAGAGGAAGGTGAGTGAACCATCACATCCACACAAAACAAAACATGATGTGACACAAGTGATGTTTAAGTCAGATTAGGCACGCCATTGCATGTCCCAAGGCGACATCAACAAATCAATAGAATAATTAGTGCCACCCCCTGCACCACACGCATGATGAGTGAAAATTCCAATCCCAACAGAGGTGCAACATGACCCAACCATGCCCATGCCCCCCCCCCCACAGACACCAAAACAATCCAATGCCACCAGCCATGCAATGATTGCCAACATGTCCCCTCAGTACACCAATTGCCACACAACAGAAATTAAATTGTACCTGTATGTATGAAAATATCACACCGCAAAACATCACAGGTGCCATTTGGCAACATCACTGATGACCTGCATCTCTTCTATCTCCCAGGCACCGATAAGGAAGGTGGAACAGAGGACAGGGGTGCGAGCACATCCAGTGCACGCAAGGGGACCAGGGCCACCGCCACCCACTCGTCCAAGAAATTGCCTGCAGCCACACCCAGTGTGCCAAGCAAGGCATCAACCCTGCAGGGGGCACCTGCTGCGACAGTGGTAGCTGTTCCGCCGGCCACCACGGACGTCGTGTCCACAGAGGTGGCTGAAGAGGCAGAGGTAATGTCCGGAACGCCCAGCCCAACGCCCATTGCCAGCAGCCCCCCACCTGCGGAGACTGAGAGCCAGGATGACTCCGACCTTGGAGAATCGGACATTGGCATCTTCGAGGAGGACACTGCCCAGGACGAGGACCCCACGCAGGTGCCTTCCACCACCCCGCCAGCCACCACCCTGCCTTCCACCACCCTGCCTTCCACCACCCCGCCAGCCACCAGTACACCTGTGGCTGAAACCCCCTTCAAGGTCCGTCTGGTAAGGGTAGAGGCCCGCCAAGAAGAAATGCTCCAGATAATGCGACAACAGATCGTCGCTGGTGATGAGGCCATGAAGGCCATAGCCACGGCCATTGCTGCCAATACATCTGCCGTGGAGACATCCACATGTGCATTCCGGGAGTGCATGGGGTCACTGACCCAGGCCCTTCTTGCGAACATCACGCAAGTGCAGCAGCCACACCATGGCCCAGCCAGTGGACTGATAATAGACACCTCCACCACGTCATCCCCTTCCACCTCGGTGCAATCAAGCCCTGTGCACTTAACGCGCAGGAGCGCACAGCGCTTGGCCATGGCACCCCCAGACCCAAAAGTCGCAAAGAAATGGCATTATGGGAAATGACAATATGTGAGGAACTACAATGGTGAAGGCAACACTGTTTGTTGCACACATGGGGACATTTGGGATCTGTGGGGTGGGTGAGGGAGTTTGTTGGCCTATTCACTGGGGTATGTGGGGTGGGTGAGGGATTTTGTTGGCCTATTCACTGGGGTATGTGGGGTGGGTGAGGGAGTTTGTTGGGGGGTTCTGGGAGGGGGGAGTGGGCACAGTTTTGCTGTTACAAATAATACACAAGTTGTGATGAGAAAAATCCATGGCTGGACATTGTTATTTTTCGTGTTCATCCATTTAATGTGTTAGGGTGTTCAGTGCCCAACCACCAACAATCCCTTTGTGCATGTTCACATTGGCCCAGTGTCTGACTGACACAAGTCATTCATCGTCCCTGTGTTTCAAAAGTATTCGTCAATTAGTGCTTGGCGTACAGCATGGCCGTCCCGTGCATCACATACTGGCAGGGGGGCTCCTTCGCCTCCGTCTCCATCCCCTTCATCCTCACCCGGCCCATGCATGTCAATGTCAGGTGGCAGTGGTACATTCCTTCGGGCGCACATGTTGTGCAGCATGACACAGGCCATGGTGATCTTTGCCACCTTCTCAGGCCTATATAGGAGTGCTCCACCAGACCTGCTTAGGCAGCGGAACCGCACCTTCAACAGGCCAAAGGTCTGCTCAATCACAACATGGGTACGAGTGTGCACACGATTGTACTCCCCTTCATGGCTGTTCTGTGGGTTCCGCACAGGGGTAAGTAGCCACGGCCTCAAGGGATATCCTCCATCACCTGCAAGCAGATACAAATAGCTGTGTGTCACTCTGAACTGCCACCTTCAGGGAGCACAGTCATGGCAGCAGCTATTTGGTGTGGGCATGCACATGTCCCTGTACGTGTACCAAATAGTCACCTATATGGAATGTATACTGTAAAGAGGTGTGGAACACTGGATGGGATTGAATAGATGATACAGGGTGTAATCATGCATGCTGAGGCAGATGTGCTGTGGCAGTGCGACAATGTTTAGCCTCCAATTCATACTGTATACTCTTCACTATGCATGGTCACACTAGCCGTATTGCTACAGTTGCCAACCTATTCAGTCATGCATTGCTTGCCATCACCATGGTGCCCCGGTTGTGCCTCTTACTTGTTGTCATCCATATGCGTTATTTGTGATATGTGGCCCAGTGATGTGTCATTTTCCGTTTGGCTGGGTCAGGTGAGGAGTGTTTAGCTCTGCATTCATTCTCCACTCACTGGCTATTGCCACCCAGGTGTACTATTAACCCCCCTTTCCCACCCTGGTGAAGTATCCCCCCCCTTTGCCACCCTGGTGAAGTATCCCCCCCACTTTCCCACCCTGGTGAAGTATCCCCCCCCTTTCCCACCCTGGTGAAGTATCCCCCCCTTTCCCACCCGGGTGCAGTAGCCCCCCCCTTCTGCATCCGCCCACATGAGTACCCCACAGCATGGCCATGGGCCTGTTGTGCAACTCACCGAGCAGCCAGGCACGTGGTCCAGCATGTCGCTCCATGTGACGGGGTAGTGTGGAGTTGCGCAGTACCATGGCATCATGTGTGGATCCAGGAAATCAGGTGCAGCAATGGGTGATGATCTTGCTGGAGTCACATACCATTTGCACATTGATGGAGTGGTATTGCTTGCGATTGCGGTACACCGCCTCTATGGCATGGGGGACTACCAATTCCACATGGGTGCAGTCGATGGCACCAACACAATTGGGCATGCCTGCCAGTGCATGGAAGCCTACTTTGGTTTTGGCTATCTCCTGGGCAGTCCGTGGTAGGGATATGTGGGTGCCTGCGTGCTTCAGGAGGGCATCCAACACTTGGTTCAGCATGCGTGAGAATAGTGGTTATGAAATGCCATGCAGCTGGCCCACTGTGTGTTGGTAGGTGCCTGTGGCCAGGAAGTGTAGCACAGACACCACCTTTAGTAGTGGGGGGGATGGCAGTGCGTATTTGTATATGGCTGGCAATGTCGTTCTGTATCATGTCCACTATGGTGGTGATGGTGTCACGGTCCAACCGGTACAGGGTGTGGATCTGCTCAGGGGTTAGGTTGAATGGGCTGGGTCTGGTGCGAGGGATTGGTGGCTGCCTACGAGGCGCTGGTGGCTGCGCTGGTGGTAATTGCTGGCCCTGTCTCACCCTCCTTCTCCTCCTGCGTCTCCTCTGTGCTGCCTGTTCTTGCTGCTGTAGTTCTTGTTGTTGTTGTTGCTGTTGTTGCTTTAGTTGTAGCAGTATAGGCATGTCCTCCTGCACCATGATTGCAAATGCTAGTGGTAGCATTTTGGTGTAGGAAGGGGTGTGCTGTGTAGGTGTGCTCCTTTTGTACTGGGCCACTCTACATTGCCTACACCTGTGGGGCTGGGGGTTGTGGTGTGTGGGTGTGCTCAGTTCATACTGGCACAGCCTCCTTTGACTTCACCTGTGGGGATTGTGTGCACCTGTGGCAGCTGCCTTGTATCTTGATTGCTGTTTGCGGGTGGTCCGCAATGCCTGTTTTGCCGGCATCATGCAGCCCGTTATTACCGGGTTCGCGATGCCGGTATTTGCATGTTTGCGTGGGTTGTAATTGGCACCTATTACCGGCATGCCGGTATTTCCTGCCTGAAGAGGCACGTGTACGCGCCTATGCTGCTATTTGCGGCACAGTAAATAACGGTGCCGTTAATACCGGGTTTGTGGGTCAGAATGCTACGGAACGTTAAATGATGCCGGTATTTACATACCGGCATCATTTTTCCCTTACCGGCATACCTCGTAATGAGGCCCAGTATCACAAAAAATAATACGATACACACAGTCAATCCACATTCATACGAATATCTACAACTTTCTATTATAGCATTTCTATATCTCGATATTCTATTGTTCTCCGTTGCGGGCTGCCCGATTGTTGCCATGGTTGTTCCTATTTGAAACATAAAAGTGCATTAAGTATATACATGTAAACATTTTCTTTTTTGTGCTGTAGCCACCATACAATTATAATGTGAGATAGACGGGGAGAGATAGAGGGGATGGGTGCAGAAAGAACGAGAGAGAGAGAGAGAGAGAGACATATTCTCATTTATATTTGATCAGTTTTTCCATTTTTCATTTCAACTATTAATGTTATTTGCTTATTTCTTTCTCGTACCTGTAAATCAATTTCTTTATTAGCATATTAATATACCTGATACACTTCTTTTTATCTGCACCTTTATCATTCAATGTTTCTTTTGTTATCGTTTGCTGTTGTCTGTGCCTCCTCATTTACTTCTTCCTGAACATTATTGTAAGCCCTCCGTACATCTGTTAAATGTATCCAGTACCTCAGCCCTCTGACTTTGACTGCTGTGGGTGTACAAAAAACTACCTCGTATGGGCCATGGAATCTTGGGGCACTCCATCTGCGCACAAAGCTTCTAACATAAATTAAATCCCCTGGCATTAGTTGTCCTTGGGGGATCTGTTCCACAAATGACACAGTTTCGTTTCCCTCTTCTCTTGTAAATGGCGGTGACAGTTGTCTTGATATTGCACGCGCTGCTCTAGTCAATTTTTTCAGATAATCAGTAAAATCATCTCCTAATATTGTGGCGCTTCTATGTGCATCTGAGTGTCTACGCAGTGGAGAATTTGCTGTTTGCATTCTTCTCCCCTTCACAATCTCGTGAGGGGACAAGTGGTGGTCCTTACTTGGCTGGTTTCTCAACTCGAATAGTGCTAGGGGTAAGCAATACACCCAGTTCTTTTTGAGTGAGAAGCATAGTTTAGACAATCTTCCTTTCAACAGGCCGTTGATCTTCTCGACAACGCCATTACTTTGAGGGTGATAAATCGAGCAGAGCTTGTGCTTAATCCCCAATAATGCAGTTACTTCCTTGAACAGTTGGTTCACAAAATGAGTGCCGTTGTCTGAGCATATCACGTCGCAAATCCCCCAGTGCGGGAATACTTCCCTCACTGGGAACCTTGCTGTGCACTTAGCATCAGGACGTGCACATGGACCAGCCTCAACCCATCTTGAGAATGGACATACAACTACTATCATGTAGCGTGCCCCATTACACCTTTCTCCCATGTCTGCGTAATCAATATGTAGTTCCCGGAAGGGCCCTGTGGATTTTGGAATTGTCCCTCTGAGTGTCCGTAATGTCATTCCAGAACTGTATATCTCACATGTTGTGCACTCCATTGCTAACCTTGATATATGTTCCTGGAGCCCTGGTACGAACCAGTCTTCCTGTATCTCAGCTGCTATGTATTGTTTGGCATTGTGTGCTGGAAAGTGTAATTGCTGGAACGCTATCTCCATTAATTTAATGGGCATCACCACTTTACCTGTGTTATTTTGGTGCCATAGCAAATCTGTTGCCGACTGGCTGCAACCCCTTTTTTCCCACAATGCTTTTTCTTCATTACTTACTTCCTCCTGTAACTCTAGTATTTGTGATATGGGCATGGCATTGTACCTTTCTGGTAATTCCTCACTCGCTTGTTGCTGCAACATGTACTCACCTGCAGTTTCCTTTTTGAAATATGACACCTCCTTGGCGGCAGCGTCCGCTGCCGCTTTTCCCAAAGATACAATATCTGTATTGGACGTATGTGCTTGGCACTTGATGATTGCTACCATTGTAGGTTCTTTAAGTGCCTCAATTAATTCCTGTAGCAACTCAGCATGCTGCACTGGGGTCTCATCCGCCCTGCGAAACCCTCTCCGCCCCCACCGGTGTTAGGCAGAAACCTGTGCAGTTCCCTCTGGGACCACTGCAAACGATTTAAGACTACAGGTATTTGGCAGTAAACCCACTTGGTAGCAGTCTGTACCACACAGATTCACTTTGTAGCTGTGGCTGAGCAGTCAGACTTCCCTCAAGAAGAGTTAGGCAGTATACAGAGTATTCACAATAGGTCAAGAGACCACAATAGAACAAGTAAACGCTGACCAGGGCTTGGTGTAAAAGAGATATAATTATTTATTTAAAACCACATCTAGAAAAACACACAGGCACTAATAGTAAGCAATTCAAAAACACGGTCACTAAAAGATATACACTCCCTTAAAAGAATATTAGACAAGTCTTAAGTAAAGCCCCACTTATTTTCAGACAGCGGTGAGCGCTTAATGTAGATGGCACTCTAATAGTTCGTTTTTAAAAGGGAGAGAAAAGCAGAGAATGAGTTGAAACAGATCCCAACACTTTTACAAGAACATAACAAGAGAGGAAGGCAAAGTAAAACCGTGAAGTTAGAGTTCAATAGGCCGGATCCACTTTAAGAGGATCAAACGAAATGTGTCCAAGGTCACACGGTTGCAGTGCACAAAAGTCTTGTACCGGTTCAAAAAGGAGTTGGACCAAAGAAAGGGACCAGTTAGAGGGTCAAGACGGCCAGCCCAGTCCAGAAGGTTAAGGGGTTATTATTACCTTGTAGAAATCTTTAGAAAGGGAGGCCTGGCGGACGCTGTACCTTAAAGTGGTGAGAACACTCCAGCGGGGGCAGTTGTTCCTGGCAGCGGATGCAAGTCAGTGCTTCGTCCGGGGGAAGAGAGGATCTCGTCGTGGAGGAAGACAGGAGTCCGTTGCACTGCCAGGGAAGAAACCAGCCGCAGAGTTTCTCAGGTACAAGGAGCGGTCTGTTGATTCGCGGTTCAGTGGTGAGTGGCTATCCGGCCGCCGGGGTGCTTGGCACGGGCAGTTCGACCACAAACCTGTCTGGGGTGCAAAGAAGGAAGGTAAAACTGGTTGTGCCCACCAGTCAGGGGAAGAAGCCTCTCCAGCCGGGAGATCTTCTCTGTCGTTGGGAAGTGGTGAGTCGGTTCCGCAGGGCTCCACCGGTGGTGTCGTCATGGTAGGTCGGCTCAGCTTCTCCCTAGTCGGATTCTCAGGTCCTGTGGCAACTTCTGAAGTTCCAGTCCCCAAAGCCCTGCTTTTATGCAGCATACCCCCATTCACTCAGCCTAGCTGTCAATCAAACATGCTAAGTGGTGGGCCGACCGGCTCACCACTTGGGCCAATCACACAAGAGTGCGACTTGAGTTACCAAGGTAACTCAGTCCAGGGTGCCTAAACCCCCTCCCACACCCCCTGTGGTACCCAGACAGAGTGGCACCACTTTTGGAGGCTTCTGTGGAGAAGCCCGCCAAAAAGTGGTACAAAGGGCTCGACTTGGGTTGGAGTCACAGAAGAGAACACAAACGCCATTTTTGAATCGAGTCCTGGCAAAAAATACCAACCGGCAAATTAATATTAATTAAATAAACCGGCGGTATGTTCGAGGCTATGAGAATTAAATAATTAAAGTTGGTAGCCTCGAACAATGGGAAAATCCTATAGGAAAATATTCGCGGTCGAATATAAAAAATAGTTTCCACTGCCACCATCCAAAACTCGATCAGGGGGGACGGAGACGTGCCCCCTCGACTAACAGACCCCGGGGCAATCGAATTGCCCCGACTAGTACGTCCACAATATGATGGTTTGTACTTGTTTCTGTTAATAATTTGGGACGACTAGTAAAGCCAATGGTGACTTTACATGCCCTGGGAGACAGTAGTCTGTCCCAGGGTATGGAGTCTATGGTGGGGTGTCACTATGACACCCCTGTGTTACTGCACGGAGGGTGCTGTGTAACACACATAGTAAAAACACATGAGACCCTATGGAGTAAAGGACCCCATAGGGTGTCCAGACATTTGGTCGACCTAAAACTGGTCGAATGACATTTGGTCGGCGCAATTTGGTCGAAAACCAAATGGTCGAATTTTTTTTTTAATTATATATTTATTTTTCGGGTTTTCGGTTTTTACAAAAATGGGTTTTTAGAAAAAAAAGGGGGTTGGGGGGGGACCCCCCCAAAAAAAACAAAAAAAGGTGAAAATAAAAAAAAAAAAATCGACCATTTGGTTTTCGACCAAATTGGTTCGACCATTTGTCTGGTCGACCAATTCTTTTCGATCAAATGTCTGGTAACCACCCCATAGCCCATAAAACACATTACCAGTCAAAGGAATACCACAAATCATGTCCAAGAGTGGGAGAAAAATAGTCTCACTCTTGGCCGGAGGAAAAAAACAAACTCCAGAAATCCAGCAAAGCTGCTGGGGGACTCACTAGGTTAGGAAATTCAGCCTAAAGAGAGATTTTTCCCTAACAACCGGGCCAGACCACCATGTACTGTTGTAGTCATGTATGCTGAATCTGTGTATATTGTGACTGTGCATCCCTTGGCTGCACGTAAGGCTTCAATTAAGGCGACGAGTTCTGCTGCTTGTGCGGAAAAGTGTGATGGTAGGCGATATTGCACTAACACTTCGTACTCACCTTCCTCTTGTCTCACTACCGCCATTCCTACATGTTTCTCACCTGTATCCAGGTCAATTGATGCTGATCTATCTACAAAGTACACTTCTCCTTCTGTCAGGGCATTTTCACTTACCACGGGCCCTCACCTTCTTCTCCTGTGTATGTTGCACAATCGTGCTTTTGCATGTCCTCTACTGTACATGGTTCTGTGATAAATGTAGCTGGATTTACTGTTCTGCACCTTACTATGTGGATGTTAGCACTGGATAATATTATCTCGTACGCCGTTGCTCGCTGTGTTGTTAGTGTACGTTTAGATCTTTCTAGTATCGCGAAAAGGGAGTGTTCCACATATAATGTAACAGAGCATCCCATTACTATGGTGGCACTTTTCTCAATGGTGAACGCGGCGGCAGCGAGAGACTGTTCTCACGCGAAGTGCCCTTGCATAACTGCGTCTAGTGTGCCAATGTAGTAAGCCAATGGCTTGTGTCCCATGGATGTCTTTTGTGTCAGAACAGCTGCCATTAGTGTTCCCTTGCAGTGAGAAAACAGGTAAAATTCGCGCTCATAATCCGGATTCGCGAGTACTGGAGCGCTTGATATTAGCTCTTTTAGTGATGCAGATGAGTCACTCATTTCTTTTGACCACTTTATTTCTTTATTCTCTCGCTGTGTTTCTTTGAGTGCTTGTAGTAAGGGTCTTGTGTATTCTGCGTAGTCAAGTATCCATGCCCTGCAATAATTGCACATTCCTAAAAATTTCTGCATTTCTTTTACCGTTTTTGGCTCTCTTACTGCTGTGATCGCTTCTAATCTGACAGGTATTATCTTTTTGCCATCCTTTGATATCAGCTGTCCCAGGTATAATACTTCTGGTTGGCAGTATTGTAGTTTCCCTCTGTCCACTTTGTACCCTTTGTGGGCCAGCAGTGTTAGGAGTGTAACTGAGTCTTTCCTGCACTCTTCTTCATTCTGTGCACATATGAGAAGTCATCTACGTACTGAATGATTGTACTCTCAGCTGTCAAGTTTCCCAAGTCTTCGTGGAGGATACGATTGAATATACTAGGGCTCTCACAGTAACCCTGTGGTAACCTGCAAGGCTCATATCTTTTCCCCCCTAGTGTAAATGCTGTCAAGTATCTGCTCTCTTCTGCCAGGGGAATAGAGAAAAATGCATTTTTCAAATCCACTACTGTGAAATGTGATGCGTTTTTTGGGATACTGCAAAGTATCGATGCAGGGTTCGGGACTAGAGGAAACTCTTTTTGTATGACGTCATTTAGTGGGCGTAGGTCCTGGGTCATCCTCCATGCACCTCCCTTTGCTTTTTTGATCGGGTAAATACAAGTATTATTACATGGGGAATTTGAGGGTACTATTATTCCCTGGGCCAATAAGGCACTTATCGTCTCTTTTATCCCTTTCTCAGCTTCACGGAAACAATGGGTACTGTTTGACTCGGGGCAGGATTGCTCCTGGTTTTACTTTTATCGTGACTGGGGTGACTCCGTGCAACAACCCTACATCATGGGGGCCTGTAGTCCACAAGTTGCTTAGCACTTGTTTCATGTCATCATGAAAAAAGAAAGGTGGTGCTCTCACCACAGCCATTAACTGTACAGGCACTTGTCTCGTTTGTATCAAGAAATCACATGGTATCGCTATTTCCATTATTATTTCTCCGTCACTTTCTGAGTCAGAAAAGAGATCCTCATCTGATAGATCACATAAGGCTATGTCAGCATTGATGCACAACAGAGTGTGCCATTCACACCCATCTATGTTCATTCCAATTATTGCAATTCTTTTGGCTGATATCTGAACTGCATGCAAATCTAAAGATATCACAGACCCTGGTGTAATGTCTGTGCGTACTATTGGGAGGAAGACGAATTATGTTGGTACCTTCCACTCTAACCTTTTTAGCTCGGGTACTACTCGAGCTAGAGTTTTCAATCCTTCAATGAACACACTTTCGTCTACTGGCATGCCACGTATCTCTGGTGCTGTTGCTCGCGCGTGTACTACTAGCATTACACGCAGCGGGCATATTCCTGGGGTGGAGCAAACTATCCCTCTTTCTGTGAAGGATATAGTCATATTGAGCTTGCCGAGAAGGTCCCTTCCGAGCAAGTTTATTGGGGAATGTTCGTAGTAAAATAGGGGCGTCCTTACTGTCTTACCCCCCACTGTCACATCCAACTCTTCTGTGTAAGGAACTTCGATGACAGCCCCAGAGAACCCCTGCGTCTCCAACCTACGGTTAGAAAGCAGAAACCGACCCTCACGTATGCATGATTTTTCGGCTCCCGAATCCACCATAAATATGAACTGCTTGTTTCCTATCTGCGCCCCCACTAATGGTTCCTCCGCTGCATTGTAGGTGGTAGATAGGATGGGACACGCAAGTGTTCCCTGTGGGCTGTCCTATGCTGGCTGCCTCATTGCTCCCCCCTGACTAAAAAGATTGCCTGACACAACTACTACACCGCTGTAGGGGGCTGGGGCAGGTGCCCCGTTCACAACTGTGGCAAAAGGGCTTCCTGGTGTGTAGTGCATAGGTTTGTCATTCTGTGGGTGACTTTGTGTTCTGCTGTGTTGAACGTGTCTTTGGTCTGCATACCCTTGCTCCTCTGACCTCTGTTGTCTTCCCATTGGGAGGCCATATGGGCTCCCTGGGTGGGGGTTACCGTATTGCTCCATATCCTGAAATCCGTTGTTTGGTCTGTTTCTACATTCTCGTGAGAAATGCCCCCACCTCCCGCAATTCCAGCAGCTCCCTTGTGCACCTCCGGGGCCTTGCCCTCCATATCCTCCATTACCACCGTACGCCTGCCCTCCTCCTCTGTGACCCCGGTACCCACCTCGTCCCCCTCGAGGGGTCCAATCCTGCCACTGCGGACCTCTGTACTGCTCCTGTCCGTTCCACTGTGGTTGTCCCGCTCCTGCCCAATTCGCTGCCATCCTCCCTTGTATTGCTACCAGCCCCTCCCCCTCCTCGTCTCCCTCCCTACTATGTGGGAGTGCCGCAACTGCTGCAGCGACCTTCACCAGTTTCGTTTGTACTAACTTGGCTTCATCTGCCAATCTTTTTTGTGCTATTTCCTTTTCTCGTTCCTTTATTCTTTTGCAGTGGTGTACTATTATACTCTGTATTTCGGGCCACCCCTTCGCCTCGATCCCTGCAATTTTATCAAGTGCTTTCTGTACCTCTTTAGGCCAGCCTCTCTTGATTATGAAATAAAATAATGATGTTGACTGATACCAGGGCATGCCCGTTTCCGCTCTCCACATCTCCCTGTACCTGAAAAATGTAATCCATAGCATCCTCTCCCTCGTTCATTGTGCATTGCATAACCGACTGTAAGTCTGGCGTATCTGGAAATGTTTCTCTTAATGCGTCCCACACTCGTGCTCGCACTGTGTTAAATGAAGCACCATCATGACGGTCACAATCTAATGTCACCCCTGGAAAACCTGCTTTTATCCACACTCTATCTGCCTGGTCCCCAACCGCTGATACTAGTAGGCTTTTTACATCCCCTACCGCCAGTGGGACCCCCGCTGTGTGTTTTTCGAATGCATATATCCACTTACTTGCCCCTCTGGACAGTGGTGGTAACAATTTGAACAGATTGGCCTTATCCATCTGAGCCCAGGGTATGTAGTTTGGTCTCCCTCCTCCCCTGTGTATCAATGGGAGTTGTAACTTCCCCTTCGTTGCTTTGCTTGTAGTGGGGCCATTCTCCCTAGGCTATTTCTTAGTCGCCCTGTCCATTCCTCATCCATTGTTCTCCCCAGTTGTCCACTATCCATTCTCCCACTCTCTCCTCCCATTGCCACACTTAATCTCCCACCTTCTTCTTCATCGTCCTCCACATCACACCACAAGTCCTCTCTTCCTCCTGCGACCAAAATGTCATCATCTGCATGCTCACTTACCCCGTCTATTTCTATTATTCGTGTGGGCTCTTCTTTTATTCTAAACAATATTTCCCCCTTCTTCCACCCCTCCTCGATCGTCCTGTCATTGTTTTGTGCCCTTGGTGTTTGCTCTAATCGGGCAGCACTAGTCCCACTTTGCTTACAGATATTTTTAATTCTAGATAATTCCTCTCTTGCTAATAGGAGCCTTGAGTCTAAATCCTCTGTTAACTTCTCTATATCTACCGTGGGTGTACATATCTGTCCACGCTGTCTATGACCCTCATATGGCGGGGGTGCAGTCGGGCCATGTGTTGTTGTGGCTTGAGTTGAGGGCACATATGTGGGGTCACTATACCCTTTTGCGGGCACTGGTTTATTAAGTATAGGGTACAACCGTGTCACTTCACCTGGTTTTTCTTCCTCAATCACTTCTTTATCGCCTTTGGGTATCAGTAATGGGTTGTCTGTGGTGGATGGCAAATTGGTCGTTGGCTCTATCTTTTTGATAGGAGGCACCTCTTCGAACAATCGCCAGAGATCTAATATCTCCCTCCTATTGTGGAACGGTTTCCCCTTATATTTCATAAAGATACAGGTAGCCACCATGTCTGGAACATTTTTCGGGCCATATTTGGGGCAGTCCCTCTCCCTTTAACTCTGTGACCCATTGATCGTGATACTTTCTAATGCGTTCAGCATATCCAGGTAAACTCTTACAGATATGGGCCAGGGGTGTCTCTGTCCCCATTGTATGTGGTTGGCTTGTATAACAATATATGTATATAGATATGTATCTATAAAACTTTATACTTTTCTGACACCTTTGGCAACAAGGGAGTGTGTGGTTGTTTAGTTTATACTAAAAACTACTTAGGGGGCACATACAAGAGCAAACCACCTTCTGCACACTAACCAATATTTCCAGCACAAACATTAAAAAAAAAAAACAGCTTAATTCATTGGGCTTACCACCTTATAATGTCCGTAGGTCACACTTAACCATGACCGCACCATGATCATGCACATTTTACAATTCACTAAAATCATCATAACATGGCTTTGTTTCAACACATATAATGCATATACAATGATTGTCGATATCCTATTGGAAGTTAACCTTTAATCTCCTTCTTCCCTCCCTTGTTTCACCTAACCTTTCTTTATTTGTTATGAGGTCCCCTTTTTCCCGCAAATCTCTTTTTGTTTTTACTAAGTATTTCACCTATTTTCATTTATAGGCCCAGAAAGAATGAAAGAAAAGCATTTACTAATATATTCACAGTGTCTCTTTTTTTCTATCAGACACCTTTATCTTATTCTCCACTTGTTCATATATTCCCAGTACTAGTCAAGATAGCACTATGCGGCGCCGCCTTCTACCCCCTTGCAGAGTTAGGTTCCCGTCTCTTTATCTCTTTTCACCTTTTGATCCTAATGGCCATATGCAAAGAAAAAGGAAAGAAAGTATAGTATTGATTCTAGTGGTCCCCACCGTATCCCCTTTTTAAATGAGCTCGTTTTTTTTTTTTGTTTTTTTTTAAAAATCCTGTTCCCTTCCCCTACTCCCTGTATCCCTTATGATCACTTGCACTTAATACTCATGTGCCCGTCTTGAACCGAGAGTCTCCGAACTGGGTTCGTCCAGGCGGCGCTGCCACATGCTCAACGTCCAGCCCCAGCTCCGGCGAGCGGTACTCAAAGGGGATTTTTTTAAACGGGATCCCTTACCCTTTCTCTAATACGTGCGCACTTCTGAGCGTACCACTCGCCGTAGGCGGGTAGCTTTCCGGAGCAGGCGTACCGTGCATCTCCCCTTTCAACGGGAGATTTTCGTGCCAGAGGGGACGGAAAGGATGTACCAGGAGATGTAATCACGCAATCAGGGTCACCACTGAAGGCAAGCGTCCCCAAATAGCACAACCCTCCCCGCAATGAGAGGCAAGAATGGACTCTCCCACGAATGGGAATAAGGCTAGGACCAAGTGCGGGTGAGCTTAAGGGTAGCTTTATCTAATTCAAAATAGGGCATGCAAAGAACTCTGCAAACTCCGAGAGCGCTCTGTCTGACAATCGCAAAGACAGGCGTTTATATTTACAAAAAGTGTCATAGGCACCTACACACTATAGGGGGCACATACTAACTATATGTGCAGCTGTGATGCATCGCTTCAGGGTTGGTGGACACCGCCTGGTGCCAAAGTGGGGTGGGCAGGTCAGCTGGGCTCATCCGGGGGGCGCTGTCCGGTCAGGCGTGGTCCGTGTCATTGATGGACGTCTTTCTTGGCTTTCTGCCCTAAGGGCCAGGCACACCCCATTCATTCAATGCTGCAATGTCAGTTGTCCTGTAAATCCTACAATAGGTTATTTTACAGGTTTATACAACACAGGAGGAATGCGCATTAGGTGGGGTGTTGTGGCGATACATCAGTACAGGGTTGCTGATATCCTGTTGACTAGGTATCATAGGCCATGGGGTCGGGTCTCAGGGCATGGGGTAGGCTGTCCGAGCTTTGGGTCTCGTTAGAAGTCATGACGGATGCTTTTACACGATGTTAGTGCAATATTAGGTGTCTTCTTTTACAAGCGTCATTAACCTGGGGTGAACTGGTGGGTCGTGGGACCTATGAAGGGGCACCTCCGGCCTCTGGTTATGGCCGGATTTTGCTGCTGGGCTGTAAATAATTCAGGTGGCGGTTTGTGGCCATGTCGGCTGTGGGGGTATCATGAATGCTTGAAGCGGCTCCAGCCGAATTGGGGGAGGTGGGCGGTGTAGCTCGGGCCTTTGCTTTCTCTGGCAGGCTTCAATGGGAAGGGAGGGGAAGTGACCTTGGATATGCCCACAATGATAATCTTCTCGTATGCTGCAAGTTATATTAAAAAGAAAGGGATTCGTATGATGTATAATGCTTATTGATTTTCTAAAGGGTTACACGTCTATATTCTTTGCACCGTTACATAGTTATTTCAAAACATGTTACCTATACCAACATTTCTATTAATCACTACAGGGTAAGTATATGCAATATTAGCAGTTTTAGCATCACACTGTAAACACGATACGTGAGGTAGCATTAGGGTTGGTGGAGCACGCGGGAGCAACAGACCAATATGGTTGACAGCAGTAATACACATTAAACCTATACATTTGCACTTTGATGGCATTCTATGTATCTTATTTACATGAGCTCACAATACTGTTGCGCTTGTGTTCCTTTGCACTCTAGCAGCATTAGGGTAGTCATGGCACAAGGACTTGGTATCATTCACTTTACATTACCCCTAGAGAAGCACATAGTAGGGGGCCAGGGTCCCTGAGTGTGTGCGCATACTGAGGGGGTTTGAATATTGTGACCATGTGGTCACACAATGGCACATTCTTTGGTTCGTACAGTGTTTATAGATTTTTGACACAGGTGTTGTGCAGGAGGGATATCACTGTAATGCAATATATGTATATATGTATATATGTATGTATGTATGAACAGTTTCTTGGTGTGGGATTAAGGCTTTTGTTTCATCGAGGGCGGTTTACAGTTATTTTCCAAGCCAGCTACGCATCCCGGGTCACGCTGAGGATAATGATGCACTGCGGAAGGTGAAAGATACAGTGTTTGCTCTAACACTAGCTCATGTCCGACTGGTCGTGGGAACGGGCTTTCAGCGGATCTGCCAGGGAGCGGAGGCAACAGGGTAGACGAGGACTCTCTGGAGGTGGGGGCCGTGCTGCAGCGCACATGGAGTCATGTCTTAAGATAGCGTTCTGGTTTTCAAAATGGTTTCCTGGGCCTAGCCTAATACAGTATGTTTAGTCGACGTGACGGCCAGCGGTCCACCCACCACCTGGGCCCTGGTGGCAGGGCGTCCCCTGATGAGTCATAGACATAACAAGGAGGGGACTGCAGGGGAGGAGGGTCTCCTTGACCTGTCCTCCCATACACTGCTTGCCTTCCTCCGACGCAATCCCTGGTGTGGCGTCTCACTGGGCCCTGGCTTGCCCGCAGTGTCTCCCCTGGTGAGCCGCGGCTTCACGCTCAACGCCGTGCTGGCCGTTCATGCAGCGGGCGCCACTTTCTCGCGCTGAACCGTCTCTTCTCGACTCGGCGCCCTGTGGAAGGGGGGTGTCGTAGTCACTCCAAACTTTGGGCAGGGCAGCCCAATGTGCCTGTCAGCAATTGTGGCGGCTTCCCTTAGTTTGGGCTGCACTAAAGCCGTGAATTTTCAGGAGTATAAGGGCTCATCAGCAGAGCTCTCTGGGTATGCGTCCGTCTTACATGGCGGTTAGCCACACCCCCCCTATTCTGGCAGTACTGTTATTGATGAATTGGAAAATTCAATCGGGCCCCTTCTTCATGCTGCCTGTAGGAGGAAATTGGGGCCTCTGCAGTTAAATATCTTAGCCGCAACCAGTCTAGGTCTGGGTCAGGGTACTGGCTTTTGTGCTGGGACCCTGTGTGCACGCCCCACTGCAAACCACTGCGAAAGGCCCTTGTCGCCCAGATGTTCCAACAGCTACCTCTCTAGGAACAGCTCCATGGAGTCACCTTTTGCAGATTCCGGGAGGCCCACTACGCATAAATTGTTTCTTCACGAGCGGCCGTCGGCGCCCTTGGCCTGGGCCTCCAGAACCTTGGTTGTCTGCAGAAGTGTGGCCACTTGCTTCCTGAGGGTCTGTACCTCCACTTCTGTTGCTGTGACTCTTACTTTGGTTGCTTCTTGCCTCTCCATCAACTTTTGCATGTCGGTTCTGAGGAGATTCAATTCCTCCCCAATGGTTCCAATCTTGGATTCCAGAGCCATCCTGGAGCTCTGTATCGCCTGCAGGACTTCAGCAATTTTCCCCTCTAGGTTGGTTGCCTGCACCTCTTACTGTTGGAGGGATGGAAAGACCCCTGGAAGCTGTGGCTTCACGACTAAGGCTTTGTATTTGTCCATCTTGGGCTGCCTACTTTTCCCTCCTATCATGGTGCGCTCACACGCCTAGACTTCTGGTCCCTCTGCACCGCCAGTCTTAAGAAGGGTAGTGTCACGTGCCTGGTCGGGATTGCCCTGGTCACACTTTAGCTGCCCTTCTGCTCAAAGCTCCAGCAATCCCTTATTCTTTAGGTGCTTGCAGACATCCTTGTGGTCCTCTCTGCCTGCCGGTTCACACAGTCAGCACCGGAACCCCACAATGGGCGCCACTGAATTGCCAAGGATCTTAATGTCCCCAGTTGCTTGCTTGCGCCCCAGGCTTCTCGCACCACCCTCTATGGGGCCTCCAGACCCTAGTGAGGGGCTCCTTTCCCGCAGCTGTAGTCTCCTGGGGTTGCCCTCCCTACACTCCGCCACCAGTCCGTCCTCCTGTTGCCACCTTATGCCTCCTGCTTGCGGGGCACAGCCTCTCAGTGGCCGTTTAGGGTGTTTGCACCAGGTCCCCCCTCCTGTTGTCCATATGCCTCCAGTCCTCTTCCAATCCCCTAGCTCTGAGAGGGCCTTGGGCTCCAGGCACGCTGTGTGACAGGGCTGCTTACCTTCTCCTTGTGATCTTTAAGCCTGTTGCGCTGCCATCCAGCTGTGAGGCTTGTGTGGTCTCTGCTCATTGATTAGTGCATCCCTTTCTTGCCGCTCCGGATTCCGACAGCCGGCCTGCTGTCTACGTGCATGTATGGGCAAGTCCTCCCAGAGCCTGGGTGTCTCCCCAGCCAGCAAGCATTCTGAGCCGTGGATGCTTGCGCACAGACACCCGCAGGGGGAGGGGC
This sequence comes from Ambystoma mexicanum, assembly GCF_040938575.1. Taxonomy (NCBI): domain Eukaryota; kingdom Metazoa; phylum Chordata; class Amphibia; order Caudata; family Ambystomatidae; genus Ambystoma; species Ambystoma mexicanum. Next base: position 383,167,568 of record NC_090934.1, on the reverse strand, counting down.
ACCCACTCTAGTTCACTGCCTCTCGGGGCAGTGACACGGTACCTGTTCTTCTTTGTGTGACCCTCTGACACCGCCCTCCAGTACCTCACCAGTGGGGCCGCGCCTTACTGACGCCAGTGTGCTGATTTGCGCATGCCCTCCTGTATTGTACTCTCCGATGCAAGGCTGCAGCCAGCAGTTCTGGCAACTACAGCGCAGGAACTGCTCCCTTCTGAGTTCCACGTCATTCAAGCTCCACCAGTGACCATCCAGTGCGGGTCTGCTCTATGCTGCCTCCCCCCACCAAGGCTGCCACTCTCCGCTCTCACTGGAATTATTTTGGCAGGGTTAGCCTCTGCAGGCGCCCATCTTAGTTTGCCGCCGTTGATCCTCGCGCCTTTCCCTTTTGCTGGATTCTCCTTCAAATCATGGATCCCGGCTGGATCGGGAGGCCCCTCTGGGTGCAGCCCACTTTCCGCTTCAGAAATCTGGCCCTTGGGCTGGTAATTAGCACCCAACCAGGATAACTTCACTATGATGTCAAGCAGTGGCGGGAGCCGCACGATTCTCCTGCTACATCAGTCGCCCGCCAGCCACGCCCCTACCTTTGACATGAGTTTACTCATAAAGATAGATCCTTGATCTGTTAACGCTCCTTTGGAAATCCAACTCTAAAACAAAATGTCATTAAATGCTTGAGAATCTGTTGTGTTTTTTTCCCTAAAGGAAAGGTTTCAGGGTAAGGAGTTGCATAGTCTAATATCATCAGTATGTATCCGTTTCCCAACTTTGATGGTTCTAGGGGTCCAACTATATCCATACCTATGTGTGAAAAGGGTATGTCTATCATGGGTAAGGGCTGCAAAGGAGTTGGAGGGGGCCTTTGGATACTGGTTTTCTGACATAGGGAACACTTGACCACAAAGTTCTTTACATCTGCATATTTCCTGGGCCAGTAGAGCCGGTTCAGTTTTAGCTGTGGGAGGAAGGATAGCTTAGGGGCAACGTGTTTGTCTTGGAAGCAAGTCAACACGGCGTAACACAAGTTTATCCTGATCCCGCGCTTAGAATCCACTCGCTGGTATTAAGCGCGCTATAAATTAACAATAAAATAAATAGATGTCCCCAGATGTCTGCCTGTCAGGTGGGAATGGGTGATCTCCAGCACAATTTTCTAGTGACCTTTTGGTACCATAACTTGTGACCTAGGGATACCATCAGGGCCATTATTCCCCTATACAACAGTCCTTTTTCAAGAAAAAAATTGTCCATATTTCTTTCTTCCCTCCTCTTTGGGTAAGCCCTGAAGAAAAGGCTTGGCAAGCAAGGGATCATTCTTTTGGGCAAAGGCTAAATTGGGGAATACTGCAGGTTCTTCCTCTGTCATAGGAGGTGGAGCTGCCTCAGGTATAACATGAGGATCTATGTCTGCCTCCCCAAAACCCTTGGTTCCTCTTTTGGTTTTACTAGAAATCTTAACTTCCTGGGGTTTAGGGAACATAGCCTTCTCCAAAATCCCTTGGGCTATTCTCTCCCCGGCCTTGATCTGATTGGCCTTTTTACCATTATTTTGCATTAGTATCTTTATAGCTCACCTGCAGTCAGGGTCTATAACGCCTGCTAATGCGTCTAGGCCATGTCACCAGGCTAAACTTGACTTAGAGGCAAATCTAATGTAGGTCCCAGGTGGGGGAATGAGGACAAAGTCTGTAGGTATTTAAACTCGGTTCCCAGGTTGTATCAGTTCCCCCTGAAACTGCATAAGTCAAATCTGATAGTGTTCAGCAGCTATTGTTGAATCAGAAGCTAGGTTACTGAGTTTCTCAAACCTAAGGGTTCCCTCGTCTGTCATCTGCGCCTGATCCCACCACTGACACCATATGTGTTGGGTCAGAAATGAAATCCAGGCACAAAGTTGTCATGCTTTTGGTTAAAGACATTTTTTTAAATAAAAATCGGCTTGGAAACTGCCTCTCTTGCCCTATGCTAAAGAGGAACTTCCCTACCTAGAAACCAAAAACCTAAGGATCTGTCTGTGTCAGGATGTTAGTAACTGAAAAGCTGTCCTTGTTTCCAAAACGTCCTATCCTGACCCTCACATTATAAACAAAACAACAAAGGGTGCAAGGAAATGTCTTTAACTTGATCTTGCCAAAAAGTGTAAAAAAACAAAAGTATAACAATAACTCAAAACAAAAAAGTTCTCCAAGGTTAAGACCTTTGGATCCAGAGGGTGGTCTACTTCCCCTGGGTTAGTTCCTTTGTGTCATCACTGGACTCGCAAAGTTCTTGTTTAAAGAATACGTTATGTAACAGTCTTGCAGATCACATGGTATACTCCCCTGCCAGGGATCTTCATACAATTTCAGCTGCCTGGTGTACTCAGCAGCCAGGACTTCTCTTATGGGTCTTATGTTCACAGTTCTTTGGCTATACCACATTAGCATATTGCGTGAGGTGTTTGGTATATCTGTCTGTGGTAATATTTGATCAAACATTTCCCCCACACTGGCATTTCATGCATCTGTACTTAAATGGAGTTTGACTTTGTACTTTGCCTTGTCTGCATTCAAACATTATTCTTATTGGGTGTTGAATTTGTACTTTGCCTAGATTGTATTCAAACAAATTAAATGTCCAAATCATATATGTGCAGACCTTCTAAATATAATGCTATTCGATTGTAGATCAAAAAGTATACAGAGAATTTGAGTTCAGAGGAGGTAACACAATCGTGACACGAAGTTGGATAACAAGAACAAAAAAATGGTGTCCAAAGTGAAAGGGACACTCCCATCCCCTGCACACCTTAATGCTGAACAAATCAGTAGATAATTATAAATTTGCAGGGTAAATCACTATCAGTGTTAAAGGTTATTCATGGCAGTAATAATACAAATAGGAGGTCAATTCTGTGTTCAAATCTTCCTTTATATTCAAGGTTAACAGCACAACGTGTTTCAGAATACAGATTCCCTTCATCAGGTGCAATTCAATAATCTACAATATAATAAACAGGCTGTCAGTATAATTGGAGACTGTATTCAAGGTACCTTTAGTACATTCCAAATGTAACATGTTAGATGATGTCAAGTCTATGTTCCTTAGTACAATCCTCTCCCAGTGTGTGCTAACTGGCAACCAGTCAGGATCTTAAATGATCTGTCACTTAGTTGCAATTAGGAATGATATAGTGCCAAAAATAAATTAAGTAAGAATAGCAGTAGATCTGTGTTCTTAAAAAGGAAGTGAGCATGCTAGAATGGTGTCAAAGGAAGAAAGGCACATACCGATGCAATTCACCAAGAGATCATGTTAGAGGTGAATCAATTATACCTGACTAATTAGAGATGAAGGGACTGAGGGTAGAAGATACCCTGACAGTATCCATGTAGGATTCTCTGGTTAGTGGAGTCAAGCCTTTGGCATCACATGATGTCCAGATAGCTATAATATGAAAAATGTAGGTGCATAAATATGATTGGAGGCGTGAAACTAAGAGTCCCCAGGTATAAAGTAAAACCGAGCAGGTGAAATTACCTTTAAAGTAGACGTTCTTTCGGAATCCCTATGTGGAAGGATGGACTGTCTGTATAAAGGGAACGGAGACACTATGGCAACTAGATAGTAGCCATGAAAGGAATTTAGAAAAAAAGAAACTATAAAAAAGAAACATGGAAATGTAGAGTGTTCTGGTGACGAACCAAATCGTGGTATGCAGTCCGTTGGAGTGTTTAGCGAACCCAAGTGAAAAAAATAATTTCAAGGATGATCCCTGCAGCTAATGAACAACGTGCATGAAAAAAGCTAAGAAAATAAATACCAAGCAGGCAGATGACTGGCAGTAGTCAGTCAATAATAAGTCTAGACCCTTTCAGAGACAAGGGGCGATTATTTATACTTAAGGAAATAGTCTACCCTGCGTGTCCATGCAGTGTATTTCAGAGCTCAATCCGCCGTAGTAGCAAATGCAGAACAGGAGCGAGTGTGTAGTTCTAAGTGTAACCATGGTAGCAGTAATGGACATGGAAAAAGGACTTGTAAGAGGATTAACCATATGTTATGTTATGTTATGTAAACTTGGTAAAGCGCACGTACACCCAAAGGCATCTTGGCGCTAGCTACTGAAGAGGAATCGAGGCACAGAGCGGCCGACAACACCATAAGAGAGAGACGGCCTAAAACAGAGTGGTTTTCAGCAGCCGGCGGAAAGTGAGGTGGTCTTCAGTTGCACGAAGAGCAATAGGCAGCTCGTTCCAGGCTCTAGTAGCCACCACCGAAAAGGCGCGGCCTCCCATACGAGACAAACCATAGCGGGGGCCAATGAAAAGACACGCAGATTGAGAGCGCAGCAGACGAGCAGGAGTGTAGTGAATAAACTTTGCTTGGAGATACTCAGCACCCAAGCCATAAAAGGCACAATGCACCAGACACAATGGTTTAAACAGGATCCGGCTGGCCACAGGAAGCCAGTGTAATTTCTTGACCAGCGGAGAGAAATGGGATCCAAAGGGAGGACGGAGTATGGAGTGGATGGCAGCATTTTGCAGCAGTTGAAGCCTTTGGATCAGATAGAGAGGCTGGGCCAAATAAAGAGAATTGCAATAGTCAAGAGTGCTGAGAACCAAGGCTGCCACTACCGGAGCCTGGCATTCAGCAGGGATAAAGGGCAAGACTTTCCGCAGAATGCAGAGTTTAAAGTGACCAGCACTACATACACTAGCCACCTGGTTGTCAAGAGATAGAGAGGCAGAGATTTTAACACTGAGATTACAGACTGATTGAACCGGGAGAGGAAGAGGGCCAAGGCTCGATGGCCAGAATTGCGAGGTCCAAAAAAGAAGGGGAGACGAAGTACCCACAACCAGGACATCGGTCTTACTGCCATTCAATGTTAGCCAATTAGTCATCATCCAGTGCCCCAGACCCTCCAAGCAGTTCCTGAGGTGTGCGGCGGTCTCAGCTTGAGTAAGATCGAGGCGGACGAGAATCTGTGTGTCGTCCGCATAAGAGTAATAGCGAAAACCATGTGTGTGAATAAGAAGCAGAAGAGATCTAATATAAATGTTAAAAAGAATAGGAGAAAGTGCAGAACCCTGAGGAACGCCACAGACGAGTGTAGCCAACTTAGATTGGAATGGGGGAAGAGAAATAGACTGAGAGCGATCAGACAGAAACAATGTGAACCAGTGAAGGACCCGGCCAGAAAGACTGGCGTTGGAAAGACGAGAGAGCAAGATGGAATGATCGACGGTGTCGAAAGCAGCCAACAAATCCAAAAGTAGTACTGCTCCGACACCACCCTTGTCTACCAAACATACCAGGTCATCAAGTACCGAGTTCAAGACAGATTCAGTGTCCCTCCCGGGGCGGAAACCAGACTGAAAATGGTCAAAGAAATGAGACGACTCAAGAAAGTTAGAAAGAAGAGGAGACACCAGAGCCTCCATCAACTTCATGAGAAAAGGAAGAAGTGAGATAGGACGATAATTGGACAGTACATCAGGATCAAGAGACAGCTTCTTAAGAAGAAGGACAACCAAGGCGTGCTTAAGGGAGGGAGGAATAAGCCCTGTGGAGAAAGAAGTATTAACAGCAGTGGTGATATGTTCAATGAGGTCAGCAGATACCTCCTTTAAAAGAGTAAGTGGTATAGCATTGTTAGGAGATGCAGACTTTAGTCTAGAAATGGCTGACAATATGTCAGAGTTAGAAAACTGCGGAAACAAAGACCAAGAAGCAGTTGGAGAAGGGGAGGGAGTAACAATAATAGGGGCTGTGAGCAACGGCAAACCATCCTTTATGTGGTCTTGGATAGTAGAGATTTTTCCAAGAAAGAAATCCGAAAGAGAGTCACACAGGCCTTGCGAAGAAGGGACCAAGGCCTTACCATTCTCAGGAGAGGAAAGGGATTGGACAAGATCAAAGAGGGCCTTAGGTTTATTAAGAGCAGATTGAACTTTCTGACTATAGTAAAGCTTTTTAGCAGTAGTCGGAGCCTTATGATAGGCCAAGAGAGAGCAGCGAAATAGGTTCTTAGCAGAGGGGGGTAATCTGAATGCCATTTTCTCTCTGCCTGACGACAGTGCAATTTTAGTGCTGAAAGATCATCAGTAAACCAAGGTTCAGGGGTGCAGGTTTTGGGTTTACAAAGTTTGATGGGGGCTAGCAGGTCAGCTGAGGCTAAAAAGGCGGCTTCAAGTTTAAGTAAAGAACAGTCCACAGCATTGCCAGAGTTAGCAAGCAGAGCAGAGGTCAGGTCGAGGTTAGATACTCTCAACCAGCTGCGTTTAAGAACAGAAGGTTTAACAGGATGGGGGAGGGGAACCTGGAGAAGGTAAGAGAATGCTATCAGAAAGTGGTCGGACCAGAGCAAAGGACTGACGGAAATAGAAGGAAGAGCAGCTATAGGAGCAAAGACTAAGTCAAGGGTATTCCCACGGATGTGAGTAGGTTCAGAGATCAACTGGGGAAGACCCATGTCCTGCATAGAGGATAAGAAGTTGATAGCCGGACACATAGAAGCAGTGTTCAAAGGGAGATTAAAATCTCCAGCAATGAAGAGACCAGGATGTTTAACTTGAAGCTCAAGCACAGGATTATGAAATTGTTCGCAGAATTGGGCATCGTACCCGGGAGAGCGATAGACCAGCAAAATAGACAGAGTGCACGCAGGGGAAACCAGAATGCGACATAAACAACATTCCATTTTTAGATTGTGATCCGGAATAGAATAGTAAACTCTGAATTTAGTTTTAAAAATAAGGGCTATTCCACCACCAGGGTGAGCTGATGGACGATCAACGTGTATTATATCATATTCAAATCGAAGGACCTGAACAATAGCAGGGTCAGAGAACTCCGTAAGCCATGCTTCAGTTAATGACAATAGGTCATATTGGTTGTTAGAAATGAGATCATGGCATTCCAGTGCATGGGCCGACAGCGAGCGAGTATTGAGCAAGGCACAGCGAATTGCCACCGTAGAGATATGTTTAAAGATGGTAGGTGTAGCCTTGAAGCCCAAAGGCCAAAGAGTGTTTGTAGGGGCAAGAGTGAGCAACAGATTACGATCATAAGGGAAAGGACACAGAGCTGCAGGGGCGAGGGGATCCTGGGCCTCCTGTAGCGTCCGTGCACAGCCGGGCACAGACGGGCTTGCCTGTAGCGCGGCTTTGGCGCGCAGGCAGCATGCCCGCTGGACCCGCCCTCTGCGCGGGTGAGTGCCGAAGCACAGAAATGCAGCTGACAGTGAGGCGAGCGACGCCCAATGCAGGAAAAAAAAGAGGACCATAGTGCTGACAGTAGCAATGCCAACCGAATCGCAAATAAAAAAGTATTATCCGCATGGCTGATAGTCCTCACCAGGACGGTTTAGATGCAGTAGAATGGCTTAGATAATGATGCTGTGAGAGTCAACATACAATACATTATTGAACTATTATTGAACTATCATTCCTTGCAGTGTCTCCGATGCTACTCTTGTCTCTCTGGTGTAGTGCCTTCATTCTCTTTCCACTTTCGAGTGTGCAGACGTTCCTCCAGTGTCCTGCACGGCTCCACGGTCACACGCCGGCTTTCCTCTTTGGCTCTGGCTGGAGAATGCTGCCCAACCTCCCGGAGCTCCTGCGTGGCTTCCAGCGCCTCCACAGGCCTTCGTGCTTGCACGCAACATCGCTCCACCTGTCCCAGTGGCCTTCTCTGTTCCAGTCTGGTGGTCTGTATGCCTCACATTTGTGAGCTTCAGCCTAGGGTTCAACATCTTCTCCTGCTCTGCTCGATTCAATAGTGTGGTTGCCATCTTTAATGTCCCACGCACTGAAGACTTGGAAAAACTAGCTTGCACGCTGTACTTCGAGCTGCTGTCACTTTGCACAAACTCCCTCATCCTTCTCCTCATCTCAGTACCTAAGTTGTTATGGGAGTTGGAGTCCATGGATCTCATTGGACTTTTAAGTCTTGGGCGTTTTTTCTCACAGAGGTGTCACATAAAGGCACATCAGAAACAAAAGGTGTTGTGTGTGTTTGGGTCAAAGTTGGGGACCTGACCAGAATGACAATAGGCCATTAAGAACCTGGGTATTAGAGGGTCTTCATCATGGGAAAGGGGGGGATACCGCGTCTTGTCCAGTGAAGTCAAAACATCTCCCCGGTAGTTGTCTCCTCCCATGTGATCCTCCTTCTTATAGCTGCCCCAGGGTCAGGATCAGGTAGCGGCTGCCATCCCGGGGCCACATTGGAGGAGGTCACAGCCGGGAATCCGTGATGACTCCATTGGATTCATCACATAGGTCAACAAAAGTAAAATAGCAATATTCATAGACTTTACAAGATCTGTCCAGAAGGTAAAAGAATCCTTCAAAACATTTAAAAGAAAATTGCATGGTATTGACATTAAATACACTTTGATGTATCTGGCCATGCTAAAAATTATGGAGGATAAATGTGGCACGTTTTTTAAGGTTCCATAAGAGGCCTGTGATTTGACTGATATACAGCAAGATCAAGGCAGCTACAGGACAAGGAGAGATAGTGGGGAGAGATGGTGGCGGAGCAAGCCCAAAGTGACATGGGCATGGTAACCTAAAGGCAGTGGCCTGACTGTACTCCTCTGAACAATCACCTGGTATATTGTTCTGGGGGTCTTGTAGACATGTATGAGGATGGAGGCCTGTTAGGGAGAATTCTCATCTATGGCTATTTTCCCTCACCTAGTGAGTCCCCCAGCAGCGTTGCTGGACTTCTGGAGTTTATTTTGTTCCACTTGGTAAGAGTGAGAGCTTTCCCCCCCTCTTACCTTTTGTTTTGCTATGTGTTTCTACCTGTTTTTGTGATTGTGGACTCTGAAGTACACCACTTCAGTAGCCCTCTTCTTTTTTTGTGTCACACAGCACCTTCAGTGCCGTGGCACAGGGTTGTCTCTGAGACCTCCCTCGACTCCATTTCTGAGGTGACTACTAACCAGCCAAGTCTAAATGTTAAAAGAGCGAAACAATGCTCTAGGAGGTACAGATAAAAAGGGATACGAATTAACCCCAGAAAAGGGTAAAGTTACCATTACCTTTACTTAGTCAATCTACCACAGATCCAGTACACCCCATCTTCCATGGAGTACTGAAAAGGGTTAATTCGTATCACGTGTGTTGGCATGCAAGGCACACTTGCTATGGTACAGAGTGTGACCCCAAACATATGGGCAAATGGTGTAAGGAAGGAATGGCATCAAAGCAAGACCGACACAAGTGGTCAAACGCCTGCTTCACAATGTAAAAACTTCTGCAATGGTTCAAAGACTTTTGATTGTACAAGGGATTTGGCTTGACCCTTTTATGACCACCTTAATGGTTTATGCCGGCCTTCCCTATGGCCACCTGGTATTTGTAGTTTCTTTCTTCCCAATGTTCATTGCAGTCTCTTTGTTTTTAAGAGGGGTAACCGCTAGAGACCTTCGACTGAGCACCCACGTGGTGCCGGACCACTCTACTTCTGGTTTCCAAGTTTGCTCACAAAAGACCTTGGGCCTCAGTACGACCCTGGCGGTAGGGGCTTAACGGTGCCGGTAGAGCCGTAAAACCAAGCGTCCTTAGCGGGTCCCGCGAGCAGACCAGGATTCTAACAACAGGCCCCTCATTAACGGGCCTGTTGTTAGCATCATCCCCATTCCCATTGAGCCCTATGGCTACCTCCAAGGCTGGAATGGCCCGGTATTTCCCCATTCTGGAAACCCGGACCCGGTACCCGAAATGGGGGTAGCCATGCTGCAAAAAGCGGCATGGTTACCTCCAGGGTCGGAATGAGGCCCATTGTGTCTCATTATCTTCTTAATGTTGCCAATGCAACCTTGAGCCTAACACAGTCCAGTTGACTATCAGGTTCTTCCAACTGACCTGCTGTGTGGAACTCATGGTTTGGTTCCTTGGCTGTTGGAGTCAAGAACGGTACCACGGTGGCTACCGCTTCTCCTCGCCCTGGCTATCAGTGCGGGAGGGTTCCATGTACTGGTCACGTCCGTCACACCATTTGCCAGCTGCTATTCCCGGTTTTATGTTTCTTTCATCTGAGGCTTTGCAGGTCTGGGTTGAAAAGGGAAAGGGCAACTCCCTCCTTGACATCCTCTCAGGTCATGCCGCGTTTCTCCTCTGTTAGAACTGCTGTCTTGGAATGCCTGCTTCCTCCTGTGATCAGCCTTGCTCGGAGTGTGCTCTTGTGCTCTACCCTTTCCCTTCCCCATTGGGATAAAAGGCAGTCAGGTGTGTGTAGTTGTCTGCAATTGCCTGACTCTGCCTGACCCTTTTGTTTGGACATGTCAGTTAAACGGCTCGGGTATTAGTCCGTTGTCGTTCACGCTGTGAGAAAGTGTTTGTGTTGGAAAAGGGCAGGGGTAGAGTTTCCAAGTATTGCACTCGGCAGGATGGGGAAAAGGTGTCATAAGGAAAGGGTGTACCTCGTCTCACCCTTCAGTGTCACACTTCCACTCCCTGCAGACCCCCCATCCAGGCGATCTTCACGCACTGGTCCACCCCCAGAAACTAGATCCAATAGTGATAGCCGTGTCCTGGCCACCTTGATGACAGATCCCTGGGGACTAGCGGGTAAGACACCTTCAGGTTTCTCACAATGGGCATGGTTGGTCATGGGAGGATGCATGTGGGCCCAGCGCCATGGGGTTGCTTGTATCAATGTGTGTGTGTGTGACCCATGACCTGTGTGTGGGTAGGCTAGGGTGTCCATGTTGGTGCAGCTTACGTCTGGAAAGCATGCTTGGGTTCCTTCATGGCACCACATTCCCTCCCCGGGTGGCACTGACATGGGGGGGGCTTAGCCCACGGCACCGTCATGGCTCTATGGGGCACTGCTGTACAGCTAGCAGGGCTGCACCGTGGTGAACAGTGATTGGCAGGCTGGGCACATGTTGGTATGTGGGACGTGTACTACCCTGTGTCTTGTCTGCCATATGGCAGGCCTACTGGGGCCACAACATGCTGGTGTGACTGCTGCACAGTGTTGTGGTCATTCACACACCTGAATCCCGCTGGTACAGGGTGCACCAGTAGAGGTGTGGTGCCCATGGGATTTGTTTGGTTTACTTGCCTGACCTGCCCCATGCTGATGTGGAGGGTGGCTGATGTGCCACCACGACACTCTGCCCTGTTGTCTTGCGCAGCCTCTAGGTCTGCTGACTTGTGTCCCTGTCCACATGTGCATCTTATGCTGGGATTGCCATTTGTGCATGCATTTGTGTTGTGGGGGGTGGTGGGGAGTCCTCTCCATCACGGGGCACGCTTGATACTGCTGTCACCTTCTGGGGGATGGAAGTCCATATGACTGTCCTACATTGCACAGTGGACTTGCGTTGGCGACTGCCATAGAGTTCATCACAGTGTGAGATTGCCTCCTCTGTGAGTACAACAAGCTCACCCTCGCTGAAATTGGGTTTTCAAAGGCGATTTTGGGCCACCTTGCCTCTTATCCTCTACTGAGACATGTTTGCTGCTTAGCAGGACCAAATGGCTGCAGGAAGTGGAGCTATTTGACAGATTGTGTTTTTCAAAATGGCCTCTACGATGTTTCCCAGTCTGGCGGTGAGGCAAATACATAATTAGGCTAATAGCGCCGGGATCGATGGCGGTAGCGCTGTTAGCGGCAGGATCGATGGCGATAGCGCTATTAGCACTGCTTTCTCAGCAGTAGCCCTTATTTCGGCCCAGTTACCACCGGGCGCTATGTTAGGGAGAATTCTCTTTCAATGGCTAATTTCCCTTACCTAGTGAGTCCCTCAGCCGCTTTGCTGGATTTCTGGAGTATTTTTTTTCTTGGTAAGATTGTGAGCTTTTCCCCCATTCTTACCCATGTTTTGCCATGTGTATTTCATCTGCTTTTGTGATTGTGGACTCTGGAGTACACCACTTCAGTAGCCCCCTTTTGTGTGTTACACAGCACCTTCAGTGCAGTGACACAGGGTTGTCTTTTAGACTGCCCACCAACTCCATTTCTGGAGCTGACTACTGTCCCCCAGAAAAGGGTAAGGTTGCCATTAACGTCACTTAGTCATTTAACCACAGATCCAGTACACCCCATCTTACATGGAGTACTGGAAAGGGTTAATCCTTAGCCCTTTTTATCTGTACCTCCCAGAGCATTGTTTCGCTCTTTTAACATTTAGACTTGGCTGGTGGCAGTGGTATCTACCCTAACTTATACTATATAAACGTGTATTGTTTTAGGCTATTATATTAGCCTCGAACTTAATCCCGCTTGACCAAATACTTTCTCTTTTGGCTCCGGTCGGGTTTATTCGCCATTTCTTTTTGTTAAAGTCCTTCTTGTGTTTTACTTTGCGCTGCAAACCAGGTTTGCCTTCTTTGTTCACTGTCTTTTGGCGGACTTCTGCCAAGAAGCTCTCCTCTAGGCGCCTGGGTGTTTAGGTGGGCTGAATGTGAGGGAGGGGTGTAGCCACCCCTGCACAGGGTATCCTTGGAAACCCTAATCGCACTTTGCCATGATTGCTGAGGTGGTTGTCCAGGCTGAACAACCCCCCTGCTGAGTGATTGACAGCCAGGCTGTGTGAATGGGGGATTTTCGCATAAAAGGCAGGTCTCTTGGGCTGGAAGTCAGAGAGTCGCCACTGGAACAACAAGGAACCGAAGAGAAGCGGAGAAGAAGATGCTCCTGGAACTACCCCATCCTGGTGAAGCCCTGCTGCAGTCCTGAGCTATCTACCCTTCAATGACCAGAGAAGATCCAGTCCGGAGTCTTCTTCCCTTGAGCCTGGTGGGGATAACCAGCTCATCTTCTACAGCCACAGGATCCTCTTCTTGGTCGAAATCGCTGCACACGGCTGTAGTGGTGCGGATAGCCATCTGAAGAGCCTCTCCTGTTTTTAAGGAGCGCACCTTTTATTCCTCATCGCTGCTGCCGGCTTCATCCCTGTGTGGTGCAGACCCCTCCAGACGTCCTCCTTCGTCCTGACGCTCCAGGACCCGTGGGTCTGCAGGAAAGTACCAGGAACAACTGCCGTGGCACCAGCCTCTTCATTGAATAAGGTACTGTGTTCTGCTTGAGGAATTAGCGTGAATCCCTTTTCTTCATCTCCAAGGCTTGCCCTTGTCTTCCCTCCTTTTACTCCTGGCTACGTTGAATCATGAACTGTCCGACTGTGTGATCCTCGACAACAGGAACCCGGTTCCACTTGACACTGGCTCCGGCGTATTGACTCTTGAATTTCTGTCAACGAGTGTTCTCTGATTCTGTCTGCCTTGACAAAAGTATTGCCTATGATTTTTGCCCCCAACTCTCTCTGGGTGCTAAGTGTGTTTTTGCCCCGTCACATTTCTTGCTGCGGATACGTGTTTCTTTAGTAGAACCGAACTGTCATTACTGTCAAAAAGTGATCGCAAGTGTATTCCCGGTAACGTTTTCTGTTTCGCAACACCGGTCCGTTAAAACATAGGCTACTTACCTTGAGTTAGCGTGTACCACAGTGAATTGGTTGGTTGTAGTGTATTTTACGTGTGATTTTGAATTAATAGAAGTGTCGTGTTTATAACAAACGGTTTAAAAATAAATGTACTTATATTTTTTACCTGAAACCTTGAGTCAGTGTTTGCTTGAGTCACAGTAATTGTGGTCCCTTTGTGTAATCTCTGCTACTGCTCATATACTCTTGAGATAAGCCTGGCTGCTCCGCTACTGCTACCACTTTAACATAGTAGTACAGGCTTGTACCAAAGGTAAAACTTGTATTGCCACCTGTAGTCTTAATTGTGTGTAGTGGTCCCTAAGGGCACTGCACAGGATTCTGCCTAACACGCTAATAGCGTTTCCGCTGGGTCGGGGGTGTGGTCACGCCAGGTTGTAATGCAGTGCTAATTTTGCCGCACGACCCAGCGCTAACACTATTACCGCCCTGCAGTAATTGTGCTGGATTACCGCCAGACATATGATGAGGCCCTTTCATTTGTGAAAACGACCTTTCCACAATGTAGATAGACACTTCTAATTTTAGCAGATAAGGCATAATGTGATAAAAGGATTTACCCAGGGGGACTCACTTTGGTGGAGATGATGATTATTTTGACTGTCAAAAGAAATAAACTCCAAGCAGATAATAACTGTTTATCAAGTCTTGCTCACTACAAAATGATAAGGCAATCTTATTAATGTACCCCCTGAGGCTTGACTGAATGGGGTGAGCATGCCATAACTGTTTGCAGAGAGCTGGGAATATCAGAGGATCCTATAGCAGAATGTTGCAAAGGAAACACAGCAGGGTAGGTGATTGTTGCTGATATGTTATATGTTTAAGCCTTCTTGTAAATCATATGTTTTTTCCCTATTCCCGCTGCAACATGTGCTCTAAAATATGTTGTTTTGACTGGGGTTGAGCATGGCTCTCTCACTTCACTCTGTGTGGGAACCTTTGTCCCGATAGCGAAAATCAAAAGCTGGTACTCATGAATATATGCACAGTAAGTGAACATATCGTAAAGTGAAATATATAAATGTAGTTCATTAGACCTCCCCTTAGAAGAAAGTGTGCAAGACAAAATAGCATTTGACTTTAAAAAAATAGTAATGAACCTCAATCGAAAAACTTGAGAGAGGGAATGTTCCAATAAATATGCAAAGCATAAAAGGTGCTCACCTTTTAAACCCAGCAATCTGTAGTGAAATATTCCCAGGAAAACAAAATCCCAATATGAAACAAGTGCGTGTTTTCTTGTGGGTAAGCATCTGCACTGGGAACATGACAACCAGGGTAGAATCCTGGTAGCCAAATACTTGAGGAAGCTTGCCAACCTAAAAAAGAACAAGAGGGTCCATCTGCCCTCTGAAAAAAGTTACGTTGTCCACCCACATGTAACCTTTACATGCGCCCTGAAAAGCAGCCACAATCAGGGAAAAATAACTGCACCAGTCCCCAGGATTGCAACCTCTCTTGCCACATCCTGGGCAAATATTCATGACTCACTTTCCCTCTCATCATTTACCCTCCTCAACCCCATGCATGTCCTTCAACAATACTCTGCTTGATAAAGATTAACTTGAAAAGTACACATACCACCATAAGGTACTCATACAAATATATAAATGCCTATAGAACTATGTTAGGAAAGGGAATAGTTTCTTACCTGTAACTCCATTTCTCCAGCATTGGTATCTTTTGTGGATTCACATGCTTAGAATATTCCCCGTCGTCAGGCTGGGAATCCTCGGTAAGTTATATAGACATTTTCCATAGGAAATTTCCGACACTTTTGTGTCCTATCTATGTCGTTTTGGGGCGCGCACGCTGGCGCCACTAGGACATAGGGGTATATATAGCTCCGCCCCCGCGGCTCCCTCCGATTTCAGCCCCCAAAGTAGTATGGGGGGATCTCTGGTTTGCATGCTCAGGGGAGGCCGGAGGGCGCATGTGAATCCATGAAAGATACCAATGCTGGAGAAATGGAGTTACAGGTAAGAAACTATTCCCTTCTCCAGCATTGGATCTTTCATGGATTCACATGCTTAGAATAGATTGTATAGCAGTATCCCCCCAACATTGGAGGCGTGTATGCAAACCAACATCACAACAAGCACAGTGCCCACTTACTATGGCAACCCATTACATTACAGCATGTTCACTGTACAAGCCCAGTGCCCACTTACTATGGCAACACATTACATTATAGTATGTTCACTGAAAAGACACGACACTTTAAGGCATAGTTGCCGAAGGATGCAACCCCACTTGGGGCTTACCTTATTGGAACAGGTGACGTAGTACTGCCCGCCCCATTTGTGTATCTTCAGCATGTTGCTGTGCGAGACAGTAATGTCGGGTAAAGGTATGTGGTACCGACCATGAAGCCGCTTGGCAGATATCCCCCAGCGGAATTCCGGACCACAAAGCCGTCGACGACTATGTAGATCTTGTCAAATGGGCCCTTGGACGCTTTTCTAGTGGCTTTCCGGTCTTGGAATGACAATAAGAAATGGCCGAAGACACCCATCTGGATAGTGCCTGTTTTGAAATCGCTTTTCCCCTAGCCGCAGGACCATAAGCTACGAAGAGTTGTCTCGTGTCTCTGAAGCTTTGAGTGCGATGGAGATAAAATTTCAACGCTCTTTTCACGTCCAAAGTATGGAGGGTCTTCTCTGCCACTGAAGACGGTGTTGGAAAGAATGTAGGCAACACTATAGCAGCGTGTTTATGGAACATGGAAGGTACTTTAGGTATGAAGTGCGGGTTAGTGGCCAGCACGACTTTATTATTGAAAAACCTCAAATACGGAGGGTCGATCACTAGAGCTTGTATTTCCGACAGGCGACGAGCAGAAGTAATGGCCACCAGGAAAGCCAATTTCCAAGACAAACATTTTAATGATGTCGATGACATTGGTTCAAAAGGGGGTTTCATCAGGGCTGACCAGGTTCGACTCCAGATCGGAGGAAACTTCTTCTTGGGAGGGAAAGTTCGAAACAACCCTTTAAGGAAGTGTTTAACTAGGCGGTCACTGAACAGTGGAGTGGAATGTCTCTTCCGAGTAAATCTCGAGATGGCAGCTAGATGCACCTTTATGGATGAGACAGATAACCCGTTATTTGCCAGGAGCAACAAGTATGGTAGGAGTTGTTCCGGTGTGATCGCCCGCGGGACCAGACCTGGTTGACCTGTGCACCATATGCAGAACCTTTTCCATTTGTATGTGTATGAAGTGTTCGTGGAAGGTGCCCTTGCGGCTTGCAAAATACGACGGCAGTCCGCTGGAATCGCTAATGCGCCAAACTCGGCGAAATCAGGAGCCAGGCCGTCAGACTGAGGTTGTCCGGGTCGTGATGCCAAACGGTCCCTTACTCATGAGACAGAAGGTTGGGGATCTTCTGGAACCTCATTGGTTCTGCCGCTGAGAGGTGAAATAGATCGGAGAACCACACTTGTCTGGCCCAATACGGGGCCACCAGGATCACCCGACAAGGATATCTGTGGATCCATTGCAGAGTCCGACGGATGAGAGGGAATGGGGGGAAGGCATACAGAAACTTGCCCGTCCACGGGAAGGAGAACGGGTCCCCTAGCGAGTCTTGTTGTGGCCACCTGCTCGCATATTTGGAGCATTTCTTGTTGTCTCTCGTCGCAAAGAGATTGAGGGCCGGATGCCCCCATTCCGCGAAGACACGGTGCAGTTGCTGATCGTTCAGTTCCCATTCGTGTAGACAATTCATCTCTCTGCTGAGAGTGTCTGCTTGCACATTTTTCACTCCTGGTAAGTGGAACGCCAACAGATGTATGTCGTGTTGTAGGGCCCAATGCCAGATCTCCTGGGCCTCCGTCGACAGGTTCCTGGAGCGAGTTCCTCCCTGCTTCCGTAGATAAAACATGGTTGTCGTGTTGTCTGTCATGATTCTCACCACTGAGCCCTTTATCTGTGGCAGAAAGGATTTTAGGGCCCAACGCACCGCCCTCAACTCTAGCAGGTTGATGTGGAGGGACAACTCTTCCGATGACCAACGACCCTGAACCTGTAAGGAGTCCAGATGCGCTCCCCACCCAGTTAGAGAAGCATCCGTGACCACTGTCTTCTGGAACGCAGGCTCCAGTAAGGGCATTCCCTTCGTTAGGTGTATGGAGATTCTCCACCATTGAAGCGCCTGCACGAGCTGGCCCTTGATGGTCAACTTGTCCGACCAGCGTCCTCGACTCTGTGCCCATCGATCCACCAAAAATTCCTGAAGAGGCCTCATGAAGAGGCGACAGTTGTCTATCAAGGGTATGCAGGACGACATGGTACCCAGCAGGGACATGTACCTTCGTACTGACACTCTGGTGTCGACCTCCCATTCCGATGCCTTTTGTTGCAGTCTGTGAATCCTTTCGAGGGATGGCTTCACCAGTGCCGACTGTGTGTGGAACTCCGCCCCCAAAAAGACCAAGGTCCTTGAAGGCTTTAACGAGGACTTTTCAAAGTTCACTGCGAAGCCCAAACGTTGCAGGAGGGACAGGGTGGCATCCAGGCTTTCTTGTGCCCTCTCTGGAGACAGCCCCCTCACTAGCCAATTGTCCAAATAAGGGTACACATGGTGACCTTCCTTTCTTAACCAGGCTGCTATTGGAGCCAGACATTTGGTGAACGTCCTGGGGGACGATTTTAGGCCGAATGGGAGGACCTTGAACTGATAGTGGGTTCGTCCGACGACGAACCGCAGAAATCTTTTGTGCCGTCGACGCATCGGGATATGGAAGTATGCGTCCTGAAGGTCTAGCCACGACAAATAATCTCCGGGTTGTATCGATCGGATCACCTCCTGAAGCGTCAGCATTTTGAATTTTAAATTCTTGAGCAGTTTGTTGAGCGCTCGTAGATCCAGAATGGGACGCCATTTTCCATTTGGTTTCTTGACGACAAAGTACCAGGAGTAAACTCCCTGTCCTTTTTCTGCCACCGGGACCAGTTCTATAGCCCCTTTCTGCAGCATAAGCGCCACCTCCTGTAGTAGTATTTGAAGGTGGGGCTGGGCCGAGAACACTGGTGGAATGTGTGGTGGCTTGCCTTTGAACTGTAGAGAATGTCCCAGATGAATCGTGTCCAAAACCCATTAGTCTGTTGTAATGCGCTCCCACTCGTCGATGCGACGAGACACTCGGCTCGCCAGGACGCCCTGAAGCATGACATTGTGGCTCTTGGTTTGCTTATCTTTCGTCGACGAAGGGTAGGCCCCCCGCCGTCTGGAGGTTTGGTAATCTCTGCCTCTACGAGAAGATTGGGCCACACGCCTGTAGCCTTGGGACGAGTAGGAGGGTCTGGTGAAACCTCGGTCTCTAGATGACCCAAGCCGGGAGTTACCAGAGGCCCCTCTGAAGGGACGAAAGAAACGAAAATTCCTACCACTCTGGAGGGCTCCGAGTGACCGTGCCGTGTCAGTATAATTTTTCATGCCCTTCAAGGCCTCATCAACTTTTTCGCCGAACAGTTGTTCCCCTTCACACGGCATATCCAAGACCTTATATTGTACCTCCGGTCTGAACGTAGTGCACTTGAGCCAGGCTTGTCTACGTAGAACTAAGCCATTATTGATTTGCTTAAAACCGGACTCGGCTAGGTCGACGTCAATGTTTATGGCATGGTTGGAGGCCTCCTCTCCTTCCCGCACTAGCAACATTGTGGACTTCTATGTTCCTCGGGCAAATGCTCCAAGATAGGAGCCAGTAGGTGCCACATTTCCCTGTCATACCTAGACATAATTGCTAAGGAGTTGGCTGCTGTAACTGTAGTCGCGGCGACGGACAGCACCTTCTTGCCGAAAGCATCCTGTCTCCTGGCCTCGTTGTCTGGAGGGGTCGTGCATTTATGCTGAGACCGGGCCTTTCTCGCCGCCGCCGCCGATACCACCGACTCCGGCGAAGGTTGAGACGTCAGGCACTTGGGAGTTGATTCCAGAGCCTTGAACTTCTTCTCCAAACGACCTTTCACTGCCGGTTCAGAGAACGGGTGCCGCATGGTCTTCAGGCCCTCTTGCCAGACATGATCCAAAATCGGGATGGCGAATATGGATTTCCTTCTCTTGCCCATATGATCAAAAAGAAAACAATCCTTTTTCTCCTCTTCCGGGACTAAGCCAAACTCTGAACACGCCTTACTCATCATGGCACGGAATGCACCCACTTCGTCAGGTGGGATAGCTTCTCGGAGCTTCCATCTCCGCTTCAGAGTCCCAAGTTGGGTCCCTTGAGGGGGATAGGGAGATGTCTGAACCTGATTCCTCACGGTCAGAGTCCTGTAGTTCTCCTTCTTCTTGCAGGGTAGGGCAATCTTCTGGCGCGTGGGAAGCGGCCGTAATCCTGGTCGACGAGCGAGGAGCCGGGCCCGGCTCATCGACGAATGGCGTAGACTGTCTCCGTGTCAGGGCCCCAGGGTGGGGTATTTGTGTGTCCAAACGCTGTAAAAGGTTTTGTAGCGTATTTAGAACCTCCAAGGACAGAACCGCCTGGGGGTTCAGTAATGACGAGGTAGTAGGGATGGAACCCACCCCCAAGAGCGACATCGCGCTAGTTGGCTGCAGACCCAGATCGATTGGGCGCGCGACCGTGTCGCGTTTGTCGTCAGCCGACGCGATGGAGAAAGTCGCCTCTGGTTGAAGCAGGGCCTCCGGCGGGACGGGATCGAAAACCTCCGGTTGCCATCCCATCGACGGGACCACCGTCGACGATATGTTTCCTACCGCTGCAGTTTGACATGTGGGAGGAGCCGCCGATGACGCAGGCGTCGACGAGCGGGTCGTCGGCGAAGCCAGTGGCGCAGGGCTTTGAGGTGCTCCCGCCGCTTTTGGGGCCGACTTGCTGGCCGCGGCCTCTCGACTCAAGGTAGATTTATGACGGTCTCCTGAGGAGGATTTATATGGTTCTTTTCTCTCCTTTTTAGATGTGGAGGAAGAAGACGACGCCTTGTGTCAAGAGGAGGTGGCCTTCGAATGTTTCTCTGAATGTTTTTCCGAGGGTCGTTTATCGGCCGACTCCGAGGTTCGTTTTTCGGCAGCACGTGCCTTCTTCGTCGGGGGTTCCGACTTACTTTTTGAGGCCGTGAAGCCCACCTCCGATGCCGGGTACGCACCCGCTCCGTCGTTGAGCCAATCAACCAGGTGTCTTTTTCGATCATTGAGGGTTTTTTGGGAGAAACCCTGACAGATTTCAAAAAGTGTCCGCCGTGTGGTGAAGATGAAGGCAGTAAATGCAGTCCATATGACCATCCCCTTCGTACACCTTCTTAAGGCCGCACGTAGCACACGGACGAAACAACGCCTTTCCAGACATTCTCTTAAGAAGAACAAACAGTCGCAGAAGTAGAAAGAACAACCTAACAAAATAGCAGATACGTGAGGTAATCCCACCCCTTTGGAAGAGGGTTGAAATCTGAGGGAGCCGCGGGGGCGGAGCTATATATACCCCTACGTCCTAGTGGCGCCGGCGTGCGCGGCCCAAAACGACGTAGATAGGACACAAAAGTGTCGGAATTTTTCCTATGGAAAATGTCTATATAACTTACCGAGGATTCCCAGCCTGACGACGGGGAATATTCTAAGCATGTGAATCCATGAAAGATCCAATGCTGGAGAAAAAATGTACAATTGTGGCATTATCCCCCCATCTTGACTGGGAGACTACAAATACCAGAATGCAATTCAGCAAAAAGCAAAAAATGCCCTTTGGGTCTGGAAAGGCTTATAACAAAATGTAATGTGTGAAAGGGTTATCTGCTTGTGTTTGACAAATGCAGGGTTCATCTATGATATGATGGACAGTTTACATTCTACCAAAAATAAAAACTTTTTGGTGTTATGTATGAACATCTGAAAATAATGTAGTTTGTTCAAAGCTATTCTGTGTGATATTGGCCTGCAGGATGACATAGATTTAGGCAACTAGTGCTTTCTGTGTGCTTTCAGAATGAAATGCCCATTTGAATTTCTTCACACGGAAAGGTTACGAGTGTCTGGTCCAAAACAATAGTGCCTTAAATGAGCCATCATTTATAAATCGTTCCTAATTTTAAAACTCTCCTTGAAAAAAGAAAGTGCTATGCAGTAATTAAAGGGCCGCAGCTTCTGATGGGGCCGCTGGGTGCGGGTGCTCTAGAGAGCCACATGAGGTTGGGACATGACCGTGACACTGTGGTCTCACACAGCTTGACTTTTAAAGCCGCAAGGCAGTGGACACTTTTCAGCTCTAATCCAAACAGATGCACATACACAGAGGTTCTGTGGCCACAAACAGAGCCACTGAAAAACTTATGTTAACCCATTTTTTGTAAATACAAATATTTGTCAGTGTGAAAAGGCTATTTTGAAAAATGTTAGCCAATTTTAAGATGTGAATCGGCAACCACAAAAAGGTTGCCGAAATGTGTCTACAATTCCTCAAAATAGCTCTGATCACTGATGAATACAAAATAAATATTTACAAAGAAAATGATGTAACATTGAATGTGCAGTGTTTTTGAATGAGGTCATGGGACAGGAGGGGAAGCAATGGGTGAAAGCAAACAAGCATACATGGGGGGAGTAGGGCCCTTTTCTTAATGTCTGCCAAACCCCTTCTCCAGCCACCCCTTCAAACCCTAACTTCCTCCCATCCCTGCTCAAACGAAGGCACCACTGAGATAGGTGAATCCGTTTTTTCCAGCTTAAACCTGGGAGGCACTTTTTCTTCTGGGGGTGTTTTTCCAGCGTTTATCAGATTTCACTGAAATCAGGAACGCCTAGTGTATACTCTCCTGCCCGAACAGCTTTTTACTACTACAAGTGCTTTCTGTGGTCAGTGTCAACTGATAAGAAGATACAACACCTTCGCAGAATTCAACAGATTTGATACTGTCTCAAGAATTACCATTTGGAAGGTATTTAGGGAACATAATGTACCCAAGCCACTGGTGGATTCTATTAAACTATTAGACTCAAAACCTGAGGCATCAGTATGCTGTGGAGTTGCGAGGAGCAATCAAAGCCGTTTATAGTGAATTCGAAGGGTGCGCCAGGGATGTGTTCTGCTTGGTGCCCCTTCTCTTCTTTATATACAAGGGCTAATAGATGCACTAGAAAAGGATGCTATAGATGCCGCAAGAATTGTGAACAAGAAATGGCCTACCCTTTTCTATGCTGATGATGCGGTCATTCTGTCCGCATCCCCTAATGTTCTCGAGAAATCATTGTCAATTTGTAAGAGCAAGTGTAGCAAGCTGGAATTGAATGCTGCCAAAACTAAAGTTGTTGTCTTTAAGCCTCCCATATGAAGAATATTCCTCTGAAAATAATGGCAGATGGCATAACGTTGGAACAAGTCAAGTTTTTTGACTACCTGGGAATTAGGTTACATGAGTCAGGAGGCTGGCCTGATCAACGTACTAAGGCCCAGGCTAGCCTGAGAAAGTATAGCGTTGGAATGTACTCTTTTTTCCAGTCATGGTAGTTGGGCAATTTCCCCGGTCTAGAATTATATGATAAGCAGGCCATACCAGTGGCACTTTATGGGGCATAGCTGTGGGGTTATTCTAAATCGGTCCACTGTCAAGTACTGAGAATACGTTTTGAAAAAGTTTCTGTTGCTACCTACAAGTGCCCCGACATCCTTGGTGCTAGCGCTCCTTAGTGTTTATCCCATAGCCGAACAGATTGCTCTGAAGTCTGTACTTTATTGGGTCAGACTATGGTCTGTACCAGGCCTATCAACTTACTTGGAGGCTCCCAAATTGTTTTTACTTTTGGAAGGGACAAAGAGTTGTGGTTGGCTGGCCCACGTAAAGCATCCATTATATCTGTGGAATGGGAGAGCCCTCTGGGAATAATCCACTGAATTGTAATAATTCTGTCAAAACGGAATTTAAAGCAAAGGGAAGGAGGAAAGCTATGGAAAAGCTGGAAGTGCAGTGGGCTTCCTTGAAGAATGCTCCAGAGTTTTCACGCAGTAACAAATTATGCCACACCTTATCTACCAACTTCCACTTCTCCAAGAAAGCCACTTCCTGGATAAAATCCTTCCTGTCAGACCGTACTTCAAGAGTTACCCTAGGGGAAGAAGCAGCTGATCCTATCCCCGTCCCACTGGGAGTACCACAAGGATCCTGCCTTTCCCCTACACTATACATGCTTCTACAAAACTACTCTTTGCAGCACTAGATGCTATGGGAGTAATTTACACAAACTTTGCCAACCACACGCAATACTTATTCCCATCATAGGTAACCTCAAACAAGACACGGACCACCTTAACAAAATATACTCTCTTATCCAAAACTGGATGGCTAATAATAGCCTTTGTCTCAATGGAGAAAAAACAAAGATCCTCATTATCGGTACCCCAACTAGACTCACCAAACTCCACCCTGACTACACCACCATAGTTATAGATGGCACACCCATCAACATCTCCCACAAAGTGAAAACCTTAGGAGTAAATCTCGACTCCAATCTCACCATGAGCAACCATGTTAGTGCACTAGCATCCTCCACTGTATATACAGCCAAGCTCATCACCTTAAGCAGACCCCTTCTCTCCACCGATAACTGCCTAACCCTTGCGAGGGCCCTCATTCTAACTAAACTAGACTACTGCAATGTTCTACTACTAGGCACCTCAAAAAAATAAACTATCCAAATTATATCTCCTCCAAAACAAAGCACTCAGGTCAGCTATGGGGATCAACAGAAGAGAGCACATCTCTCAACACAGACGGGATGCCCACTGGCTGCCAGTACAAGCAAGAATCCTCCACAAAACTCTCAGCATCACCCATAAATGTATTTCTGACACGGCCTCAATCTACCTCAACCGATGTATCTCCCGCAAATACACTCCCAGAACTCTCAGATCCAGCGCCAGTACACTCCTCCACATCCCACACTTCACCACCGCCAGAGCAGGCAACGACAGCTTCCCCATAGCAGCCAAGCGCATCTGGAATTCGCTCCCCACCCACCTCATCAACAAAACATCCTTCCCGAAGTTTAAGAAACAACTCAAAACCTGGTTGTTATGATATGATATGATATGGCATTTGTAATGCGCCTATACACAAGCGTTTCAAGTGTTTCAAGGCGCGACGAGGCAGGGAGGGGGAAACGGGGGAAGACAGACAACGATCCTACTAGGCCAGGTGTCATTCAGATCGCGCAAGTGCAGGGGAAGGGGGAAGGGACAAGTGCAGTACAAGGTAAGTATATATAATAAAATGAATAGGGCCAGCTGGTGGCAAGTGCAAGGTAAGTGCAGACAAGTGCTGGGAACGGGGGCTGTAGGGATACAGAGACAGTCCCGCAGAGCAGGGGTTGCCAGCGAGGCAGTGCAAGTGCAGAGTGGCTGGGCCCAGGACCGAGGTCGGCGAGAGTGGCCCAGTTGCAGATTCGGTGCAGATTCAGCGAAGAATTAGCAGGGGAGAGGGAGAGAGAAAGCAGAAGCAAAGAGGAAGGTTTTGAGGTGCTTCCGGAACCGTAGATGGTTCTCCTCAAGTTTCAGGGAGGCAGGAAGGCTGTTCCAGAGGGAGGCCCCTGCCGCGGAGAGAGATCTACCCCCAACTCGTTGCTTCGAGAAGCGGCTGACCCAGAGGGAGTTGGAGACGGATGAGCGAAGGGCTCGGGAAGGAAGATATTTAGGAAGAGAGAGTTGAAGGTATTTAGGCCCCAGGCCCCAGAAGGTCTTGTGGACAATGCAGAGGGTTTTGAACTTTATCCTCGCAGCCACTGGGAGCCAGTGTAGAGACTTCAGTCCTGGTTCATCAAATACTAGCAACGTAAGTGCAATACAGACTGTCATATTGCTAAACCATCTCAATATGCTGTCTATGACTGCACTTGCATGCAACTACCCTGTCTGTAACTGCCCAATATGACTAAGGTGATTGTAACAAAATATGCTTGACCAAGATGTATGTACACCGTGATGCCTAATATGACTAAGATGAATGTAACGCAATATGCTTGACTAAGAAGTATGTACGCCGATTAATAGAGGCATATTGTAGGTTGCAAGACTCTGGGGGGATGGGAGGAAAAGAGGGGAGGGGGGTAAATTGGTAATTGTTTTGTTTTAAGCATGTCATGATTCCTGCCCCTCATGTCCCCAGCCCTCCAAGATGTCAGGCTGGAGCCAGGCCTCGATCACCTACA
Organism: Ambystoma mexicanum; assembly: GCF_040938575.1. NCBI lineage: Eukaryota > Metazoa > Chordata > Amphibia > Caudata > Ambystomatidae > Ambystoma > Ambystoma mexicanum. Next base: position 383,141,954 of record NC_090934.1, on the reverse strand, counting down.
TGGCCCTCAAGGGCCTCTCCATCCCTCCAAAGACCCACTTGGAGTCAGACTTGACGCTTGTGGCACCAGACTCACTCACTCCCATAGGATAACATTGGAGATTGGACTTGTAGTGCATTGATGGGGACAAGATGGATGCCCCCACATATTTCGGTTCCCAGAACTGCATGTGCAGTCTAGTCTTTTGGGTGTGGTTCAGCCCAGAGACACCTGGGATACCCAGAGACTATTTAAGCCACGTCCAGGCTGAGAAACATGCTTTGATTTTGCTTTGTCACCCCGAGTGGGACGGATATGCCCAGACGTGGGTCCCGTGCCTGCTGGGCCTAGAGACCCAAGCTACTCCTCACTGATGAGCCCCAACAAGGGCGAAACATGTTTGGGGATGCTTGTGGTCTCGTGCAGAAGGGATGTGACGTAGCAGTTCGGGCTGGACTGCCCCTTTTGGGGTGGGGCCAAGCCTGATTTGCATATGGTCTTTCCCCTTCTGTAATGGCTTGGCGGGCGAAGAACGGTGGTCTGGAGGGTTGCCCAGAGCAATGCCAGTGGTTAAGATTCATTCTAAGCCTTCCAGCCATCAAATCTTTGATTTTGCTTTGTCACCCCGAGTGGGACGGATATGCCCAGACGTGGGTCCCGTGCCTGCTGGGCCTAGAGACCCAAGCTACTCCTCACTGATGAGCCCCAACAAGGGGGAAACATGTTTGGGGATGCTTGTGGTCTCGTGCAGAAGGGATGTGACCTAGCAGTTCGGGCTGGACTGCCCCTTTTGGGGTGGGGCCAAGCCTGATTTGCATATGGTCTTTCCCCTTCTGTAATGGCTTGGCGGGCGAAGAACGGTGGTCTGGAGGGTTGCCCAGAGCAATGCCAGTGGTTAAGATTCATTCTAAACCTTCCAGCCATCAAATCTTTGATTTTGCTTTGTCACCCCGAGTGGGACGGATATGCCCAGACGTGGGTCCCGTGCCTGCTGGGCCTAGAGACCCAAGCTACTCCTCACTGATGAGCCCCAACAAGGGCGAAACATGTTTGGGGATGCTTGTGGTCTCGTGCAGAAGGGATGTGACCTAGCAGTTCGGGCTGGACTGCCCCTTTTGGGGTGGGGCCAAGCCTGATTTGCATATGGTCTTTCCCCTTCTGTAATGGCTTGGCGGGCGAAGAACGGTGGTCTGGAGGGTTGCCCAGAGCAATGCCAGTGGTTAAGATTCATTCTAAACCTTCCAGCCATCAAATCTTTGATTTTGCTTTGTCACCCCGAGTGGGACGGATATGCCCAGACGTGGGTCCCGTGCCTGCTGGGCCTAGAGACCCAAGCTACTCCTCACTGATGAGCCCCAACAAGGCGAAACATGTTTGGGGATGCTTGTGGTCTCGTGCAGAAGGGATGTGACCTAGCAGTTCGGGCTGGACTGCCCCTTTTGGGGTGGGGCCAAGCCTGATTTGCATATGGTCTTTCCCCTTCTGTAATGGCTTGGCGGGCGAAGAACGGTGGTCTGGAGGGTTGCCCAGAGCAATGCCAGTGGTTAAGATTCATTCTAAACCTTCCAGCCATCAAATCTTTGATTTTGCGTTTTCTGCACCTGCAGCGTGACACTCACTGTGTTCGGATCGGTCTCCAGTAGGCCTGCATCTTTCTTCTGCGCTCAGCTCCTGCAAGAACAAGAACACCGTTAGGAACAGCCTTACCTTGCGGTGCTTCTGCCCATCATTCATCGCTCCTTCTGTTCTGCGGGCATCTTCAGCGGTGTCATTCCCATCCCGGCACGCCGCTTCCTAAGGAAAAGGGAAAAGAAGAGAAAAAAGGCATTAGTAAGCATTCAGCAAATCTTCGCTTATTTTTAAAGACTGTACAAGCTTCAAACGCTTACCTGAATCCCAGCCGCTCTGGGGGGAACTCTGTCTCCGGAACTTCTCATCCATCTGCAAGAGGGAAAAGACACTCCAGGTTAGCGTGGAAACATCTAGAGGCGCCGCATACCACGCTTACTCACCGCATTTCTTCTTCATAACCGGCATCCACGCTGAGAACGTTGCGGCACCTAAAAGACGCAGAAAAAGAACTCAGCTCAATACAAATACGAAAGGGTCGCATCGCGCATCGTGCTCTCACTCACCTTCAGCGCTACTCATCTCAGCAGCACGTCGCCATCCCCGGACGCCGGCCATCATCTAAGGAAGGAAAGGAACGAAGTTAGAGAACTGTTCAAAAGACTCATTATACTTACCTGTCGGACTCTTGCCAGTGAAGTAACTAGGCAGCAACGAGCCCGCATCAATCAACGCGCCCCTGCGCTGAAAGTAGTACGGAGAGCACACTTTCCAAGAAAACAAGGCCCAGTCTCCAGTTGAGTAGACTCCAGGGAAGGGTTTGAGGTCGTAAGAGGTCAGAACAGGCTGAGTGACGTCCCCGTGGATACCAGGTGAGCGTTACAGAACGCAAAGCCTCACATCAAAATCCACCTGGGCATCATGGAAACGTCAGAAACCGACCAGTTAGCCCACATGTTGGGGCAGCTACGTTCTGAAGTACATGCAGCCAGGCAGGAGCCCAACACCCTGAGGAGAGAGCTGATAGTAGCCAAAGAATGCACTGATGATTTAAGCTGGCAACTTCTCCAGTCACAAGCAGGGCATGCACCATTGCCGGGAAGCGTGCCCTCGAAGCCAGCACCATCAGCCAATCCCGTTCAGATAACCCTTCCTGGGGCAGTTCCCTTGGCCCCGCCCGAACGATTTATGGGGGATCCCAAGAGGTTTGCAACGTTCATGAACCAATGCTGCCTGCACATCCTTTGTAGACCAGGGGCCTTTCCGAATGACCAATCACGGGTCGCTTTTGTGCTATCCTACCTGAGTGGAAGCGCCGCGGACTGGTCTGTACCTTTTGTGGCCCAAGACGAACCTTTGCTGCATGACTTCAGGGGCTTTCAGCAGGAGATGGAAAAGCTGTTCACCTGTCGTACTCATGGGCAGGCATTGGACAACAAACTTCTGTCCCTACGCCAAGGGAATCAAGACCTATTAACATACATAGCCACGTTCAATAGACTCGTAGTTGAAGCAGAATGGCCAGTGGAGAAGAGAACCACGTTATCTCATCAGGGGTTGCGGGGGGAGCTCAAGGATGTTCTCGCACAAGTAGTGAACCCCCCGAAAGACTGCTCAGAATTCATTGACCTTGTTGTTCAACTGGATCATAGGTTGTAGGACCGAAGAGCAGATCGAACCAGACCGGACCCTCGCCCCATGTATGTGCGTTCAAAGGACAATATTGCCCGCACAACGGAAGGTTCAGGAGAACCAATGCAAATCGGGTGGGTCAGATCCCCCTTGACTAAAGCGGAAAGGGATAAAAGGAGACAGCAGCAGTTATTTCTGTACTGTGGAAGGTCAGGTAATTTCCTTAAAGAGTGCCCTGTGAAGCCACCGAGGAGGACGGTAGGGGCCATGGACAAGGAAGATACCATCAAGGAATCGGAAAACTCCCCAGCCCGGCAAGTGTAGGGGTCCACTTGTCGAGCGAAGAAAGTGAACTACAGACCTCCCATTTGTGGTCTTGATCAATCACCAACAACCATCTCGGATGCACGCAGTAAGAGCGTACATTGACAGTGGAGCCGTTGGGAATTACATCGACCAGGATCTTGCGGCAAAGATGGGGCTTCTGTTATGCCCTAAATCAACCACCGACACTGTTACCACTGTCGACGGCACGGGAATAGCTTCTGATCCAGTATCCCAATGCACTGCAGCTTTAACCCTTCTGTGCCAGGATGGACACCAAGAATCTATCGTTTTCGACCTCATTAAGGCACCACAGTTTTAGTTGATTTTGGGAATGCCATGGTGTCACACGCCGTGGGAGCTGGCGGATATGGCCCCGTTGGCATTTGGGCCGCCATTGATTAGGCCACCACGCTCCCACGCACCGCACAGTGACGGTCTAGGCATCCTAGGCGATGCCGTCAGAAGCCTTTTTCCTTGCGCTCAACCCGGAAGCCTACGCGTTCCAACCTTTGCGTCTAGGCTTTTGGGTTGATACACTGTTTTCCCTTCTGTTTCGACCTCACGGTCGCTACTCCTCCGCATTCTCCTTTCGCTTGCGCAGCGCTCTCTTCCGCGCTCGCCCTGCTGCTCTCCCCTTCTCGTTTTTCTCTCACTCTCCAGCCTCAAGCCGTTCCGCTCCTTCCTCCTTTTCCCATTCAATATTTATTTCCCTTCGCCTTTCCTTCGTCCAGTGCTCACCTGTAGGTCCTTCCAGTGTTCTCTCATTCTGGATCCTTCCGCACCTCCACTGAAACTCCTCATCAAGCTACCATCTGAAGAAAGACCTGTGAGCCGCTGTTTGGAGAGGGGGTTTTTATGCCTTGTGCCTTTTTCCCCTGACCAGTCTGTCACGGAAGGAAGACCCCTCCTAGACTTCTTGTCCAAGGGTCAGGGTGGCTTCCTCCCGCGGCAAACCCTACCTACACTCCAAAAAAAAAGTCTTGTGGCAGAAGAGGTTCGTGGAAAGACAGGAACCAGAGACTACAGGTGAGGAGGAGGAAAGGGAGTGGGGTGACCGGGAGTTGGGGCCATCAGGGACCAAGCCTGAAAGTTTGCAACGTCAAAGAGTAACAATGGCTACCCCTGAGCAAATTCAAGAGCTGGTTACGGCTGTTCAGGCCATGAATGTGGAGCTACAAAATGTCAAGGCTGACAACGCCGACTTAAGACAGATGATAGCCACTCGTGAAATTCGTGAGACTGATTTGCCTCCCATGATGTTGTCTTCAGGTAAATTCGATGGAAGTCCTAAGAAACTGAAAGAATTCTTAGAAGCCTGTTCCATTTATTTTGCATTTCGCCCTCAGACTTTTTCTAAGGTTGGATTTATGGTGTCTAACATGACCGGAAATGCCCTAGCATGGGCTACGCCGCAGGTCTTAAACAACAATCCCATCATTCGAGATTATGGGGCATCCTGGCCCTAATTAAACCTTTGAGCAACCCGAAATTACTCATGTGGCGGCTGAAGAACTTCTTGATGTACACAAGGGTCCTGCAACTTACTTACGTATATTTCTACTTTCAAGCGTCTAGCTACAGAAGCGGGGTGGCCAGAACAGGCTCAATATACCATATTCCGCCGTGGTCTCAGGGAGGAGATTAAAGACGAACTAGCCCGTATCGCCCGACCTACCACTTTATCGGACTTGATGTCTCTTGTTCTTCAGATTGACTACCGACTGAACGAACGAAGGGCAGAACGAGGGAAACATAAGACCCCGGTGTCCCACAATCCTGGTACCTCCTCTCTGCCTCTGTTGCCGCCCCAGAGTAACAAGGAAGAACCTATGCAAATAGGGTCTGCTCGGGCTCCTTTGACTTCAGAAGAGAGAAGAAGACGAAGGGAGACAGGCCTCTGCATGTATAGTGGATCTAGTACTCACCTACTTCGAAGTTGTCCTGATGTTCCACCAAGGAGAGCGGGAAACGACCAACCTTGGAACTAATGGGGACGAGTCTCCGAGGTCTAACTCCCAGTCCCTATGTCACTGTGACAATATCCTCGCCCACCGAGACCATGGATTCGCGCCTCCTGGTAGTCGCCATCCAGTTAGCGACTCCAACCACGGTACTCAATTCTATGGCCCTCTTAGATAGTGGGGCTGCAGGAATATTCATGGACACCCAATGGGCACACCAACAAGGTCTCACCCTACTGAAGCGAGAAGACGTCCAAAAGGTGGAAGGCGTAGATGGGTCTCCCCTGTCGTCTGGTCCCATAACCCACTCTACCGAACTTCTCAAGGTGCTCATACTTCAACATTCGGAGCAGCTGCAGTTCGACCTCATCCGGGCCGCTCACTTCCCAATCATCCTTGGAATCCCTTGGTTTAGGAAACACAATCCAGTCATCAATTGGACCCATAACACTATGTCCTTTGAGTCTGTGTATTGTAGACAAAATTGTCTATCACAACTTCCGAAAGAGATGGTGCAGGTCTTGACTCCCGAACGCAAGGAGGTGTGTGACATTTGTAGTGTTCCTCCCGAACTGGCTGGCTTCCAGGAAGTATTTAATGACAATCCAATTTTGGAAATACCTCCACATCTCCCGGAAGATTGCGCAATAGAACTGATTCCTGATGCCTGATGCCTTAGTGCCTTTTGGGCGCTTGTTCCTATTATCCATGACAGAAAAGAAGGTCTTACGTACTTATTTGGACTCCCATTTAACCAACGGTCTTATCCAACCCTCAAGATCCCCAGCTGGTGCCCCCCTCTTCTTCATACCAAAACGAGACTCATCGGAGTTACGAGCTTGCATCGATTACAGGGGCCTGAATAAGGTCACTGTTCGAGATCACTACCCGATGCCCCTCATCTCCGACATTCTGGAGGCCGTTCAGGGCGCGACCATCTTTTCAAAATTAGACCTGCGGAGTGCCTATCTTCTCCTACGCATACGGAAAGGAGACGAATGGAAGACTGCGTTCAGGACTCCCTTTGAGTTGTTTGAATACAGAGTCATGCCATTTGGTCTAGTCAACGCCCCGGCTATTTTTCAACGCTTTATGGACCGTTTGTTTTCTGACCTGTTATACGTGAACACCATTGTCTACCTTGACGACATCTTGATTTTTTCACCCTCTCCACAGGAACATACTCGACATCTTAAGAACGTTCTCCTTCGTCTCCAATCTCAACACCTCCTGGTTAAACCCGAGAAATGCGTATTCAATACTTCCTCAGTTCCCTATTTAGGTTACATCCTATCCCAGGAGGGCATCATGATGGGTCCGAGAAAGGTGTCCGCCATTCTGGAGTGGCCCACTCCCACCTCACTGAAGCAAATGCAAAGGTTTTTGGGCCTGGCCAACTTTTACAGAAAATTCATTAGGCAATTTTCCCAAATTGTACTGTCCATTACGGCCCTACGTAAGAAAGAGACAAGAACTTTTGTTTGGACAGACCAAGCTAACCAAGCCTTCCAGTGCTTAAAGAAGATGTTCTGTACTGCTCCTGTCCTGTGTCAGCCGGACCAGACCCAACCCTTCATAGTTGAAGCAGATGCCTCTGCAAGTGCTTTGGGAGCTGTACTCTTACAAGTCAAGGACGGAAAAGAACACCCAGTAGCCTATCTCTCCAAGACCCTGTCAGCAAGCCAAAGGAATTATTCCATAATTGAAAAGGAACCATTGGCTCTCAAGACCGCATGCGAAGAATGGAGACACCTTTTGCAAGGAAGTGCCCATTCGTTCATACTGCACACTGACCACAAGAACTTACAAGTGCTCAAAAACATGGAATGTGTAAATTCAAGACAGGCTCGTTGGGCTCATTTCTTTAGCCAATATGACTTTACCGTCACGTATATACCAGTCACACAAAACAGCCTAGCAGATGCCCTATCTAGGCGGGACTCACCAGCTGCACAGTTGGTTCCGCCCCTAGAGTACATGTTTCCTCGGAATCGAATAGTGGGTGTGATTGCCTCCTTCCTGCAAGAGGTTAGATCTGTCACCACGCCTGATCTGGAGATGAAAGTGCCCCACAACCAACAAAGACTTGTCAGATGGTCGGATGGCCTGTTGTTAGTAGATCAGAGGCTATACATCCCTTCGAAGACCCTACAACTAAAGATCCTGAGATGGGGCCATGATCACGTTACTTCAGGTCATAGAGGTGCACGAGGCACCCTTGACCTAATAGCTCGTTCTTTCTTCTGGCCCTCTCTCTTTCAAGACGTTAAGAAACATTGCTGCACCTGTCAGACCTGTGCCAAGAGTAAGAATTCCACTCATAAGCCCTATGTCTTATTAGTGCAACCAGAGTTACCTGTTCGGCCCTGGTCCCAGATTTCAACAGATTTTATTGTTGACTTGCCTCCGTCCTATGTGTACTCTTGTCTGATGGTTAAGGTAGATTCCTTTTCCAAACTGGCTCACTTCACTGCGCTTCCAGGGGTCCCGTCCGCTTCTGAAATGGCAGAGGTGTTTCTCAAAGAGATTTTTAGGTTACATGGTCTACCCTATAAGATAATATCTGATCGTGGCTGTCAATTTACTTCTCGATTCTGGGGAGCCTTGTGTCAACGGTTAGGCATCGAGCGGGCCATCTCCTCTGGTTTCCATCCCCAGACTAATGGCCAAACCGAATGACTCAACGCCTCCCTCGAACAATATCTCAGGTGTTATATCAATAGCTTACAAGATAATTGGGTAGCCCTATTACCGACGGCAGAATTTGCATATAACAATGCCATACACACTGCCACAGACCTTAGCCGTTATTTCTGTACTTACGGTATGCACCCACGTAGCATACTCCCAGTGTATAGCCCTCCCCCCAGCGTTCCCACTATTGAATCTACTCTAGCGGGAATAGCCTCAGCCCACAAAATTGCTCAGCAGAGCCTGCTCAAGGTCCGCAGGAGATATAAGGGACATGCTGACCGGTTCCGAGTGCCCTGCCCCAATTGGAAGGAAGGTGATCGAGTATGGCTATCTACTAAGTTTTTGCCCCGGTGGCTCCTTCCAACGAAATTGGCTCCTAGGTATTTGGGGCCTTTTAAGGTTTCGAATAAAAGGTAAACCCTGTAGCCTATAAATTACTACTTCCAAAGAGCATGAACCGTATCCACCCAGTTTTTCATTCCTCCCTCCTTCGTCCGGTGGATCCAGACACCCCCTCCACAAGGAATAAAGGCATACCTGGCCACGTTCTGTCCACCCCAGAGGAATATGAGGTGGCGGGCATAATGAATTCTAGATACAGAAAGGGTCGACTGGAGTATCTAGTGTCTTGGAAGGGATATCCTCGATCAGAGGACTCCTGGGAACCTGTGACTCACGTCCATGCACCTATTCTGACCCGACGCTTCCATAGGCTCCATCCGGGCAAACCAGGTGGCATAGGAAAGGGAGGGGGGCATACTGTCACACGCCGTTGGGAGCTGGCGGATATGGCCCCGTTGGCGTTTGGGCCACCATTGATTAGGCCGCCACGCTCCCACGCACCGCACAGTGACGGTCTAGGCATCCTAGGCCTTTTTCCTTGCGCTCAACCCGGAAGCCTACGCGTTGCAACCTTTGCGTCTAGGCTTTCGGGTTGATACGCTGTTTTCCCTTCTGTTCCGACCTCATGGTCGCTACTCCTCCGTATTCTCCTTTCGCTTGTGCAGCGCTCTGTGCCGCGCTCGCCCTGCGGCTCTCCCCTTCTTGTTTCTCTCTCTCTCTCTCTCTCTCTCTCTCTCTCTCTCTCTCTCTCTCTCCAGCCTCGAGCAGTTCCGCTCCTTCCTCCTTTTCCCATTCAACATTTCTTTCCCTTCGCCTTTCCTTCGTCCAGTGCTCACCTGTAGGTCCTTCCAGTGTTCTCTCATTCTGGATCCTTCCGCACCTCCACTGAAACTCCTCATCAAGCTACCATCTGAAGAAAGACCTGTGAGCCGCTGTTTGGAGAGGGGGTTTTTATGCCTTGTGCCTTTTTCCCCTGACCAGTCTGTCACGGAAGGGGGGCCCCTCCTAGACCTCTTGTCCAAGGGTCAGGGTGGCTTCCTCCCACGGCAGACCCTACCTGCACTCCAAAAAAAAAGCCTTGTGGCAGAAGAGGTTCGGGGAAAGACAGGAACCAGAGACTACAGGTGAGGAGCAGGAAAGGGAGTGGGGTGACCAGGAGTTGGGGCAATCAGGGACCAAGCCTGAAACATGGTTGGTAGCTCACAATCCTCAAATTGATTGGCGAGCAAAAGAATTGGCCTTTCCCAAGACTAGCGCCCACACATGTTATCGCCAAGAGAAACAACCAATAGACACCAGAAGCTCCATGCTTGCGACTGTGGCAATCGGCACCCTACCAAGTGAATGCCAGGACTTTCAAGATGTCTTTCACAAAGAACAGGCTAATACCCTGCCACCGCATAGACCATATTATTGCCAAATCGACCTGATACCCGGCGCACAAATCCCTTGTGGGCGAATTTACGCACTCATGGAACCAGAAAACCAGCACCTTAAGGCCTATCTTGACCAATACATGGCCAACGGGTTCATCCGTTCCTCGAAGTCTCCAGCAGCCAGTCCTCTATTCTTCGTACTGAAAAAGGAGGGGGACTTGAGAACGTGCATCGACTATCGCGCACTGAACCAGATTACCGTAAAAAAACGCTACCCCCTGCCACTGATCCCTGAATTGCTTGATCAAGTCAAAGATGCCCAAATCTACACAAAACTAGACCTGAGGGGGGCATATCACCTTGTTCGCGTAAAACAGGGGGACAAATGGAAAACTGCTTTTCGCACCAAATACGGCTTGTACGAATATCAAGTAATGCCCTTTGGCCTTTGCAACACGCCTGCAGCATTTCAATACTTCATGAACGATGTCCTACGGGAATTGATTGATGTCTGTGCTCTAGTGTACATCGACGATATTCTAGTATATTCCGCATCAAAGCAGGACCACGTTAAACACGTCTGATCCGTATTGGAGAAACTCCGTCACCACCAGCTCTATGCCAAGCTCGAAAAGTGCTCATTCCATGTCTCCGAGGTGGAATTCCTGGGCTTTATTCTCAGCCCGAATAGAATCCGAATGGATGTACACAAGGTAGATGCTATCCTGAACTGGCCATCCCCAAATTCATTCAAGGGGGTTCAAAGTATGCTGGGTTTTGCAAACTTCTACTGCCGGTTCATCCCAGGATTTTCGCAAATCATGCATCCCATCATGTCATTGCTAAGGAAAAGCAACAAAAAGTTCCAGTGGACAACAGAAGCCGAGGAAGCTTTCCAGGACCTCAAAGCAAGATTCGCATCTGCCCCAATCTTACGCCACCCTCGCCCTGATCTCCCATACCTGGTGGAAACGGATGCCTCAAGCATGGCTATGGGAGCTGTCCTCTCACAAAAGGACCCGAAACGGGCCAGTTACACCCTGTTGCCTTCTGGTCGTGTAAATTCACACCCTCTGAACTCAATCTGCTGTCACAGACAAAGAACTCCTGGCCATTAAGTCAGCCTTTAAGGCATGGAGGCACTACCTCTTGGGCGCCAGACACACAATCACCGTAATAACTGACCACCGGAACCTCCAGTACCTAAAAATGGCAAAGGCCCAATCCTCACAACAACTATGTTGGGCTCTTTTTTTTGCTGAATATGACTACGTGATTACATTTCCACCAGGGGTGAAAACGGGAAGGCCGATGCCCTTTCCCGTATGGGGGTGGAAGAGCAAGGGTATCAGACCCCTGACACAATAGCAATCATCCCGAGTGACAAGCTCCTAGGAATCACAGCAACCATAACTCAGAAACAATTACATGAAGAAATCCAAAACCTGATGAGTCCGGAGCAATTACAAGCGTGGAGTGCACAAGGAGAACATTACATGATAAAAGATCAGTTTCCCTACTTCAGGAATTGTTTATTCTTACCAAACCAAGAACTACGAGAACAAGTCATGTCCGGTTATCATGATTCCTTGATCGAGGGCCACCCCGGAATCGCTAAAATTCTAGCCAAAGTAAAACGAAATTATTGGTGGCCCACATGGCGTAAAGACATTGTCCAATTCATCCTATCTTGTGGAGTGTGTACTCCAAACAAGTCATCCAAGCAGAAACCGGCTGGGCTATTACAACCATTGGAAATCCCACCAGCACCCTGGCACACGTTGTCTCTCGATTTTTTTACTGACTTACCACCCAGTTAAGGGTTTAACACTGTTCATTTGGTCGCGGACCTATTTTCAAAAATGGCACATTTCATTCCTCTTAAGGGGCTCCCAAATGCTTCCACTCTGGCAAAGGTATTTCTTGAAGGCATCGTACGGCTCCATGGGTTTCCTTCAGTTTTGGTCTCAGACCGCGGTACTCAATTTGTATCTAACTTCTGGAGAAAATGCTGATCTATGGCCCATATCGACATCCGGCTATCCACCAGTCACCAACCCCAAACGGATGGTCAAAATGAGAGGACAAATCAGACGCTCAAGCAATATCTGCGTTGCATGTTACACCAAGCTGAAGGAAGCTGCTTCGACCTATTATGGATAGCTGAATATGCTTATAATAATTCCCTACACACCAGCACTGGGCAGACACCCTTTTATACCATGTATGGCAGGCACCCACGTACTTCTGAGTTGGACGTTCCTACAACCCTGGAAATGCCAGCAGTCAAAACCTTGCACACGACCATTTCTCAAACCTTTAAAAGGGCAGCTGAACACCTACTTCAAGTAAAGAATCGCCAAAAGAAGTTTGCTGATGAACACCGAGCAAAGGCCCCCAACTACCAAGTGGGAGACAAAGTCTGGCTGGCGTCTAAACACGTGTCCATTAAAGGAACCCGAACTTTCCGTCTAAGATACCTGGGTCCATTCACCGTCACCTCCGTGATAAATTCTGTGGCGGTCAGACTAGCTTTGCCGTCAAACATGCAGATTCATCCTGTGTTCCACGTGTCTCTCCTTAAACCTGTTCAACCTGGGACCCGGGTAGCAACGCCACCGCAGCCAGTAGTAATAGCCGGGGAGCCAGAATTCGAAGTCAAGGACATCCTGGATTCAAAGTACGTCAGATCCAAATTATACTACTTAGTAGACTGGAAGGGGTATGGTCCACAAGACAGGACATGGGAGCCTTGTGAATACACCCATGCACCTCGCTTGCTTAGACGATTTCATCAAAACCATCCAAACAAACCAGGACCGGACAGAAGAGCCACCTTGAGAGGGGCCTTGGGGGGCGGGGAGGAGTGCTGTCATGATTCCTGCCCCTCATGTCCCCAGCCCTCCAAGATGTCAGGCTGGAGCCAGGCCACGATCACCTGCATGGCCCTCAAGGGCCTCTCCATCCCTCCAAAGACCCACTTGGAGTCAGACTTGGCGCTTGTGGCACCAGACTCACTCACTCCCATGGGATAACATTGGGGATTGGACTTGTAGTGCATTGATGGGGACAAGATGGATGCCCCCACATATTTCGGTTCCCAGAATTGCGTGTGCAGTCTAGTATTTTGGGTTTGGTTCAGCCCAGAGACACCTGGGATACCCAGAGGCTATTTAAGCCACGCCCAGGCTGAGAAACATGCTTTGCGTTTTCTGCACCTGCAGCGTGACACTCACCGTGTTCGGATCGGTCTCCAGTAGGCCTGCATCTTTCTTCTGCGCCCAGCTCCTGCAAGAACAAGAACACCGTTAGGAACAGCCTTACCTTGCGGTGCTTCTGCCCATCATTCATTGCTCCTTCTGTTCTGCGGGCATCTTTGGCGGTGTCATTCCCATCCCGGCACGCTGCTTTCTAAGGAAAAGGGAAAAGAACAGAAAAAAGGCATTAGTAAGCATTCAGCAAATCTTCTTTATTTTTAAAGACTGTACGAGCTTCAAACGCTTCCCTGAATCCCAGCCGCTCTGGGGGAACTCTGTATCCGGAACTTCTCATCCATCTGCAAGAGGGAAAAGACACTCCAGGTTAGCGTGGAAACATCTAGAGGCGCTGCATACCGCGCTTACTCACTGCATTTCTTCTTCATAACCGGCATCCACGCTGAGAACCTTGCGGCACCTAAAAGACGCAGAAAAATAACTCAGTTCAATACAAATACGAAAGGGTTGCATTGCGCATCGTGCTCTCACTCACCTTCAGCGCTACTCATCTCAGCAGCACGTCGCCATCCCCGGTCACCGGCCATCATCTAAGGAAGGAAAGGAACGAAGTTAGAGAACTGTTCAAAAGACTCATTATACTTACCTGTCGGACTCTTGCCAGTGAAGTAACTAGGCAGCAACGAGCCCACATCAATCAACGCGCCCCTGCGCTGAAAGCAGGACGGAGAGCACACTTTCCAAGAAAACAAGCCCCAGTCTCCAGTCGAGTAGACTCCAGGGAAGGGTTCGAGGTCGTAAGAGGTCAGAACAGGCTGAGTGATGTCCCCGTGGATACCAGGTGAGTGTTACAAAGCACCATGTTGGGGTGCACTGTATGTTGTTTCTTGTGAAAACCAATAAAATACCTTTAACATTTTTTTTTAAAGTATGTACGCCGCGATACTCAAGGGTTTGGGTGTGTAATCAAATGCAATCAATAAATAAATAAAATGACCAGAAACTTGATGAGCTTCTGGGTGAAATTCAACCCCCTTACGAGCGTTCTCTGTACATATGAATGAGGCTGGGGATATTGCATATAGCATGGTACACCAGTACATGGTCAACATCAAGATCTGGGCTATGCCCACTGTGTGCGTCTACTAATGAAACATTAACAAATTACATGCTAATTTGCCCTGTTACTATGGCTTTAAGGAGAGTGTATTTGAAATCATTATTTGCTGCTTAGGGAGTGCGTGGCGCGAAGGCAGCTATACAACTATTAATGTGCTTATTCGATAGGAAAATTGTTTTTTCATCTGCACGTTATGTTCATCGAGTCTGGCTATTCAGGCAGAGACACATGGGAAGTGTTTTTAATAAAGAGGCCGTGAGTGTGCTCTCCTCATAAAAGTGATAGTGGATGAAGATGTAATACAATTTTTGACTCGTGTTTTAGGACTTGCTCTGTTAATTTGATTGTTCAATATATGCTTTTTTATTTTATTCCTTTGTAACACTTGTATATCTAATTTATTGCATTTTCTCTTGTATTAATTGTTAACATTGAATTTATGTAAAGGTTCTATACCGATTAAAGCTGTTGAATATATATTCAACAGATTGCAGCTTTATAAACTTAAACAACTTTTCAGGGAAACCAAGATTCACATTGATGCTCTTTAATACCCATCTGTAAACATATGCTCCTCTCCTTCTGATGTCTGTTCCCAGAAGGGCAGCCTTTTTGCCACTCTTTGATTCCCCACTGCACAAGCAACCAAAGACTGTTTGAGATCGGGTTTCTTCCTCGCTCTACCTAGGTTTTGGCAATGTGTATGTGTCCTGCCCTGTACCAAATGTACACAATAAGGGAAATACATTTCAGAGTTCGTATACCTTGCATTAGCTCCCGTCTTGTTTACAAATTGGTCCACTGTTGTGTCTAATCTCTGTATCCATATATAGTGTGACCTCTGTGTTGGCCTCTGTTAAGATCAGATATGGGAAAGACTTTGGTTGCATTAGTCTAATCAATTGTTCAAGTCTTACTATTCTCAGTATATGGTCTCCATTTTTACACTTGCACTGACCACAATCATCTCATCAGCAAGTCCTACCCATGACATTACTGCATGATTGTTGTTAAGAGTAATCTGCTGGTACCGATCCCAAGGGCTTTCACTAATCTCATGCAGACCCCTTATCATATTCCAGTACACCCTTTCTTCTGATCAATCAGTGTTACCCAGTTTATTTGCCTACCTTCTCTTTCTCTCTGTGCCACTTTGCTTTCTGCCTGCTACTGCCTCTACAGTTCTTGTGACTACCTGTCTCCACAAAGATCAACTTAGTATGTACCCTGTTTCTGTTATATGCTAAGTGTTACCTCCCGAGTAGCCTCAAAACTACAGTGTGTTTATCTATTGCCCTGTGGGCCCCTGGTAGATGCCTGCTAACCGAAAGCCAGACAGAAGGAACCCAGACTGTCTGCAGATTAGAGTGTGTTTGGTGATGACCTCGTGAACACTGGACCCTGTTTTTCTCCTGACTGTTAGGAAAGATTCTCTTTACTGCACCTTTTCTTCCATCTTTATGGAACCACTCAACTTTTTGCTTTTATTTTTGCTTCACTGCACTGGTATTTGTTCAAATGTTATGGGAAAAACTGATATGTCCTTAAGGCTATCAGTGCTTGGAAACAGTGTTTCCCTTAGTCGTGTTACTATGTTGCTACTTGTGGTTACTTTTGTATCACTTGTGGTAACTTTTTATCATTGCACAAAGCAGCTTACACTGCAGTGCAATGGGGTGCATTTTTTTTTTGCCCTAGACTAACACTCAAAGGATTTTTTGGTTACTCTAGATGTGCTTAAAAGATGGGCTGATGGCAGCAGTGACCTTTCCCCACTGGTCAAACATGGCCATGCCACAAGATTTTCACCTGTTCTTTTTGCCATCTTGTTGTTTAGCCTTCTTCCTGGCCTCAGAGTCCGGGAAGACCCTTATAAGGACTTCGAGTGCCTGGGAAAGCAGCAGTTTTTGGCAGGCTACTGGAGGGCTTTGTGTTTTTGCAGGCATGATGTGGGCTGGGTCAGTCTGACCCTAATCCACATCCAGGTTTCTTTGTGTCCGAGTGGTATGCATGAGTGTTCCCGCCAGTGGTCCTGATTGGACCACTTTGGGATGTGTGTGTGTGGGATAGTTCTGCTATTGGCTAGTGGGAATTTCAGCTCCTACCTGGCTTTTAGGATAAGAAGAGGACCCCTGCATGTATTCTTCAGAGATCCTAGAGAAACCTGAAGGAGCCAAATATCCTATCCAGCTGAGAGACCTGCGAAGAAACCTGAAACCTGATTGAAGGAAGCCTGGCAACCGACTTCTGCTGCAGTCCTGGTGGGGCTCTGTCTGTCTCGTGATCCTTAGTAGCCCTATGAAGGTGCTACGACCATTGGAGTTGAGGGACCATCCATTCCCGACGTCTGCTCGGTGCCCAGCATGAAAACCGCCTTCGTAAGTGCCCTGGAACCGTCCTGTGGCTGAGCAACTTTGTTTTTGGGCTACCGTGTTAACTTCGTTGCCGTTATGAATTTTCGCCTGAAACTTGGCACACCTTCAGCTGCCACTTCAACGGCACCCTTTGCGAAACTTCAGAGTCCTAGCACAAAGGGGACCCGAGAAAGACCGCAAAGCCCGACCGCGGCCACTGAGTCCTGTTGCATCGCTGTGCGCGGTGTGCACCATCCGAAACCTGCTTACCTGACACAAGTCCAGTCCTGAGAGGGGTGCTGCATCGTTTGTTTTTGCATTCTTCGACCGAGAGTCCTTGCACCAGCAAAATATCCCAACCAGAGTTATTCTCGAACCTGCAATCCCTGGAAAATCGAGGACCGCGGATTTTGGCGGCAAAAGCAAAGTAGGATGACCTTCCTTTGTTCTGCCAACTCTAGAGAAGATTTGGAGTAAGGGGGGTAAGTTACAGAGCTTTTAACCTACTCCAATTAGAAGTCAATGGGCTTATAATAATTCTATTTCTTACACTATTGGCTTTGCCAATGCTTGCCTTTGCAAGACTTCTGAATGTTGGGAATAATTTTGGGCACTAGTCTACATTTAGCCCTATCTCTAAGAACCCTTCACTGGACCCTAGAGACACTACCTGCATTTTTTCCTTCATCCTAAGTTCTGTGGAACTGTTTTTTTTTTTTTTGCATTTTTAAAGCGCTCACACAGCCCACGGGCATTGAGGCACTGTTACAGGAATTGTTATGTTTTTTAGTTGCATAGTTGTTTTTTTTTGTCTTAGTTGCGTATTTATAACGCGCTTAGATACCCAGAGGTTTCCCAGCGCGGACCCAGGGATCTGTCGTCTTGCTTCCAAGGTGAGCACGCTGCCGCTGAGCTATCCTCCTGGAACAATATCCTGAACAATAGGGCACAAGGCCCCAGGCAATTTAGGGCTGGACAATTTTAGGTAGGGATCATCTCTGTGGACCGTTTGGTGTATGATACTTACCTATTCATTCCTTTGCAGGAGTATTTGATTTGTATTGTGCATTTGGACCTGTGAATGTATATATGTGTTTAGTTTGATAGTATTGTGTGACAAGTCTACCTGCTTGTATTCATTTTAAATAACTGTATTTTTATACATCCCGTCTAAGTGCAATTTGTGACTCACATTGTGTGACCTCATTGTGGACCCTTTACAAGCTCACCACCTCTGAAGAACTTAGCCTAAGACCACCTGTCACTGCTACCTAAACTGGTTTGGTTACAGCTTCCCAGAGTTGTCCCTGTCACAATATAGGTTGGCCTTCTATACATCTGTCCACTAGGCCAGAGTATAGAAAATCAGTCCTAACACTGACTGCATTGGAAAAGCAGTCTTTCTACCCTCTGTGCTAAACAGCTGCTCTGGCCCGTTACTGCAGACTCTATTTCAACATAGCAACCCACACAGAGCGTGTAGCGTAGTGTGTTGCAGAGTGTGTTTGGCAGTGACCTCGTGAACACCGGACCGTGTTTTTCTCCTGACTGCGTTGGAAAAGCAGTCTTTCTACCCTCCATGGTAAACAGCTGCTCTGGCCCATTACTGCAGACTCTATTTCAACATAGCCGCCCACGCTGAGCCTGTAGCAGAGTGTGTTTGTTGGCGGTGTTTAGCGGAGCGAGGTAAAGCTTTTCTGTGACTTTTACTTTGTCATTCTTTCCCCAACTTACTGAGAGAGCAGCTAGTGTACTTTATTTTCATTTGAGTCTACCTCGCGCTGCGAGTGGTAGTGACAAGGTAAGTCGCTACAGTTCAGTATTGCCTTATCATGCCAGGAAAGGCTGTGAGCAAAAGCAAACATTACAACTTGCGGAAATCTAAGCCCTACGGCAAAAGCGCTGGGTATCAACGCGAAGACCATGCCACCTTGAATGCTAATAGCAACAGAAATAATGTATCATCTGTAAATGATGCTCAACACAAAACGAGGGCACAGACTGGAAAAATCCCGGGCCAAATTACTGATTTTTTCACACCCGGATATATGGAGCCAATCTGGGTGCTGACCAAAGAAACACCCACCATCAGTGCGCAAGTCCATGCTAGTAATGGAAACGCCAATATGAGTATATTATCTGCCACATCATTCGGCCTGATTAACAAGAACTCACTCCTTGATCTATGTTATCGATAATGCGGCTCAAATAGAGCTGCGGCTGAAGTCGAGAACTTTTGTAGTGAGCATGTTAATGAGCGATCCGATCCTGTGAAGCAAGGCATGGAAATTAACTATTCAAGAACTTGGCTTCGTTTGTCAAATACTCCCTCTTTATTCTCTATGCTTCCCAAGAGAGTGGAGGGAACAATAGAAGGATGAAAAATACTGCCGTCACGGAGCAAAATAACTCGAAGAAGAATTATGGTATTCCAAAAACAGAAATAGAATGCCTCCTTCGAATAGCCTGTTGCACTTTGCACTACAGATATTCATAAAACTATGCAATAGGATTTACTTGCAGTCTCTAAAGCATTATGAGCTCTTAGAAGCCCTTTATAAATATCATAAGGACACACAAATGCAAAGTGCAGGCAAAGAAACAGTTGAAGATCAAATGAATAAAACGATGGATTAAGTTTCTGAGAATGCTCCAGCAGTGACTCATGACTCCTCTCGAAATGTAGACAACAGACTAGATTCCCCTCTGACTTAACCTACTCACAAGCAAGCCAGAAAACAGGCAAAAAAAATGCAAACCGCAAAAAGAAAAGATACCATCTTTGATCAGCATAGAGGAGGTTGTGCTTGACTCACGTCAACCCCTAAACTCTACAGCTACTTCGCTAAGTGAACCAAAAGTAAAATCTAGACGACTACGTAAGCAGGCAAACCGCAGAAGAAAAAGACAATCACAGAAAACAGGCACATTAACTAGCTGGCTATTGCAGGATTGCAGACTAAGTAACACTGAAGTGCCTGAGGTGAACTCATAACAATATGACCTCATTCGCATTGTGTTGTGCCCTATGGTCGCCCAGACCCCACTTGCATTGTGTTGTGCCCTATGGTCGCCTAGACCTCATTCGCATTGTGTTGTGCCCTACCTATAACGCCTATGCCCCCTTCACGCCACTCCCCTGTACATTACCTTAGCCCCAGCATGCTACTCTGCCTGACTGCGATCATGTTCCCTTTCTGTGTCATGCAAAGTAACATACCCTGCACTGGCAACAGTTACCTAGCCTATAATAATGGTTTAGTCAGACCCGCCTGCCCAAGACACCACCCGATCACCTGCCCTACACCATTCCTGCCCACCACACCAGCCTTCCCCCCGGATACCAAGTCCGCCCTTCCCACCCATAGACATGCACACGTTCCGCATGTCGCAGCTAACACACACCTAGCTGTCTATAAGCAGAACCCCATCAACACGAGAGCATCTTGCCCTACCATTGACTACAACACCTCTACATTAGCTAACCCAACCAACTCCCGTAACACTACCCTCATCCCCTCCGATCGGAATTCTAGACTTGGCGCCAGAACCCACCACAGACCTAGCAAAGGCCCTACCAAATCACTCAATAAGATCAACCCTCACACTGTAACACCCATCAACACTATCCATCCCAGTCTTAAAGGAGCTCTCCTAAATGTCAGATCATTAGTCGCCCATGCCTCAGAAGTCGCTGACATTATTCTAACAAACAACCTGGACTTCCTTGCGGTAACCGAAACATGGCTGCACGATGCTGCAGGTCCATCTCTTACCCTAGCCATACCTGATAACTACACCATCCTTAGAGCAGATAGACCGAACGCTCGAGGTGGCGGCGTAGCTATCATCTTTAAGTCCACGCTTGACATCAGACTATCCTCTGCTCCCCCACTCAAATCCTGTGAACACATTACAGTCAAATTTCAAACCTCCCCTAAAAGTACTATTACGCTGCACTTAATTTACCGACCCCCGGGCCCTCCTGGCTCATTTGAGGAAGACATCACTTCACTAGTTGCTGAAAGCTCCAAACCATCAGCACAATTGATTATACTCGGAGACTTTAACCTTGGGTTTAACGACCCCCTAGACACCCCAGCCACTGCCCTGGCCATGGCATTAGAGGAGCATGGCCTCCAACAACTTTGCTCCAAACCCACCCACTCGAAAGGCAGAATCCTTGACTGGATAACTACCCTTAACTGCAACATTACTACGAAAGATCCCACACAACTTATCTGGACTGACCACCACCTCCTCCCGTTTGACATTCTTACCAGCAACTCAGCACATAAAAGGCCTATCATGGCACCTGCCTGCCCTACTAGGAAAAAGAGCAATATCACAGCGGAAGCCCTAATACCTCTGGTGATCCCTACTTTAAACGCACTACCCGCCACAACGGACTTGAACCAACTGGTCAACGCCTACAATGAGTCCATGGCCAAAGCCATTGACATCATTGCCCCACTGAAACTGCGCAAAGGAATACCCAAAGCGCACCTGAACACATGGTTCACCCCGGAGCTGAAAACCCTGCGTCAACAAAAAAACAAACTTGAAGCACTCTGGAAATCAGTGCCTTCTATAAATAACAGAACCAATCTCACCAACATCTCCACCCTCTACAAAAATGAGATTATACGGGCCAAGAAAGAATCTCTCAATACTAGGATCTCCCAGGCAAGCTCCAGTACTAAGGAGCTCTTTAACATACTAAAGGAATTAGAAAACCCCATTACCCCCACTGACTCTTGCACTAAGGATAAACCCTGGTGCACAGGGATCCAGAATGCCCTAGCTAACAAAATCTCAGGGCTCCAAACTAAAATCAACAACAAACGACAACAACTCACTCTCGATCCCACCTCCTTCCCCACGCCCCCTCCACCTACTGCCACTAGTTCAGGCTTCACCTTCAAAAAGGTATCCATATTGGAGGTTCAGAAAATTATAGCATCCCTTAAACCATCGAATTGCAAGGGGGACAGCTGCCCCGCACAGATCATAAAAGATGCAGCTAGGGATCTCTCCCCATTTATCACCAAATTAATAAACCTGTCCTTCGCCAACAACATGGTCCCCAGCAATCTGAAACAGTCCTGGGTCCTACCGCTACTAAAAAAAACTACTCTCAACCCTGACATCCCCACGAATTACAGACCCATTACCACCGTCCCATTCCTACTAAAAATCTTGGATAGAGTGGCTTATTTACAAATCCAGGACTACCTTGAGGCCAATCACCTACTAGGAACTCGCCAATCTGGCTTTCGACCACAACACGGGACAGAAACGGCCCTTGTTGATCTCAAATGCCAGATAGACGAACTCAAAGACAAAAACAAGGCTGCCATCCTTCTACTCCTTGACCTCTCCGCTGCCTTTGACCTGGTCGACCATAAAATCCTGTGCAACCATTTGTCTCTGGCAGCACACTTCTCCCACTCTGCAGTCACATGGATCCAATCTTTCCTGGACAACAGAACCATGCGGGTCTTCTCCCCCCTAGCAGCGGCTGACCCCATCCCCATCACCTGCGGTGTCCCACAAGGATCCTGTGTCTCACCTACCCTTTACAATATTTTCACCAAGCCCTTATTCGACAAGCTGGACAATCTGGGTGTCACCTATACTAACTACGCAGATGACACCCAGATACTCCTCACCCTATCAGGCAACTACAACAAGGACGCCAAATGGATCAATGAAGTCTTTTCCATCATTCAGGCATGGATGGCCACACATGGCCTATGCCTGAATGATGACAAGACTGAATTGCTTCTTGTCGGCTCACCGAACACTATCAGTAAACTCTGTCCCGGCTACACTAGCTTCACTATTGACGGTAACACCATACCCATTGCCAAGAGCGTAAAAACCCTCGGTTTCTACCTAGACACGAACATCAACCTAGCTAAACAAATCAACATGACCGCCTCAGCCACTGCCTACACCGGTAAACTAATCAGGGCCTGCAGACCACTGATCTCCCCTAGCAACTGTCTCATCCTAGCCAGAGCACTCATTCAATCTAAACTGGATTACTGTAATAGCCTCTATGTAGGTGCCAACAAAACAGTAATCAATAAATTGCAAGTTTTACAAAATAACGCACTCCGTGCCGCCCTCAATATTCCTAGAAGGGAACACATCTCCGCCACCAGAACTGCCTGCAAATGGTTGTCCATCCAACAGAAAATTGACTTGAAAACCATATGCCTTACTTACAAAGCCCTCAATCATCTTGCCCCACCCTACCTCTCGAACAAATTTACACTAAGACAGAACACTAGAACCACCAGATCGTCCAACTCATTACAACTAACAGTTCCCAAATACTCCCTCAAAAGAGCTGGAGGATCCAGCTTCCCAACTTTGGCATCACAACTCTGGAATTCCATCCCACTGGATATTAAATCTACACCTACTTTCCAACCCTTCAGAACTAAGGTCATTTCCTGGTTAACCAACAAATAACTGTCCTACCACATATGTATGCACTCCGAATGTCCAATTTTATGTATATTGTTTGAATACTATTATCTATGCCCTATCAATACTGTACTATTGTCTTTTACCTGTAACCTGATGTTCAAAGCGCATATATACCCCCGGGTCAAGAGCGCTATATAAATAAATAAACAAACAAACAAACAAACAAACAAATATAATCGAACTGAGAGTGTGCTGATTAGTGGAGCAACCTCTGCAATCAACTTGTTACCTATGACCAAGAATACTACTGCGGCTGCCAAAAACAGATTGGCTGTGGAGAAACCAGTTAAAATATCTGTTTGTCCGTTAAACAATAGAGATGTAACTGTAAGCGAAAAAGCTGACAAGAGAACAAAGAAGCCAATAAAAAGATCTGTATTGGTTGACGTATTCACAAAAATAGCAGCACTGAGAATATTTAAATCTTGTGATTTTGAATGTATCCAATCGATGAAAAGAGACTTTGGGGCAATAACACTTGTAAACTGTGTCCTTCCAGCGAATAGCCACCTTAATATGTTCCCAGGAAGATTCTTTAGAATTCCTTGGATACAAACTTGATAAAGAGATACCTATATCTAGCCAACTAACACAATGTGAACATTGCTGCATGTCTAATGTCAAAGTAAAGTCAAAAGTAGATCCAGGTACAGGGATTGAAAATCAAGCTGGCTGGAAATGGCTAAAGAATTTAGTAAGTCAAATGGAAATGCCACAGCCATGAGTGTGCGCAATTGCCTCGTGGAATACACGTGGCCATGCCCATTTTCTCAAGCTGTGTGTGTCTCATGATAACATCATCGTTGACTCTGTATTTATGCTGCAGGGGACGTGGCTGACTAAGGATTATCATATTGATACCCATAGAATATTTCAGCATAATGCAAAAAAAGGTCGCAGAGGTAGACCATATGGTGGCTTACTTATCGGGGTTAATCATGACTTCTATGCTAGTGAAATTGTACCTAAACAACCTAATGAAAATGTGCTAGCAATACAAATAAAGGCTAAACTTAGTCATGATAATCAATATATATGATCCTCCCTCTGGAAAAAGCACCAATATGATTTTTGACACATTTGATGCATTATCACAGAATGGCACCTGATTTCGGGTAACAGTATGATGATCCTTGGTGACGATTTAAACGCCCAAGGTGGGACCACGTCGATGGCTGAATGTTTCGTTAACTTAGTGGTCACAAATTTGCTGAATAAGCCTAAAAGAATGTAAAGGGTGTGAAACAGTTGTAGAAGTTCTTTGAACTAAAAACAACTATAACAATAAAATAAAATAAAAATAATATAGGCAACAAGTTGTTCAACTCTTTCTGAGTTTTGCAGCACAAACACTGCTCCAATTCCATGGTTACAGGTGTCTATCAAGATAATCAATTCCTATCTACAATTTTGGATCTTTGGAACTGGGACGCTGCACAAGCCATCTTTTAAGTTATGGAAAGTGGTGTGGTTGGCTGAAGTCCAACTGACTTTCTTTGGCATCTTTTTAGATGTCAAGTCATTCAAGGGAAGGACAATGACCCCATACACCTTGATGAAAGATCTGTAGTAACGAGTGAGACCCAAGAATGCTCTCTCACCTGAATCTCATTGGTAGGAATGTTCCAATCCTGAACATGTTGCACCTTTGCTTGGAGAGGCTTGCGAGGGGTCAGTAATGTGAGGCGAACAACTGCTTGTATCTGCCTCAAAATTAAACATTTTATTAAAGAAAAAGGTTTCAATATAAATCCTTGCTGGTCCTACTCTATCAGGGAATTCCCTACCTAGTATAAAGGCTAATGGAATAACTCCTAACATAAAGAAACGGGCCATCTCACGAGACAACAAAACATTCAAAAGGAAATCATAAACAACATAGTGAACAAGAAGTAACCATTATTTTGGATGCCTTTCACCCTTCCTGTATAAATCCCTTCCCCATGGCTGTCCAAAGTCAAGCAACAACCCAAATGTTTAAAAGGAAAAGGAAAGTCTTGAACCAATTCTTATCAGTTCTTCAACAGTTCCAAAGGAAAGGAAAGTCTTAAACCAGTACTTGTAAGTTCCAAGTAAAATCAAACATACATCAAACAAAAATCCACTGGTAACAATTCTTCAGCTTTCAGTTGAAAGGATACCCTTCCAATTCCACCCAAGAAAATAGCACCACTGGTAATCGTGGGTATCCTTTTTCCAAGATTGTTTTGCCACAATTCAAAGAATATATTAACAGCTTCTCCTTCTACAACTTTACAAGTGGTTATGACCCCTTACATTACATTACATTACATGGTTTGATTGGTTGACTGATTGTTTATTTGTATAGCGCCTATACACAAAGTGTTTCAAAGCGCTTCAAGGAAGGAGGGAACATGGGAGAAATACAATTACATTCTTATAAGTCCTTGAAAACAATTAAGAATGAGAAAAATAACTATCGTTATCAGCCTGACAACATTTCAGATAGTGCAAGTGCAGGAACAATTAGGGAGAAAAAAGGGGAAGGGAAAAAGGGAGACAAACTAGCAGTAACATTACTATGCCTGACGACAATTGATGCATTGCATAAGTATACATAGGGGGGGTTTGGAGTTGAAGGGAATGGCATTTATAATGCGCACTATAGACCCGCAGGCATGAAGGCGCAGACAAAGTAACATATAACTAGAGAATCCGGGAACTGGAGAATCTGAGACAAGTGAAAACGCAAAGATAACTACTTGAGGTCTATACGTTCTGAGGCACTACTAGGTAGTACTTATCAAGTAAAGAGTAGAGTTTTCAAATCTTTCTTAAAGTTTACTAGCGATTTGTGGTTGCGCATATATCCTGGCAATTGGTTCCACAAAACGGACACTTTAAATGTAAACGCACCATTCTCTGCTTTGGATGTTCTCGGTCTGGGTTGCTCCAGTAGATTTTGTGACCCAGATCTTAAGGTTCTGGAATTGACTTTCTCCTTGATGTGGAGCTGCAGGTAGGATAGCATCTTTTGCATCATACACTTAAAAGTAATGACCAGAGTCCTAAACATAATCCTTGATTCTATAGGCAACCAATGAAGGGAACGCCTGGTGTCCGATACATGATCACACCTAGAGAGCCCCAAAACCACTCTCACCGCCCAGTTCTGCACTACCTGAAGCCTTTTTAGATCCAGAGTACAAGTACCCAGTAGTAAACTACAACAGTAGTCCATCTTTGCTCAGATAATTGCTCTCGCAATGGTTTCATCGTTTTTCTTTTTTTAAATAAGCGGTCTCAAATGTGACAGTAACTTAACATAGTAGACCGCTGAAGACACAACTGAGGTGACATGAGCCCTCAAATTAAGTGTCTGATCGAGAGTTACTCCCAGTATTTTAGTTTTTGGGAGTGGAGCTATATTATCGTCCCCTAACTTAACTTAAAAGAGCTGTAGGACTGGTTCAGACTGTGCAAGGCGTGTGAGCTGCCCACAATCATTAACTCTGTCTTACTCCTATTAAGGACAAGATAGTTGTACAGCATCCATTTCTCAATAAGACTAAAGAATATATTGACTCCGAGCTCATCCTGATCATGGAATCACGTTGAAGGAACTATGCACTGGGTGTCATCTGCGTAATTTGAGAATAGCACACCCTCCTCCTCTAACATAAGGAAGAAAGGAGCCATGAATAGATTGTATAGACATGGAGATGTACTGGCCCTCTGTGGGACACCATAAAGGACTGGAACTGGTGAAGCTTCGGCTATTTCCGAACAGACTCTACTATGTCTGTGTTCAAGAAATGAGACAATCCACGAGGCCGCACAGTCCGAGAAAGTGGCGACTTCCTTGAAACTAGTATTGAGTATGCAGTGTTCAATTAAATCGAAGGCCGGCAATTGGTATAATGGGATAATCAGAGATAGCCCGCTCTTATCCATCTGGGTTAAAAGTTTTGATTTCAACCCCAGGAGAGATGTCTCTGTACCGAATAATTTTCTGAATCCCAATTGATGGGAGTGCAGAATAGGGAATTGGTTCAAGTGCTCAGCAATTTGGTCATATGCAACACGATCCAGTATTTTCAATAGAAAAGGGGTGTTAGAAATGGGCCCGAAATTCAAAGGGTTATCCCTGCTAGTCCAGGTTTCTTAATGATCGGAGTGACCATGGTTTGTTTTAATTCGATCGGTTCCTTGCCCTCCATCAAGGAGGCATTTACAAACATGCATAATGCTTTGATAATACTTGGGGCACAGGTTTTAGCTATTATAGATGCACATGCGTCTCCTCTACAGTGCGATGGTTTCATCTGTTCAATAAGTTTTGCTAGATCAGATTCACTTATTGAATGAAAATTAAATGGTGGGACATCTGGTTCCCTATTAAAGACTTTAGTTAAGTCATTGTCCAAAAATACGGAGGTCTGCTTCTTTTATTTCTTCAAGCATTGCCGACTGGTTCAACTTATTTTGGAGTCCATCTTGAATAAGTTGACACCACTCTATAATTCTTTACAACAGGACCTAAAGGAGCTGAAGTCGTTTCCTGTTCTTTTAATATTTAGAATATCTCTTTAGTGTCTGATTTAGCATTACTGATAAGATGGTTATGAAAGTTTCTTTTGGCAACGAGAATAGCATTTTTGTACTCTCTAACTGTGTTCTTATAAATTGCTAAAAGGATTGGTTTATGTTCAAGTTTCCACGCATAAAAAGCTTTTGAAGAGGCAGATTTTTGTTTTCTCAGTTTTTCTGAGAGCCAGGCCTTATTTTTATTGTCCTCTTTGTTTATCTTTTTTTGTTTTAGTGGTGCAAGTTTATCTGAAATACTATTCAAGTTGTTTGCTAAGGCAAAGGACATCGCCTGAGCTGACAATTCGGATGAGAAGTCCAAGGAGTTCTCAGTCAGCAGCTCAATATTGGCAACTGTTATTTGTTTAGGATTCTGTGACAATTTGCCGGGTTGCTTGTGATTCTTTTTAATTGCAAATGGTACAGTTAGTAAGAAGTTCACAAAGAAATGATCCGACCAGGGACAAATGCTGGTGCTTACCTCACTACAGGTGGTGTTTTATACAGTAAGCCAATCCAGTGTATGACAGTGCGCCAATCCAGTGTATGACCCAGTTTGTTCGTTGGTGTCACCATGTGTTGGACAAAACCTAATTTGCCTAGGGGCTGTTGCAGGTCTCTGCAGTGCATTTGGCATCATTTACAGGATGTGTCTTCTTAGGTTGTTGCCTTCTTCTTGACAACCATCCTTCTACTACTGTTACTGTGGGAATAGACTCCTTGGTTCCACAGTATGCCACTACTTCAACCAACTTCAATGTAACATCCACTGACAACGTTATACACAACCACAGTTCAGGTACTTCTGCTTCAACTTTATACTTCAGGATTATAGGCATATAAGGACAAGACACTTCAACCTCTACAGGTAGGCAAGCCACTCTTCTTTCCTATGCTCCAAGACAAGGGCAGCCTCTTTGCCTCTTCTGTCTGCTTTACTGCCACAAATATAATCTGCCTATGCTTCAAGACTGACTTTCAACTTCAGCAATATCAGCATGACAGATTATTTGCTTAATCTTCTTTACGAGTACCCAGCTCCCTTCCCCACTTTTATTTACACCATCTTGGTTCCAGTAGCTACCCTGAAGCTGTATTACCACACTTCAACTTCAGGTAACAATGTCACAATTGTATCAGAGGACACTGGAGCTATAACAACTTCGCAGATCAGGTGGATAGTTCTAAACAGGGCTTTCTTCACTACAGAAAAGGTTTGCCTCTTGACTTGGTTAATGCTTGTTCTTCTCATTAGTGCAACAATTTCTGGGTTTAAAGAATAATTGTTCTTAATACTACAAGGTTTGTTCTTTAAAGGAAAAACAGATTTCGGCACACGCAACCACTCTTTAAGGTAGATAATTAACCTTAAAGGACTGCAAGTGGTTGCATTCCCAGGTAATATCACTGAGATGCTTTCTAACTCCTGTCGGGAATCGCAATTGGCCACACGCGACCTTCCTTTGATGCTGTATGCACTTGCAACAATTGTGAAATTCAGCGTTTGGGTTTTCAGAATGTTTGAGAAGGTGTTCCCTCTTTAAATAGGGACACGCTTCCACTCTTGCAACAGTAATAGTTCAGTAATGGTAGATTAGATGCTTTTCTTCTTGCGCTAACACTATGGCTTTCATTATTAGTGTGTGTGATACATTTTCACAATAACAAACAGTTTATACTTGCTTCTACTCTTATGCGAGTTACTTTAGAGCTGGTAACAGTTACCAGCAAGGTTTTCTGAGTGAACTTGAAGGCCAACCTTATTTATTTTTATTGATTTATTTACATTAATAAAGCGCACAAGTCGGCCTTGGGGCATCGTGGCGCTGTTACAGCCAGGCTTACCTAGTTACATGAAGCAAGAAAATCAATGGAACGTCTGTCTGTGGTTCTTGGTTATAGTGAACCTGTTACAGGGTAAAAGAATGTATACTATTCAAGACCCTAGCATAACCCACAAGTGCCTCTCACTCACAGCCCCATCTTATCTATCAGAAAAAAATAGTTCAAGCCACTTCCTCCAGACCCAAGCGATCACATCACGCAAATCAGCTTAACCTCCCTACCTAACAAAAAGAACCAAAGCAGGAGGCTTGAGCTTCCTATTCCTAGCTCCTAAATGGTGGAATGCCCTTCCTACGACCCTAAGGAATGAGACCTCCCACCTATCCTTCCGCAAATCACACAAAATTAAGCTCTTCAACTAGCCCACGTCACCACAAGAGGCCCACACCTACTGTCATCCTAGGATGTCTTGTAACAGGTTGACTTTAACCATGCAACTGTTGAGACTGTAACTATGCCCACGATGGCAATGTCAATGTAACCTTCAACTACCCTACTTAAAACAGTCCCACTCACCTTCAAATGCCTCAACAATGCAGCTCCCCCATACCTTACAGAAAGAATGACCAGAAGAACCTCGACTCGCCCCTCTAGAGCGGCCAATACCCGTTTGTTAGGCAGAATCATATGCAGTACCCTTTGGTAACACCACACACAATTAAGACTACAAATGACAGTACAAATTCACCTTTGGTACAAGCCTGTACTACACAGTAAAGTCTTAGCGATGGCTGAGCAGCCAGATTTATCTCAAGAGTAAAGTGAGCAGTATCAATAGTTACACAAAAGACAGCAGTTACTATGGTTCAAACAAACACTGACTCAAGGTGTCTGAGTAAAAGAATATACATTTATTTACACATCAGTTATAAAACATTTCACTATTATCAAGCAGTTGAAAAATCACAATGCTAATACTGAACACCACACCCAATAGATTCTGGACAAGTTAAGCTCAAAATGAAGTGTGAGCAAAATGGCACTCCAGTAATTTAAAAGTGAGGGAAAGACAAAGTTAGACAATAATTGAGCAGCACCAACAAGTAAGTAAGCAGGGAAATCTAGAAAAAGTAACTACAGTGAAGAAATCAAATCAAGAGGCCTGGGCCAAAGTCAGTGGACCAAAGTCTATGCAGAGGATCACACAGTTCAGAGTAGTTCACGGTTAAGTCTTTGCCAAGAGTTCAGAACAAAGTTGGTCTGACGAAAAATTACTTTAAAGAATAGAGAAGGACTAGCCCTCGGATTGGCAAAAGTATTAAGCACTTTTACCGCAGTCAGACGAAACGGGTGACCGGATTTGAACAGTACCTTAAATGGAGAAGGTGGCTGTAGCTGAGGTGGATGTTCCTGGCAGGGCCTGCAGGCTCACGGTTCCAGAAGCGACTGTCGGACTGACACTAAGTAGGAAGACTGGAGGGTTCTGCACTGCCCAGGGAAGAAACCAGCAGCAGAGCAAAGCAACAAATAAAAGGAGCGTTCCTTATAACCCAAGCAGGGTCCGGTCCTCCTGGCTATCCGGTTCACTGTAGCTGTGCACAGCAAATTCGACCAGAGGAGGGAGGCCTGGCTTGCAGTTTGGTGAACCGGTCGGTCCCACCAGCTCAAGGGGAGAAGATTCCTTGCAGATCTTCCCTGTCGTCGAAGTTTGGAGATTCGGACCCGCAGCAGGGCTCCACTGGGAGGTTCAGTCGTGGTAGAGGTCCTCTTCTGTCAGCTTCTCTTCGGTTCTCTCGATCCAGTGTAGACTCTGCCTTCTCAGTCCCAGAGACCTGCTTTTTATGCAGTTTTCCCCCATTCACACAGCTTGGCTGTCAATCACAGAGCAGGGTGGCTGTCCCGGCGGGACAGTCATCTCAGCCAATCACACAGAGTGCAACATGGGTCTCCAGGGAGACCCTGTGCAGGGAGTCCCAAACCCCTCCCTCACATCCTGTCCCCCTCAGTCATTCAGGCACCTAAGGAGGGCTTCTGTGCAGAAGCCCGCCAAAGGACGGCGAACAAAGGAACCAATGCTGGTTTGGCGCACAGAGTAAAACATGAGAAAGACTTTTACAAAAAGAAATGGCAAACCCAGCCGGAACCATATAAAAGTAAATGTGGTCCAGCGGGTTTAAGTTCGAGGCTACTAAGAAAGCCTAAAACAATACCAAGGCTATTTAAAATAACCGCAGTAGAAAAAATAGGGTAGTTACCACTGCCACCAGCCAAATCTTAACGAAAAGGGAACGAAATAATGTTCCATGAGAAACAGAAAAAAAGGGATAAATATTAACCCTTTCCAGAACTCTATGTAAGATAGTTTGTACTGGGTCTGTGGATCTAAAAAGACTAATAAAGTCAATGGCAACTTTACATGTTCTGGAAGACAGTAGTCAGTCCCAGAAAATTGAGTTTAAAGTGGGAAGTCTGAAAAAGACAACCCTGTGTCACTGCACTAAAGGTTCTGTGTAACACACAGTAAAAAGATGATGCCTATGGAGTAGGTGAGGCTCCACAGTCTATGAACACAAAAATGTTAAACACACACAGCAAAACACATGTAAGAGTGGGAAAAAGGCTCACACTCTTACCAGGTGAAAAACATAAATCCTAGAAATTCAGCAAAGCTGCTGAGGGACTCAGTAGGTAAGGGAAATGAGCCATTCTGGAGAATTCTCCCTAACACCATTGTTTAGAGATACCTAGATTTAAGCTAACTAAATCGGGAGGGAGTAGCTTCCCAGTGAAAGCTGCACAATTCTGGAACGCATTACGTCTTGCCCTCAGAACTGACCAGCCCTACTTTAGCTTCAGACGCAATACCCTAAATTGGCTACGTTCCAATGATTTATGATCCCACGGTTGTTTTGCAATATATACCTTTGCACTTCTATGTATGTATGTAACCTACTTTACCATTTAATTGTACTTAACTTGCATTTCTGCTGTTTTCACTGCACTTACTCCATGTTGTAACTAAGCTTCTAGTATCCATGTATCTGCTGCGTCCAGTTACCTAAGGGTTCGGTGTGCATTACCAAATAAATAAACAAACAAACAAACAAACAAACTGGGTGCCAATGGGCATGACGCCTTGCATGTGAGATGTGTTCCCTTTTGGGAATGCTCAGAGCTGCCCTGAGCGCATTATTTTGAATGATTTGTAGTCTGTTAAGAGTTTTAGCTGAAGTGCCAGCAATTGCAGTAGTCCAGTTTGGCCCCATTGGTGGCTCTGACTATGGAGAGACAGTTCTGAGTGGATAGGTAGCGTTTGACTGTATTTTTCAGTTTGGTCATGAATGCAGCTGAGGAGGCAATGGCGCTGACTTGGCGCGATATGGATAGCGTGGAGTCAATCAATACTCCTAAGGTTTTAACTGATGGTGAAACAATGATTTGGGTGTTGTCTATGTTGAAGGTACTGTATTGTTTGTCAAGCTTATTGAGCGTTTCCTTGGGACCTTCTAAAAGGATCTCAGTTTTTTCCCTGTTGAGGCGCAGCCCATTTGCTTCCTTCCATGCTTGGATGGTGGCATACGTTTTGCACAGTGTTTCTGAGTCTTTGTATATATCCACACATATGACTAATTATGCAGCCTAGTTTCACGAGTCAGACACTTGACCCATAAAACACTATCATACTATTTACGCGTAACTTTCACATCAACAACACGTTGACACTATGAGGTTTTGAATTTCTTTACATGCGCATAACGTATAGTTATCCAATAATTTCAAGATAATAAGACACATAACAGGACGCTATACAGTCTGCGCTACATGCATACTAATTGTATATATTGTTACCTATTATTGCCACAACCAATATGGCCGTCCTGTTAGAACACGAGCGGCCATATTGTTTATATAACGTTGCCAATGGCAACGACATGAACCGCGAGCATAAAACGCTGTTTGGAGGAGACCGAGCAGGTCGCTGCTCGTTACACTCCAGGTAAGAAATGCAGTCTTTACACAGAAACGCGGAGTACGATCGCGAATAGACTGACAGCTTTAATATTGAAAGTTAACAGTAGATAACATTCTTGCTCTCTCCACACCAGGCAGTGCTTCAGAGAGGAATTCCACACGCGAACAGTGCGCGTTTATGCACAATTGGCTCACAGGTCAGTGACAAGAGGCACATAGTGTCAAACAGCCACAGTTAGCTGCACTAAGAATAACATGTTATTTAACACCCCAGCACAGTACGTTCACACTGCTAGTCAGACCTTGTTGCACTTGAGACAACACGAGGGACCACGGTGTTAAACTTGTTAAGAAAATTTAGATGATAAGCATTATGAACAGTATGAACTATAGAACATAACCATTTACTTCGAGAAAGCTGCATTTGGAATATGTATAATGATGTATGTCGATTTGATTTCTTTCTTCCTTTTCTCACATTTATGGTAAATATTTGTTTGTCTTTGTGGGCGCCCTGTTTAATAATCATTCTTTTATTGATAATCTTGTTGCTGTACATGGTGCACTGTCAAATTATGATTTAAACATGTTGAATGTGCATTGAACATATAACGTATAATTACGTGTGCAGGATTAACCTGGCTCTGATGAAGGATATAATCCGAAATGCATTAACCGGATGGGTTTTCTGTTTTGCCTCAACAGAGATAACTAGCTTTTTTGGTGAAGTTTAACCAATAAATCACTATATATTTTTATGAACTTCATGAATACACTAATCGGAAAATCAAAAAAGATTATACTTATGAGTCATCATTGAAGTTGGACTTATTAATTGAATAATAAACTAAGAGGAATTGATTAACCCTTAGTGGGAATTTGGGGTGTGCGGCCCACACCGAAGGCACAATTGCCTAGGTCTCTTTTTCTCCATGTTCACTTTCTGTGCCCTACACGGTGGCACATGATAGTGGGCTGCACCCTACTAAAAGATAAGTTTCGAGAACTGTAAACCAGCAGAAAGAATAATACATTACCAAGAAAAGAAGCTGTGCACTCTCGCCCCTCTTTCTTCACTGAGTTCATGAGTTGTCTGCAGAGTGTCTTATAGTCGACAAGATCAAACGCTGCAGACAGGTCAAGGAGGAGGACCAGTGATGGCTTGCCTTCGTCCATTATTTCCCCTTGTTTGTTTTTTAGATCTAGTAGGGCAGATTCCGTCCTGGGCGTAAACCTAATTGCCTCTTTCCAAGGATGCTATTATTTTCCAGGAATTGTTGGATTTGAGTGTATGCAGCTTTGTCTAGAATTTGTAGAAGGTATGGTACAGTGGTGATGGGTCTATAGTTGTTAGGAGAGGCCGGTTATAAGGATGGTTTTCAAAAGTGGGCAAACCCAGGCTTCTTTCAGACACGGTAGGGCAATGCCAGAAGCGAATGAAGCATTTATGAATGCTGTCAGGATAGGTGCTAGGGTGTCTGCGCAACGAGGTTGGCCGGGCAGATATCCCCTTTGCAATTGGAGGGATTTATCTGTTGTAGTGCTAACACCTCGATTTCTGACACATCCCTGAAGGAGAAGAGTGTTTCTCTTTAAAGTGGGAGTTTTTTGTAGGCGAGTTGGGCAGGTCAGATTTAGGCAGGGCATTATAGTGAGATTTAATTTTGCTCTGCAGGAGATCTGTTTTGTTGAGCATGGCTGTTTGGATGCTCGAGCACCACGATTCGTCTTTCACAAGGTCTTGAGTGCTAGGGGCTGGGGGAGCTAGTTCCTTGAATATGGCAAACATTTCTTTGGATTCTGATTTAGCATTTGAAATTCTGGTGTTATAGAATGTGGATTTAGCTAGAGTGATGGCTTTTTTGTATTGGTTGGTGAGTTTTTGTAGGCTTCTAAAGTGGAGTTTACCAGATTGCCACTTGGTAAGTGCAGTACGCTTGAGGGTGCGTAGTTCCTGGAATTCTTTTGTGTACCTAGAGTTTACTTGTTTCTTTCCTTATTCTTTATTTTTTTCTAGAGGGGCAATGGAGTCAACTACTCTTTTGATTATGAAATTATATAAATCTACCAGAACGAGGGGGTCTTTGGAGAATGGTGGCTTGAGGGCAGGGACTTCGAGAACGGGTAGGATCTTGTCTTTAGTAAGTTTGTATGCGCTTCTGGCTAATGCTGGGGGTGAGGGAGTGTTGTGTTTAATGGGTCTGTGGCGGTGGGGATGGAAAAATGAATGAGGTGGTGGTCTGTCCAGGGGCATTGGGTGTTGGAGCGGATTTCAGCTGCGCAATTGTGGTCTGCTTTGCAATCTAGAATATGTCCCCTAGAGTGAGTGGGGTTAGTGACTCGTTCAGGAATCCTAGGTCCAGAAGTGCTTTGGCAAGAGACTTGGCGGGCTTGTCTTTAGGATCATTAAGGCTAAGGTTTAAGTCACCCAGCAGGATGGATTTAGTAGTGTTTTTCAAGTTTGCGCTTAGTAGATGGAGTAGGTTTTCCTGAAAATCAAGTAAAGGACCTGGAGGCCGGCAGATGATATGGATGGCAATTGTGCAGTTTGATGAGAGGGAGAGTTTTACAGTCAGGACGTCTGCATTGCCCCCCAGTGGAGGGTTGATTTATCTGAGTGATAGTGATTCCTTTATTATGAGTGCTACCCCCCCCTTCTGTAGCAGTCTGTCCTGCCAGAATAAGGTGTAGCTTGGTGGAAGGACTAGGGAGATAGCTGGTCCAGCTGCTTCATGCAGCCAAGATTCTGTATTGGCGAGAACGTCAAGATCCAGGTTGATGACTAGGTCACGGATCTCCGTGGCGTGGGTTGGGAGCGAACGTGCGTTTGAGGGCACATTGGAATGCGACAGGGGAAGTGTTTGAATTAGAATTGGGTGTCTTAAGCATTCAGCTCAGTCGATTGCTCTTGGAAACGAGTGGCGCAGAAAGAGCATTATTGAGGGGGTATGGTGATGATGTGTCCGGCTTTAGTTTTGTGGCAGCTGCAGAGTGAGATGAGCGCAAGCCTAGCAATTGGTTTCTCTGAAGAGATGGCCTGGGACAGGTTTGGAGCTGGTAGGTCTCATTCTGATACCTCAGCATGGATAGTCTGCGTGCTAAGTAATCCCTGGTGTGATCAGTGGCGTGAGGTTTCTGGCCTTGTGCTGTCAAGTGGTGGCTGAAGAGGGAGGATAGGAATGGAGTGGGGGGAATGTCTTCAAAGTTGGGCAGTCTAAGGGCCATGCCTAAATCTCGAGGGTTGATGGCCTTATTGATGGGGCAATAATGGCCGACTTTGGCAAACTATGCGCATAAGTGAATATTGGATCCCTGGAAGGTAGGATTGACTAAACCGCAAGCTATGCACTGGTGGCAGCGCAGTGCACACAGTTAGTCTAAATAATCACATGCTAGATTACATTGAGCCGTATCCAATAGTTGGGCTAAATGCGGGCGTTTCAGCTGAACACCCGGATTGGGCTACGTGCAGAGCTGACTAGTGTAAACGCAGTACCTGTGTTTGAATTATACAGAGCGAACTTTAGCCTAAACAATGTTTCAGTGCAACAGGTAGGATAGAAAAGCTTAGTATCAATGCTTGGCAGAGCAACAAAGTGAACTGGACAGAGCCAAACTTTAAGCTAAACAGTGTTTAAATACAACAGATTAGGCTAGAATGCAGAGTTGCCTAGTATACCTGCAATACATCAGATAACACTAGGCAGAGAGATCTTTAAGCTAGACAATATTTAAGGCAATAGGTAGGCTGAGAACGTGTTTCAAAGACCTGTTTGAACATGTGCAATTGCAAACAACAAACCGCAGTTCATAGAGAAAGGTTAACCGTCTTTAGCAGGCTATGCTTAACAAAAATGGTTTGGCGCCAAGGGCTGGTAATCTAAGGCTGCAGAACCAAATGGGCAAGCGCATTAGACATCAGCTTCGGGAACCATAAATATGAGACTCTGGGGAGGCACTGGGCAGCGGACAGATGATGCGGAAACGATGGCCCAGTGTGCAGAAGGGGTCGCTCTGAGGAGGGCCTGGACATCACAATGGCAAGTCCCTCTAGGGGGTGTGTAGGTGTTTGCAGAGTGGGAAAGTCTCAGGAGTGGTAGTACTACGTTTGTACAATACTTAGCGGTGCTACACAGCCGTTAGGCAGGTGCCAAATCGCAAGCAAGCATGTTTTAAATGAGCGCGCCTAATTCGGACAAGTACAATTCTTTTGTGTTTATTAGTAATAGGACTATGTGGTCAGTCGCGGAACATGCAGCCAATGGAGAGTGACTCTTAGGCCGACAACAAAGCCGTAGCTGGGTAGCTCCCTAACGGTACTCACGGTTCGGGTTGGGGACCACTTCTAAGAGGCAGGTGTCCCAGGGTTAGTGAAGACGATCCAAGGCAGCATGCTGTGCTCCAGGGCTCCGGTGGCCTTTACTGCGTGGGCCGGCTAACGCCTTCCAGCGTGAAAGAGGGTTAAAGTACTGCTGCATTACCTGTTGCTAGGCAACAAGGTAAACCGGAGCCCTGTAGAGGGTGGCCTGTTGCATCGCGGCCATTTTGGCAAGTCGAAGGGTGTTGGGCAAGTGAAACCGACCCTTTAGGTGATCGGGCAAAGAAGAAAAACAACATGGCTGCAGACTCGCCGGTTTTCTTTTATCGAACTGCACTGAGATGCGGGATGAAAAGTGGATTGAGGGGGAGAGCGCTCCACTCCTAATGCAAGCGTCGATGATCCCAGGTAAAGCTGCTCCTGCAGCACCGCTGAACATGAGGCAACCGGCCCTCGTAGTGTGAAGACTCATCAGCTCCAGGAACACTGCAGTTACGAGCAGCTTCATGTACCCGACTACATACACTTCTATTAAGGCTTTAGGAAAACTTGGGAATAACACCATTCTGCAGCACTTGTCATGACCTGCAGAACGCGCCCCTTTTGGACTTCCTAGTCCTTGTCTCAACGGGGCTTGCACTCCCTGGTACTCCCAACATGGCCGTCCAGCGTGAAACGCCTTCCACGCTCTACACGTTGGACGTAGCATGTTCTATTAATAGACCACACCCCCCGCGGCTCTCCGCGTCTCAATGCTATTGCTAAGTAGCGACCAGACGTGTGCTCCGTAGCTCGCGGTATTGCTTCCCTGATTCTGTTCCTACTAACTTCATTCCTAGTCCCTCTCCTTTCTGTCTTACTTCCTGGACTTGTGTGCTGAGTAGTGCACTTTCTTCATTTCCCGGATTCCTGGATCATTGCATCCCGGAACTTTGAATGCACGCTGGAGTCGGAAGAGAGTCGTGCAGCCTTATTCAAGACCCGATCTATCCGCAAGAAGGCATCGACCAAGAAATCCAACAAAGATCGGGCTCAGGTGAGAAGGGGGGATCTCCGTGACAGTTTGAGACGCCACCCGACCAAACTCGATATGGACATGGAAGCGGCCGTTCAGGACCTGATGCATGGCATGCAAGAACTAACAACCGAGGTACAGAATCTAAAGGCGGAAAACGCCACTCTCAAACAATTAGTTCTATCCCGTGATTCTGCCATAAAAGAAAGTGTGTTGCTGGGCGGCATTGTTGACAAATACGATGGGTCGGCAAAATCCCTTCGTGGATTCCTGGATTCATGTTTGGTCCACTTTACTTTTAAGCCCTACTACTTTTTTTTCGACTCCCAGGGCTAAGGTGGGTTTCATAATTCCTCACCTTTCAGGAAATGCCTTAACCTGGGCTACGCCCCTCGTTAATTCCGGCGATGCTCTCCTAAATGACTATGATGGGTTCATACAGGCCCTTAAAACCATGTTTGACTGCCCAGAGCAGGTCTATAGTGCCCAGGAACGCCTGTTAGACTTTCAGCAGGGATCCCAGGATATGCTCACCTTTGTAACCCGATTCAAGCAATTGGCCAAGGAAGCTGATTGGTCCCCTGGGGCAAGTTTTACCCTTTTCAGGAGAGGACTCAATGAGGAGATTAAGGATGAGTTGGCCAGAGTGGCTCGCCCAAACTCATTCCAGGCACTAATGGACCTTGCCATGCAAATAGACTTTCGTATCCAGGAAAGGAAGGCAGAGAAGAAGAAATCCTCCGAAAGTGTCCTTTGAGAGCACCACCAAGACGGACACAAACCCAGGCTCAGTCACTGAACCAGAACCCATGCAGATAGGAGCCTTCTGTGTACCTATATCCCCGCAAGAAAGGATGAGAAGGATTCATATGGGGTTGTGCATGTATTGTGCCTCAGATAAACACTTGGTAAGGGAATGTCCTCTAGCCCCTCCTCAGCGTTCGGGAAATGCCAGCTCCCGATCCCAGATGGAGCAAAGCTTCGGGAGAGAGATGTTTGCTCCATA
Source organism: Ambystoma mexicanum (assembly GCF_040938575.1). Classification (NCBI taxonomy): domain Eukaryota; kingdom Metazoa; phylum Chordata; class Amphibia; order Caudata; family Ambystomatidae; genus Ambystoma; species Ambystoma mexicanum. The sequence goes on along the minus strand of NC_090934.1, from coordinate 383,102,240 downwards.
TAAATTCCATCCTTGAACTCTCCTGGACAAAACAATTTAGTGATACTGCATGCCTTCCTATCGCCCTCCAAGAATAAGACCTATTCCATTTTGGCCTTGGTAGACTGCGGAGCTATGGGAATATTCATTGATCAAGATTGGGTTGTTAGTCATCACATTCCATACAAGACACAAAGCACCATGCAGCCGGTAAAAGCAATCAACGGAAGACCCCTCACTTCAGGGCCCATAAGCCTGCATTCTAAAGAGATCCAGCTTTCTATAAACCATCACCAAGAGCAGATTAAATTCGACATCATTAAATCAGCTCATTACCCCATGGTATTGGGTATGCCCTGGTTACAGAAGCACAATCCGTATATAAATTGGACAGCAGGATCACTATTCCTAGGCTCAGAGTTTTGTATGTCTCACTGTCTATTCCTGGATCCCTCCTTGACACCCCCTAAAGAACCACCAAGAGACCAGCAAACACCACTCATGGTTTCCAATATCATACAAGTCCCTGAGGCCTATCAGGGATATGCTGATGTATTTTCAACTGCCATAGTCCAGGCCTTACCCCCTCACAGACCTGAAGACTGCGCCATAGATACAGATCCCTCAGCAGTGATTCCCTTCGGCAGAATGTTCATCCTTTCCGAACCGGAGAGAAAGGCCCTCCGAGAATACCTGGATGCCAACCTTGAAAATGGCACGATAAGACCTTCAAAATCTCCAGCTGTTACTTCGTTGTTCTTTGTTCCCAAGAAGGACACCAAGGAACTCAGACCTTGCCTCGACTATCATGGCTTAAATCAATGCACCCTCAAAGACTGGTACCCATTGCCCTTGATCTCGGATATCCTGGAAGCTGTGAGAGGCGCCGTAATATTCACGAAGTTGGATCTCCGGGGTGCCTACCATTTGATCCATGTCCGGGAAGGAGACGAATGGAAAACAGCCTTTAGAACACCCTTTGGTCACTATGAATATCTAGTCATGCCCTTTGGACTAGCTAATGCCCCCGCAGTTTTTCAACGTTTCATGGATGGGGTGTTCTCTGACATGTTATTCCTCTTCGTCATTGTCTATCTGGACGACATATTGATCTTTTCCAAGGACCTTCTAAAGCATGAAGAACATGTAAAGGCAGTATTACAACAACTCCGTGAACACAAACTTTTAGCCAAACCCGAAAAATGCTTGTTTCACGTTACTTCTGTTCACTACCTAGGATTCCTCCTTAGTCCAGAAGGAATTGGTATGGACCCTTCAAAGGTAAAGGCCATACTGGCATGGCCCGCTCCCACATCCGTGAAACAAGTTCAATCCTTCCTGGGGCTTGCCAATTTCTACCGGAAGTTCATATCCACCTTTTCCGAGATCGTTCAGCCGATCGTTGCTCTCTTGAAGAAAGACACCCCCTTTATCTGGTCTGCACCGCAACATAAGGCATTCCAACGTTTAAAGGCAGAGTTTATGCAAGCCCCATCTTAGCCCAACCCGACATAAATCAACCATTCCTAGTGGAAACGGATGCCTCTAACTACGCCATAGGAGCGGTGTTGAAGCAGGAATTTGAGGATAAACTGGAACACCCCATTGCTTACCTTTCACGAACCCTGCCTCCCAGTGAGACACACTACTCCGTCCTGGAAAAGGAACTGTTAGCCATCCGCCAAGCCTTCACTGAATGGCGACATCTACTTCTGGGTGCTAGACATTCAGTTAAGGTCCGCACGGACCATCGGAATCTTCAAATCCTAAAGTCATTGGAGTGTAGGAACAGTTGTCAGGCGCGTTGGGCCTACATCTTTGCCCAGTACCAGAGCCACATCTCTCATGTTCCCGGATCACAAAACCTGACTGCTGACGCTTTATCTCGACGTCCTGACTATGTAACTACTGAAGATAGGGTCTATCCTAAGACACGCCAATTCAGAGTCTCCTTCACTACTCTGCCCTTTGGCTTGTTTTTTGCTATGGTCATGGCTCTGCGATTACAACCAGTAGGCGCACCTGGGAAAGCCTCCACTCTCAGCACGTATTCTCGGTGCAGACACAGCAATGCAGGGTTTGAGAATTTAGGAGCCTCTCAGAACTTGAAGGTGAAATCTGCTGTCTCCATGCTCCGGCGTCCTTTCAGTGATCACACTTCCTCATGAATTGCCAGCCACGTACTCTTCTACTACTGCTACTACTGCCGGCCTTCCAGCTCCTCCTTACTTCCCTCTCCTGCTGTACCCTTTTATGCCTGCTAGGTGGCACAATTGGTCTCAGGTCTAAGCCATTAATGTCAATTGCTTGACCTTTGCAAAGGCTGTTGGGCCTATTTGCCTGATTTCTATATCTACATAGGTCTTCAGCCCTCTTCTTCATCTCAGTCCCTATAGGATTCTGGGACATGAAGTTTACTTTATGAAAGATAGGCTTTTCTACTTCTTGTGTATTTTTAAGGGTAGATTTAATTCCCTTAATGATTTTAACAGATGGGCTGTAGGTGTTTACTTTGTTAGAGGAAGATGATTTAGAGAAGACAACATTTCCAACATTCTTTGTAGTGTACTCTTGGGATTGAGGAGGGCATTTGATTTTAGGGACCAAAAGGATTCTTTCTTTTGGTATAATATGTTTTGGTGTTACAACCTTAGGGTTTACCACCTTAGATACAATAGGAGATTGGGATACATTAACATGACAATAAGCCTTAACCTCTTCTGACATTGTTGTAAGAATCTCCCCGTCAAAGGTAAAATACTGTGTCTCATCCCGCAGAATCTCCTCACTACCCAGGGCCCTGTCTCCACAAGCGACTACCATGTTTTCATTACTGGACATTTAAGGAACCTGCACCACTGTGCTAGCCCATGGGCTACGGTATTTTCATACTGCCTTTGTTAAGGAAGACTTTTACCTTTCTCAACTTTCCCATAAAAGTCTAGGTTCTATAGCTTTAGCACTGTCCCACCTGGACTATTCCAATTCCATCTATCATGGCTTCCCTAAATACTTGATCCTCCCGCAGTACACCACTCCCAGGGTTGGGATCAGGAAGCGCCGGCCTTCACCTGGCCACCTGGGAGGAGGCTTTAGGCAGGGTTTCAGTGAGGAATCGGCAGGATTATTCACAGGCTGCTTCTTACTGCCACCTGCCTGGTGCCCTAAAGACGTCATATTGCACTATCTGGACATTTAAAGCCTTGATAATCAAAACAGCAATCTGTATGGCTTTTTAGCACCTGCTTCAGATGGGAAAGGTGTGTCTAAAGACTGCAGGATTGTCCAAATAGGATATGCAGAAATTCTTTAGGTCCCTGAGAAGCTAGTTTGTCATTCTCTGAAAAGTGACAGGGGCATTTGTTAACACACAGACCATAAAAGTGTACTGATAGTGGTCCTCTTAAGTGGAAAATGCTGGCATCTATTTTGCTTTGTCAGCCAGTACCCAAACATGAGGTCAGAGGTACTGAGGTATTTGGCAGCGCCCGACTTATCAATAAGTACATCTGAACAAGCTATGTGGTGTGCACCCGTCTTGCTCACAGAACTGATCCCCTCTCGTCCACACAAAAACGACTACCATTTTTTCATTACTGGACATTTAAGGACTCGGCACCACAGGGCTAGTCCTTGGGCTACGGTATTTTCATCCTGCTTGTGTTAAGGAAGACTGTTCTTTTTCTCAACTTTCCCATAAAAGTCGAGGTTCTATAGTTTTAGGACTGTTCCTCCTGGACTATTCCAATTCCATCTATCATGGCTTTCCCAAATACTTGTTCGAGGGGGTTGGTTCCTCCGACGTATTCCACATCTATGACAAGTAATCACCACAGCTGTGCTGCTTCGGAAAATGTTCGACGTCTGCATCAATGACATTGATACGCTGTCCTTGAGGGCTTCCGTTGAGCCGAGGTCACTGGATGTTATAAGTAGGATGCACGACGCCTGTAGCCTCAGTTCCGTTTTTTCCGCAAATGTGTTCCCTTCGGAGATCTCGGCGCGCCTCTGTTCTTCTGATTTTATCGGTTCTACGAACTTGGTGTTTTGTGAAGATATCATGTCTTCATCTTCTTCTACCCCGCAGTCGGGATTCAAGAAGTGTCGGGACTGCGGTTCCAAGATGTCACTTACGGACCTGCAGAATGTCTGCCTCTGGTGCCTCGGCGAGGACCACGCCACCGATGGCTGTGACGATTGCCAGTCGTTAACGTCGAAGGCCTTGCAGGAGCAGAAGAAGAAGCTTTCTGTAGGTAGGATTTCCAAACCCCGAAAGTCGAAATCCGCTGGGCTTTCAACCGACGATTCGAGGGACGACTCTCTGAGACGTCAGCGTAAGTCCAGGGGGTCTCGGTCCAGCCATTCCTCTGCCTCTTCGAAGCACTCGCAGAAGCACCGTCACTGGTCGCCTACCCCGTCCTTGTCCGAGGACTCCACCAGACGGCGGGTTGCTTGGCCCAACAAGCATTCCTCTCCTGCGGAATGGGATGCATTTCGTACGGAGATGATGGCTATTTTTCAATCGCAGGGCTCCGTTCCGTCCGCGCCTTCGAAGGAAGCCGGCAGGGAACGTGCTAGGGCCACCGCTCGCATGCTTTTGGGCTCGGGCGGTCAGCGCGATCATCGGGAGCCATGCCCGCTCCAGGTCCCAGCCCTCGACCCCCTCGAGACCAGCGGAACCTGTGAGGTCTTCTAAGAAGACGTCGACGCCCTCGGTGCCATGTCTGTCGAGGGACGTTCTCGAGGCTCTACCTCCGAGGAAGTCATCTGTGCCGCGGCCGTTGAAAGACCCGCTCGGGGCGCTGCCCACGAGGCCTGTGTCGAAGCCATCAGTGTCACGCTCGACGCCGATTCCGTCTACGCCCTTGACGCCTTTTGTGGAGGCTTTACCGGAGATACCCCGTGCATCGGTGGAAACTCTGAGGAAGGCACTGAAGAAGTCAGTAAGGCCTGTATTTGAGCCTTTTTCTGTGCCCTCATCCAGGGATTTATTCCAGCCTCTGGATTACATCTCTGAGGTGGATGAAGGGTCTGATGAAGGTTTGGTTCCTGATGAGGTTCCTGACGAACTATTATCTGGTCATAGCCAGATGGAAGATCTGCATCAGTCTTTGCACAACGCCAGTGGTCTGGACCCGGAGGTTGAGTTCGGTAGCCCTGAGCCTGGCACGCACACCGAGTCTTCGTACCGGCGGCTCATGTCGAGGGTGACGGAGTACTTGGGGTGGTCTGCGCCACCAGTGGATTTTCTGCAGGATGACCTGACAGATATCTTGGACAAAGGTCCACCAACTGACCCGGTACTGCCATTCCATATGGCCTTGCAAAGAAGGGTGGCAGCGGCTTGGACTTCTCCGGAGAGTCTCCCGGCAGTGGGTAAGTCGTTGCCGAAAAAGTACCGCCCAGCCAGTGGCGACCCCGGCTACTCGTCCATGCACCCTACTCTGGAGATTTTGGTGGTGCAGGCGGCTGCGGCCCCAGCAAAGCAGCCGTCGTACCCTACCATCCCTCCTGATAGGGACGACAAACGTTTTGACGGTTGGGCAAAGAAAGTCTTTTCTTCAGGGGGTATGGCTTTGAAAGCAGCCAACTCCGTGTGTGCCTTAGCACGTTTCACTCACACTCTGTGGAATTGTGTTTCGTTGGCGGCTGAACATATTCCCGAAGGGGAGGAACGGGATGGCTTTCTTGCCCTTGTACAGGATGGCAAGGATGCCATGTGTGAATCTGTTCAGTCAGGTCTGGACGTGGCAGACTGTGTGAACCGGTCCATGGCGGCGAGCACCGTGATGCACAGATTTGGGTGGTTGCGGAAGTCGGGGTTTGCTCCTGATGTGCAAGCCTGGCTTCTCAACATGTCCTTTGATGGTGAACATCTTTTTGGCAGCAAGGCTGACAAGAGCCTTGAGAGGTTGCAGACCTACAAAGCTGCAGCAAAGTCGCTGAGCGCTGGAGTTTGCCAACCTCCGCCTTTTTGTCCTAGGGGACAGCAATGGAGGGGAGGTTCCTTTTGATACTACTCTACCTTTGGTAGATCGAGGAAAGTTTCAAGTCAAAGGGGCCACCGTAGGAGTACCAGAGGTGAAAAACAGGCTACTCGAGGTGCCAAGGCAGCTCGGGCAGTTGCCTCTTTGCCCTCAGGCACTGCCGCAGCCGCTTCAGCTCAGTCATGAGGCCATGTCCCATGGTTCGCCAGTTGGGGGAAGGCTGGCGCAGCATCTTGTAGAATGTCGTGCCATTACTTCAGATGTGTGGGTTCTGGAGATCATAGCTACTGTCTTCCTTTCCGGCCAAGGCCTCACGACAATCCACCAGGGAATCTCTCTTTGAAGAGTCCGGATCCGCTCCTTGCGCAAGAAATCAAATCCCTGCTGGAGAAAGGCGCCATAGAACTGGTGCCTGTAGCGGAGAGGAACAAGGGCTGGTATTCCCCATATTTTTTGATTCTGAAAAAAGACGGGGGATTGAGACCCATCATGAACTTGCGTGGTTTGAACAAGCTCCTCAGGAAGGACAAGTTCAAGATGGTTACTCTTTCTCAAGTCTTCCAGGCCCTTCAACTTCAGGACTTATTGGTGTCTCTCGACCTCAAGGATACTTACTTTCATGTGCCGATTCATCCCAAGCACGAGAAGTACCTGAGGTTTGCAGTTGGCGACTCGCACTTTCAGTTTCGGGTCCTGCCATTCGGATTGACCTCCGCCCCGAGAGTTTTCACCAAGCTCATGGTGGTGGTGGCAGCATATCTCAGGAAAGTGGGGATTCACATCTACCCCTACCGGGACAATTGGTTGATCTGGGCGCGCTCTCCCGAGCAAGTCCTGGATCATCTGTCCGTCACCTGCCACTCCCTTCACAAGCTGGGCTTCTCCCTCAACTTAAAGAGGTCCCACTTGACGGCAACTCAGCGGCTCCAGTACATCGGAGCAGTGCTCGACACATCCCTGGGGCAGTGTTTTCCTCCCCAGGTGAGGGCTCATCACATTCAGCAGATGGTACAAAAGTTTCAACATGCCCAGAGTCTCCCGGCGTTCGAGTTCTTAAGGTTGCTCGGCCTCATGGCATCCTGCATTCTTCTGGTGCCAGAGGCCAGGTTGCGGATGAGATCTCTGCAATGGGCTCTCAAGATGCAGTGGTCACAGTCCTCTGGCAGGATGTCGGACCCTGTTCAGGTGCCGCCCTCGGTCGCTCAGGACCTTCTGTGGTGGGCCGACAAAGGCACTCTGATGAGGGGGGCTCCATTTTGGCTACCCGGGTCGGAGGTGACGATCGTGACGGACGCATCCCTCACAGGATGGGGAGCTCATGCCAACGAGTTGACAGTCAGCGGTCTTTGGTCTCAGTCGGAGTCCAGATTCCTTATCGATCTGTTGGAGCTGAGGGCCGTCAGGCTTGCCTTGAAGGCTTTTCTGCCGACTGTGCCAGGAAAGAATGTCCTGATTCTGACAGACAACACAGTGGCCATGCACTACCTCAACAAAAAGGGGGGGCAGGGTGTTAGGGAGAATTCTCTGTTTGGGCTGAATTTCCCTACCTAGTGAGTCCCCCAGCAGCTTTGCTGGATTTCTGGGGTTTCTTTTTTCTCCTGCCAAGAGTGAGACTCTTTTACCCTCACTCTTGGACATGTTGAAGTGTGTTTTCTTGGTTAAACCTTGTGTTGAATGGGCTATGGGGTTTTTTACTCCATAGGGCCTCATGTATTTTTGTGATGTGGGTTACACAGCACCCTCTGTGCCGTGACCCAGGGGTGTCCTAGGGACTCCCCAACATAAGACTCCATACCCTGGGACTGACTACTGTCTCCCAGGGCATGTAAAGTCACCAAAGACTTTGCTAGTCTTGAATCCTGAACAGAACCAGTACAAACCATCATATTGTGGACGTACTGGCTGGGGCAATTCGATTGCCCCAGGGTCTGTTAGTCGAGGGGGCACGTCTCCGTCCCCCCTGATCGAGTTTTGGCTGGTGGCAGTAGAAACTACATTTTATATTCAACCGCGAATATTTTCCTATGGGATTTCCCATTGTTTTAGGCTAACACATTTAATTATTTATTTACGGTAGCCTTAAACATACCGCCGGTTTATATATTTATTTTTATAACTCCGGTTGGGACTTTTTGCCAAAACTTGATTCTAAAATGGCGTTGGCGTTCGCCTCTGTAACTCTGACCCAAAGTGGAGCCCTTTGTTCCACTTCTGGCGGGCTTCTCCACAGAAGCCCTCCAAAGTGGTGCCACTCTGTCTGGGGTACTTAGGAGGGGTGGAGGGGGGTTTAGGCACCCTGGACTGAGTTACCTTGGTAACTCAAGTCGCACTCCGTCCTGATTGGCCCAAGTGGTGAGCCGGCCGGCTCACCACTTAGCATGTTTGAGTGACAGCTAGGCTGGGTGAATGGGGGTTTGCTGCATAAAAGCAGGGCTTTGGGGACTGGAACTTCAGAAGTCGCCACAGGACCAAGAATCCGACGAGGGAAGAGCTGAGCCGACCTGCTTCGACGACACCACCCGGTGGAGCCCTGCTGAACCGTCTCACCACTTTTCCCGACGACCGAGGAGAACTCTTAACGGAGTGGCTCCTTCCCTTGACTGGTGGGGACAACCAGTTTTCGCCTTCTTTTCGCTTCTCGAGGTATCTCGTGGCCGCCTTGCCAGTGCCAAGCACCCCGGCAACCGGAACCCCACCACTTTTACCCCAACCACGAAAGTCGGTACAACCCTTTGACCGGAGGACTCCGCGGCTGGTTTCTTCCCGGGCAGTGCAACGACCTTCTTCTTCTGCTCTTCTGCGAGAACTTCTTCTCCCCTGACCGACGTCGAGCCTTGCTGCCACTGCCTGGAACAACTGCCACCGCTGGAGGATCCTTTCCGCTTAAGGTACCGTGTTCCGCCTGGCTTCCCTTGCCACCGACTGTACGGGGTAGATTTAGCCCCCGGCTTTCGAACCTGGGAGTGCCTGGGACACCCTGGCTAAACTTTCTAAGCCACTCTAAACTCTTTCTAACTCTTTGCAAGACTCTGAATCCCTACTAACAGTGTGATCTTGGGCACATTTTCGCTCCGGCTACTCTAAGAGTGGACCCTGCCTAGTGACTTTTGCTCACCTGTGACTTTGTGCTTCTTTGAGCCTATTGCAAGTGTTCTGGACCTTAGAGTGGTGTGTTTAACCCATTTCTGTTTCTTTTTTATCCCTTTCTTGAACCTACTAGAGTGTCATCTAATGTTAAGCACTCACCTCTGTTTTAATTATGTGATGTTAACTTAGAGTTGGCTAGATAGGAGTAAGGGTTGAAACTGCTTTTATTATAACTGTGTTTTAAGTGTTTTTACTATACTTTGCTAGAGTGTTTTCAACTTATGTGTTCTTAAAAATAAATAACTATATACTTTTGAAACCAAACTCTGGTCAGTGTTTGCTTGTGCTATTGTGTCTGAGTGCATATTGTGTATACTTTGCATACTGCCTAACTCTTCTTGAGGGAAGTCTGACTGCTCAGCCACAGCTACCAGGTAAATCTGGGTGGTGCAGACTGCTACCAAGTGGGTTTACTGCTATACCTGTAGTCTTAAATCTTTTGCAGTGTTCCCCAAGGGAACTGCACAGGTTTCTGCCTAACACTGGTGTACAGCGGTGGGATTTGTATTGAGTATACATTTTATTGTGCTTTAGATACCTTAGTGCAACTAACCACAAAGCTTAGCACTGTAAAAGTAATCCTCTAACATGTCAGTTATAGAAAGCTATAGTCAAGAGTCCCTTGCAGCCAAAACTGCTGATTGTTTAAGAGTGCTCTGTAAACATAAGGATCTCCTGACTAAGGGCAAGAAAATGGAGCTGATTGAAAGATTGTTAGCTAACCAAAGTCTGGGTGATGGTTCAGAGGAACCTACCACTCCAGTAACTGTGGATGACAGTATTGAAATTAACATGGAGCAAAATGTTGATGATTCTGAGGAAGAGTCAGAAGAGGAGGGTGAGGCTGTTGTAACTGTCCCCCCTAGGCCTCTGCCTGCTCTACCTGATGTACCTATTGGACCTTTACCAGGTCCCACATTTAGTCCTCAGTACTTTGAACTGGAGAAAATGAAACTAGAATTGGAGTATAAGAAACTTAATGCTCAAACTGACAAAGAACTAAGGCTAAGGGAAATGGAGCTCAAGTATGACTTAGAAATGAAGAAATTATCTGTTGAGAATGTTTCTCTCTCTGGCTCCTCTAGAAGTTCCAGTCCTAAAAGACCCCGGATGCCTAAAGAATTGATTGGTATGTATGAGCCTAAGTTGGATGTGTTGGATTGGTTGTCTCTGTTTGAATATAATCATGGGCTCCAGAACATCACAGGAAATGACTTACTCACCTGGTTGTTCTCTAGGCTTCCCCCTGTTGCAACTGATGTGGTAATGGAGATGGGGGAGGAGGATAGGAAGGACTATGAATGTGTGAAACTAGCTTTGATAGCTAGGTTTGGGAAGACCCCTTCCCAGTATCTTAAGAGGTTTAGGAGCCTCAAAAAGCATGATGGTACCCCTTGGGCTACCTGGGTGAGTGAATGTTTGAAAAACTTAGAGGGATGGATTAAGGGTTACAAGGTGAACACTTATGAGGGGATGAGAAATCTCTTTATGTTGGAGTCAATTTATGATGCCTGCTCTCCTGAGCTCAGACAGCACTTGGCTGATTCACAGGAATTAGATCCTAGGAAGCTAGCTAAGGCTGCTGACTTGTGGGTTGCCAACAGGGCCACTCACAAGGATTCTGGGGTAACTCAGAGGAAGGATGGGGAGAAACAGCCTAAAAAGGACTCCAAAGAGAATTCTAATACCTCCCATACCCGAGAGGGCCACAAACAACCAAATAACCAGGGTAAGCCCCAGGGTAAACCGAATCAGGCTAGTGTACCTTCTGGCCACAAGCCAGAAGGAGGTCAGAACAAGCCACCCTTCCAGAGAGCATTTGGACAATGCTATGTCTGTCAGGGTACTGACCATATCAAAGGAGATCCCAAGTGCAAGGGTAAACCTACAGGGATCAGCACAGTCTCCTTAGCCTTCACTCCTGAGGATGAAGTACAGATGGCTAGTGCCCACTTTGAACTCTTTGCTGAAGAACCCTTGGGTCTTCAAGCAACTGTAAACTTAGAGCCTATGGGTCTGGTTAGTCCCCAGAATAGGGTTGTGTATAACTCCCTACCTGTTAACTCTAAGGTGTATTATGTGGACAGTGTTCTTGTCAATGGCCAGGATACTCCTGCCAGGAGAGACACTGGGGCCAGCAGAACAGTAGTGGATGAAAGCTTCTTTCAACCTGAGGATGTGGCCAAAGCACCCAAAGGTCCCTCTAAGATGTCTGGAGGCCCTGTCCAAATGGTTCCTATTCTACCAGCCCTCATTCAGTGTAACAACATGACAGTGAGGATCCCTGTCAGTGTTCAGACTGAGGTACCTGGGAAGGTCCTGTTGGGGAATGACCTAAGAACTCTAGGAGTAGTGTCACATACCCCCAGGCCTCCCAGTATGGAGAAGCAGAGCTTAACCAAATTGGCTAGACAGGCTACCTTGAAGGACCCTTCTAAGCCTGTGGGACCCTCTACTGAGAACCCCACTACAAGCCCTGGTGTTAGTAAGTTGACCTCTAACCCAGGCACATTTCAGGATAGTATGCTAGGAGCATGGGCGCCCCAACCAAGCTCCATCATTGTTCCCCTAGTCTCAGAGTCTCTGACTCCCCCTGCTTCTGAGGAAGAGGTGGATAGACCAACTAGGCCCCTATCTGGACCTGAGAGAACTGGTAATTCTCAGTGCTGGTGGAAAACCAGAAAAGAAAAGTCTAAGGCCAGAAACCTTCAGACTGTTGGACCTTCTACTGAAGACCCCAACTCAAATCCTAATATTAGGGGGGAAACTCCTAAAATAGGTAAGGGTAGATCTAAGAGGAAGGGGAAGCAGGTACATTGCCTAACCCCAACCCCTCCAACCAAGAGGCCTAAGACCCAACCTGCTCCCACAAGAGAGGTGGTGAGGAACCTTGGAGGCCCCTCTAGATCTAAGGGAATCCTTTATAAGGACCCCTTCAAAAAGCCTAACCTAGGTTCAGAAGTTGTACCAACTTCTGAGGGACTGGTCAACCAGATCCCCTATAACAAAAAGACTGATGTTCCTCAAAGGGTCTGTAGGTCCGTTAGCTTGCAAAAGAAAACCTTTGAGTTCTCCATTGAACATAGGTCAAGGTGTCACCATCAAAATGCTGATGGACTCTCTAGGATGTATATCATCGACTAGAGGTATGAGGTTCATCCAGGAGTGGATTAAATCCTCCTGTCCCTTAGTCTGGGGGGGGCGAGTGTTAGGGAGAATTCTCTGTTTGGGCTGAATTTCCCTACCTAGTGAGTCCCCCAGCAGCTTTGCTGGATTTCTGGGGTTTCTTTTTTCTCCTGCCAAGAGTGAGACTCTTTTACCCTCACTCTTGGACATGTTGAAGTGTGTTTTCTTGGTTAAACCTTGTGTTGAATGGGCTATGGGGTCTTTTACTCCATAGGGCCTCATGTATTTTTGTGATGTGGGTTACACAGCACCCTCTGTGCCGTGACCCAGGGGTGTCCTAGGGACTCCCCAACATAAGACTCCATACCCTGGGACTGACTACTGTCTCCCAGGGCATGTAAAGTCACCAAAGACTTTGCTAGTCTTGAATCCTGAACAGAACCAGTACAAACCATCATATTGTGGACGTACTGGCTGGGGCAATTCGATTGCCCCAGGGTCTGTTAGTCGAGGGGGCACGTCTCCGTCCCCCCTGATCGAGTTTTGGCTGGTGGCAGTGGAAACTACGTTTTATATTCAACCGCGAATATTTTCCTATGGGATTTCCCATTGTTTTAGGCTAACACATTTAATTATTTATTTACGGTAGCCTTAAACATACCGCCGGTTTATATATTTATTTTTATAACTCCGGTTGGGACTTTTTGCCAAAACTTGATTCTAAAATGGCGTTGGCATTCGCCTCTGTAACTCTGACCCAAAGTGGAGCCCTTTGTTCCACTTTTGGCGGGCTTCTCCACAGAAGCCCTCCAAAGTGGTGCCACTCTGTCTGGGGTACTTAGGAGGGGTGGAGGGGGGTTTAGGCACCCTGGACTGAGTTACCTTGGTAACTCAAGTCGCACTCCGTCCTGATTGGCCCAAGTGGTGAGCCGGCCGGCTCACCACTTAGCATGTTTGAGTGACAGCTAGGCTGGGTGAATGGGGGTTTGCTGCATAAAAGCAGGGCTTTGGGGACTGGAACTTCAGAAGTCGCCACAGGACCAAGAATCCGACGAGGGAAGAGCTGAGCCGACCTGCTTCGACGACACCACCCGGTGGAGCCCTGCTGAACCGTCTCACCACTTTTCCCGACGACCGAGGAGAACTCTTAACGGAGTGGCTCCTTCCCTTGACTGGTGGGGACAACCAGTTTTCGCCTTCTTTTCGCTTCTCGAGGTATCTCGTGGCCGCCTTGCCAGTGCCAAGCACCCCGGCAACCGGAACCCCACCACTTTTACCCCAACCACGAAAGTCGGTACAACCCTTTGACCGGAGGACTCCGCGGCTGGTTTCTTCCCGGGCAGTGCAACGACCTTCTTCTTCTGCTCTTCTGCGAGAACTTCTTCTCCCCTGACTGACGTCGAGCCTTGCTGCCACTGCCTGGAACAACTGCCACCGCTGGAGGATCCTTTCCGCTTAAGGTACCGTGTTCCGCCTGGCTTCCCTTGCCACCGACTGTACGGGGTAGATTTAGCCCCCGGCTTTCGAACCTGGGAGTGCCTGGGACACCCTGGCTAAACTTTCTAAGCCACTCTAAACTCTTTCTAACTCTTTGCAAGACTCTGAATCCCTACTAACAGTGTGATCTTGGGCACATTTTCGCTCCGGCTACTCTAAGAGTGGACCCTGCCTAGTGACTTTTGCTCACCTGTGACTTTGTGCTTCTTTGAGCCTATTGCAAGTGTTCTGGACCTTAGAGTGGTGTGTTTAACCCATTTCTGTTTCTTTTTTATCCCTTTCTTGAACCTACTAGAGTGTCATCTAATGTTAAGCACTCACCTCTGTTTTAATTATGTGATGTTAACTTAGAGTTGGCTAGATAGGAGTAAGGGTTGAAACTGCTTTTATTATAACTGTGTTTTAAGTGTTTTTACTATACTTTGCTAGAGTGTTTTCAACTTATGTGTTCTTAAAAATAAATAACTATATACTTTTGAAACCAAACTCTGGTCAGTGTTTGCTTGTGCTATTGTGTCTGAGTGCATATTGTGTATACTTTGCATACTGCCTAACTCTTCTTGAGGGAAGTCTGACTGCTCAGCCACAGCTACCAGGTAAATCTGGGTGGTGCAGACTGCTACCAAGTGGGTTTACTGCTATACCTGTAGTCTTAAATCTTTTGCAGTGTTCCCCAAGGGAACTGCACAGGTTTCTGCCTAACACTGGTGTACAGCGGTGGGATTTGTATTGAGTATACATTTTATTGTGCTTTAGATACCTTAGTGCAACTAACCACAAAGCTTAGCACTGTAAAAGTAATCCTCTAACATGTCAGTTATAGAAAGCTATAGTCAAGAGTCCCTTGCAGCCAAAACTGCTGATTGTTTAAGAGTGCTCTGTAAACATAAGGATCTCCTGACTAAGGGCAAGAAAATGGAGCTGATTGAAAGATTGTTAGCTAACCAAAGTCTGGGTGATGGTTCAGAGGAACCTACCACTCCAGTAACTGTGGATGACAGTATTGAAATTAACATGGAGCAAAATGTTGATGATTCTGAGGAAGAGTCAGAAGAGGAGGGTGAGGCTGTTGTAACTGTCCCCCCTAGGCCTCTGCCTGCTCTACCTGATGTACCTATTGGACCTTTACCAGGTCCCACATTTAGTCCTCAGTACTTTGAACTGGAGAAAATGAAACTAGAATTGGAGTATAAGAAACTTAATGCTCAAACTGACAAAGAACTAAGGCTAAGGGAAATGGAGCTCAAGTATGACTTAGAAATGAAGAAATTATCTGTTGAGAATGTTTCTCTCTCTGGCTCCTCTAGAAGTTCCAGTCCTAAAAGACCCCGGATGCCTAAAGAATTGATTGGTATGTATGAGCCTAAGTTGGATGTGTTGGATTGGTTGTCTCTGTTTGAATATAATCATGGGCTCCAGAACATCACAGGAAATGACTTACTCACCTGGTTGTTCTCTAGGCTTCCCCCTGTTGCAACTGATGTGGTAATGGAGATGGGGGAGGAGGATAGGAAGGACTATGAATGTGTGAAACTAGCTTTGATAGCTAGGTTTGGGAAGACCCCTTCCCAGTATCTTAAGAGGTTTAGGAGCCTCAAAAAGCATGATGGTACCCCTTGGGCTACCTGGGTGAGTGAATGTTTGAAAAACTTAGAGGGATGGATTAAGGGTTACAAGGTGAACACTTATGAGGGGATGAGAAATCTCTTTATGTTGGAGTCAATTTATGATGCCTGCTCTCCTGAGCTCAGACAGCACTTGGCTGATTCACAGGAATTAGATCCTAGGAAGCTAGCTAAGGCTGCTGACTTGTGGGTTGCCAACAGGGCCACTCACAAGGATTCTGGGGTAACTCAGAGGAAGGATGGGGAGAAACAGCCTAAAAAGGACTCCAAAGAGAATTCTAATACCTCCCATACCCGAGAGGGCCACAAACAACCAAATAACCAGGGTAAGCCCCAGGGTAAACCGAATCAGGCTAGTGTACCTTCTGGCCACAAGCCAGAAGGAGGTCAGAACAAGCCACCCTTCCAGAGAGCATTTGGACAATGCTATGTCTGTCAGGGTACTGACCATATCAAAGGAGATCCCAAGTGCAAGGGTAAACCTACAGGGATCAGCACAGTCTCCTTAGCCTTCACTCCTGAGGATGAAGTACAGATGGCTAGTGCCCACTTTGAACTCTTTGCTGAAGAACCCTTGGGTCTTCAAGCAACTGTAAACTTAGAGCCTATGGGTCTGGTTAGTCCCCAGAATAGGGTTGTGTATAACTCCCTACCTGTTAACTCTAAGGTGTATTATGTGGACAGTGTTCTTGTCAATGGCCAGGATACTCCTGCCAGGAGAGACACTGGGGCCAGCAGAACAGTAGTGGATGAAAGCTTCTTTCAACCTGAGGATGTGGCCAAAGCACCCAAAGGTCCCTCTAAGATGTCTGGAGGCCCTGTCCAAATGGTTCCTATTCTACCAGCCCTCATTCAGTGTAACAACATGACAGTGAGGATCCCTGTCAGTGTTCAGACTGAGGTACCTGGGAAGGTCCTGTTGGGGAATGACCTAAGAACTCTAGGAGTAGTGTCACATACCCCCAGGCCTCCCAGTATGGAGAAGCAGAGCTTAACCAAATTGGCTAGACAGGCTACCTTGAAGGACCCTTCTAAGCCTGTGGGACCCTCTACTGAGAACCCCACTACAAGCCCTGGTGTTAGTAAGTTGACCTCTAACCCAGGCACATTTCAGGATAGTATGCTAGGAGCATGGGCGCCCCAACCAAGCTCCATCATTGTTCCCCTAGTCTCAGAGTCTCTGACTCCCCCTGCTTCTGAGGAAGAGGTGGATAGACCAACTAGGCCCCTATCTGGACCTGAGAGAACTGGTAATTCTCAGTGCTGGTGGAAAACCAGAAAAGAAAAGTCTAAGGCCAGAAACCTTCAGACTGTTGGACCTTCTACTGAAGACCCCAACTCAAATCCTAATATTAGGGGGGAAACTCCTAAAATAGGTAAGGGTAGATCTAAGAGGAAGGGGAAGCAGGTACATTGCCTAACCCCAACCCCTCCAACCAAGAGGCCTAAGACCCAACCTGCTCCCACAAGAGAGGTGGTGAGGAACCTTGGAGGCCCCTCTAGATCTAAGGGAATCCTTTATAAGGACCCCTTCAAAAAGCCTAACCTAGGTTCAGAAGTTGTACCAACTTCTGAGGGACTGGTCAACCAGATCCCCTATAACAAAAAGACTGATGTTCCTCAAAGGGTCTGTAGGTCCGTTAGCTTGCAAAAGAAAACCTTTGAGTTCTCCATTGAACATAGGTCAAGGTGTCACCATCAAAATGCTGATGGACTCTCTAGGATGTATATCATCGACTAGAGGTATGAGGTTCATCCAGGAGTGGATTAAATCCTCCTGTCCCTTAGTCTGGGGGGGGCGAGTGTTAGGGAGAATTCTCTGTTTGGGCTGAATTTCCCTACCTAGTGAGTCCCCCAGCAGCTTTGCTGGATTTCTGGGGTTTCTTTTTTCTCCTGCCAAGAGTGAGACTCTTTTACCCTCACTCTTGGACATGTTGAAGTGTGTTTTCTTGGTTAAACCTTGTGTTGAATGGGCTATGGGGTCTTTTACTCCATAGGGCCTCATGTATTTTTGTGATGTGGGTTACACAGCACCCTCTGTGCCGTGACCCAGGGGTGTCCTAGGGACTCCCCAACATAAGACTCCATACCCTGGGACTGACTACTGTCTCCCAGGGCATGTAAAGTCACCAAAGACTTTGCTAGTCTTGAATCCTGAACAGAACCAGTACAAACCATCATATTGTGGACGTACTGGCTGGGGCAATTCGATTGCCCCAGGGTCTGTTAGTCGAGGGGGCACGTCTCCGTCCCCCCTGATCGAGTTTTGGCTGGTGGCAGTGGAAACTACGTTTTATATTCAACCGCGAATATTTTCCTATGGGATTTCCCATTGTTTTAGGCTAACACATTTAATTATTTATTTACGGTAGCCTTAAACATACCGCCGGTTTATATATTTATTTTTATAACTCCGGTTGGGACTTTTTGCCAAAACTTGATTCTAAAATGGCGTTGGCATTCGCCTCTGTAACTCTGACCCAAAGTGGAGCCCTTTGTTCCACTTTTGGCGGGCTTCTCCACAGAAGCCCTCCAAAGTGGTGCCACTCTGTCTGGGGTACTTAGGAGGGGTGGAGGGGGGTTTAGGCACCCTGGACTGAGTTACCTTGGTAACTCAAGTCGCACTCCGTCCTGATTGGCCCAAGTGGTGAGCCGGCCGGCTCACCACTTAGCATGTTTGAGTGACAGCTAGGCTGGGTGAATGGGGGTTTGCTGCATAAAAGCAGGGCTTTGGGGACTGGAACTTCAGAAGTCGCCACAGGACCAAGAATCCGACGAGGGAAGAGCTGAGCCGACCTGCTTCGACGACACCACCCGGTGGAGCCCTGCTGAACCGTCTCACCACTTTTCCCGACGACCGAGGAGAACTCTTAACGGAGTGGCTCCTTCCCTTGACTGGTGGGGACAACCAGTTTTCGCCTTCTTTTCGCTTCTCGAGGTATCTCGTGGCCGCCTTGCCAGTGCCAAGCACCCCGGCAACCGGAACCCCACCACTTTTACCCCAACCACGAAAGTCGGTACAACCCTTTGACCGGAGGACTCCGCGGCTGGTTTCTTCCCGGGCAGTGCAACGACCTTCTTCTTCTGCTCTTCTGCGAGAACTTCTTCTCCCCTGACTGACGTCGAGCCTTGCTGCCACTGCCTGGAACAACTGCCACCGCTGGAGGATCCTTTCCGCTTAAGGTACCGTGTTCCGCCTGGCTTCCCTTGCCACCGACTGTACGGGGTAGATTTAGCCCCCGGCTTTCGAACCTGGGAGTGCCTGGGACACCCTGGCTAAACTTTCTAAGCCACTCTAAACTCTTTCTAACTCTTTGCAAGACTCTGAATCCCTACTAACAGTGTGATCTTGGGCACATTTTCGCTCCGGCTACTCTAAGAGTGGACCCTGCCTAGTGACTTTTGCTCACCTGTGACTTTGTGCTTCTTTGAGCCTATTGCAAGTGTTCTGGACCTTAGAGTGGTGTGTTTAACCCATTTCTGTTTCTTTTTTATCCCTTTCTTGAACCTACTAGAGTGTCATCTAATGTTAAGCACTCACCTCTGTTTTAATTATGTGATGTTAACTTAGAGTTGGCTAGATAGGAGTAAGGGTTGAAACTGCTTTTATTATAACTGTGTTTTAAGTGTTTTTACTATACTTTGCTAGAGTGTTTTCAACTTATGTGTTCTTAAAAATAAATAACTATATACTTTTGAAACCA
Source organism: Ambystoma mexicanum (assembly GCF_040938575.1). NCBI lineage: Eukaryota > Metazoa > Chordata > Amphibia > Caudata > Ambystomatidae > Ambystoma > Ambystoma mexicanum. The sequence continues at coordinate 383,083,175 of NC_090934.1, read as the reverse complement.
AACTCTGGTCAGTGTTTGCTTGTGCTATTGTGTCTGAGTGCATATTGTGTATACTTTGCATACTGCCTAACTCTTCTTGAGGGAAGTCTGACTGCTCAGCCACAGCTACCAGGTAAATCTGGGTGGTGCAGACTGCTACCAAGTGGGTTTACTGCTATACCTGTAGTCTTAAATCTTTTGCAGTGTTCCCCAAGGGAACTGCACAGGTTTCTGCCTAACACAGGGTCACTTCCTCTGTGCAGGGAGGCAATGCAGCTCTGGTTCTGTGCCATCCAGCAGGAAATTTCGATCTCAGCAGTTCATCTGGCTGGAGACGAAAACAAGGCGGCAGACGCTCTGATCAGGCAGAGCACGGTCTCTCACGAGTGGGAGCTGGCTCAGGAGATTCTCCTGGAGATCTTCGCCCTTTGGGGGACCCCACAAGTGGATCTCTTTGCCACCAGTGTCAACCGGAAGTGCGAAAGATTCTGCTTGCGGGGATTTCCTCCAAGAGGAGCCTTAGGGGACGCGTTCGTAGTGGAGTGGTCCTTCCCACTGCTGTATGCATTTCCTCCAGTACCCGTCATTCCGCAAGTTCTGCAGAGGTTACGGAGGTTCGGTTCCCGAATGATCCTCATTGTTCCGGCATGGGCCTGCAGAACATGGTACCCGGACCTACTTGACATGTCCATCTGCCCTCCACGCCGTCTTCCCTACCGAGATGATATGCTCTCACGGGAGGGTGGTCAGGTTCTCCATCCAGAGGTCAAGTCTCTCAACTTTGATGCTTGGCTTCTGAAAGGTTGAGGTATAAGGATTGGGACCTCCCTGAAGACGTGATGGAAGTGTTGCTTTCGGCCAGAAGGCCTGCAACAAAGTACCTGTACGATTGCCGTTGGAGAAAGTTCTGCGACTGGTGCAGGTTTAAGAATGTGGATCCTTTTTCATGTGCCATTCCTGTGGTTCTGTCTTTTTTGCTTTCGTTAGCCCACAAGGGCCTGCCAGTGGGTACCATTAAAGGTTACCTGGCGGCGCTGTCCATATTTAAGCGCTCGTCTGAGGAATGTTCTTATTTTAAGATTCCTTTGATTTCTCAGTTTCTGAAAGGGCTCACTAATGTGTTCCCTCTGTCACCTTTCCAGGTGCCCGGTTGCGATTTGAACCTGGTTCTAAAATTCCTAATGGGAGCTCCGTTTGAGCCTTTACATTCTTGTCCTTTGAGACTGTTGACCTTTAAAACTGTATTTTTAGTTGCGGTTACTTCTGCCCGCAGAGTGAGTGAGTTGCAGGCACTATCTGCTAAGCCACCTTTCACGGTGTTCCATAAGGACAGGATTGTCCTTAGGGTTCGTCCCTCTTTTCTTCTGAAAGTGGTGTCGGAATTTCATTTAAGCCAGAAGGTCATTCTTCCAGCGTTCTATCCTCCTCCGCATCCTGGTAAGGAAGAGGAGAGGCTCCATAGGTTGGATCCTAAGAGATCTTTAAGTTTCTACATCTCACTCATGTCCCGGGTCATAGTGGACGATCAGCTCTTTGTAGGATACGCTGGAAGGCGTTTGGGACAAGCTGTTACTAAGCAGACTTTGTCTAGATGGATTATCTTGACAATTTTCTGAATGTTACCGCCTGGCGGGTAAGGACCCTGGCTCAGTCAGACATTTTGTGTACAGTAAATGATTAAGAAATATCCGCCACACCAGGCCTTACACTTTGACCAATCTTACCTCCTCTGTATTCCCAGCACTTGAGGCAATAGAATTGGTGGCAGGAGTTTTTCTGTGAAAGCAGCCCATCTTTAGAACCTAATCCCACCATCTTTCAGATCCATTGAGGACCATTACCAATTTAGGAAAGCTCTAAAAACTGTCCTTTTGACATACTATTCAACTGTGAGGAACGCATGTTGGCAACAAGTAAGAAGGACACAAGTCATCATAGTTCAAGGGTATTTATTGAACCATGAATGCTGTATGCAGGTTGGAAAAACGCCTAATGTAAACCTAAAACCAAGATGGGAGCAAGCGTCAACCATCAAAGGAACATAAGGCAGTCCTAGTGGCATTGTGTCAAAATAAAAGGGCCTATACTAAGAAACCTATTGCCAAACCTGACAAGTAATACAAAAAGGGGTGTGGGACAGTTCTCAAGAAAAGAAAAGTGTTCTTAAATAATATTTCAATATGCGGTAGCCTGGGTCTCCCTACCCCATGTTTTGAGTATGGGGTAAGATGGTAGCTTGGAGCACAGTACAGTCTTGGGCTTCTGAGACGACAGTTCCAATGGCAGTTCTCAGGACTGTTAATGGCCAAGTCTTGTTTCCTTTGAAAGTCTCTTGCCTTGGGGGGCCTGATGTGTTCAAATAACAAAAACAAAAGTTCCTTTAACCAAATGAAAGTTTGTTAGGGTGATAATGATTCACGCCCTGGGTGCTGACCCTTCTCAATTGTAATCCACAGTTCAGATAGGGTGATGATTTCACCTCCAAACCTACTGCCCCCCAACCCCCGGGTACACCTTTTCTGGGCTCTGACCCTTCACGTATCGTATTCCTTAATCTCTATATAAGTTCTTTTCATACTTGAAGTTTGAATGATAGCTTCACCCCTGGATCTCCCTCTGCCAGGCTCCCAGGCCCGGAACCCTCTTAACTGTCAGTACTCGGGTGATGGCTTCATCTCTGGATCTCCCTCGGCCGGGTTGGGACCCTTACTCTCTGGCATCCCTCCTTTGGTTTCACTCTTGCTGTCTCTTAACTTTTGTTTTAAATTTCTTGGGGTGACAAATTTTCACCCTTGGATTTCCCTCTGCCGGGCCTGACCCTTCTCGATTCTTACCCTCCCTTCCCCGGGTTTACTGTGGCTCTCGATCATGGTGATTGTGGGCACTGACCCCCCTTTACTCTTTACTTTTAACACAATTAATTGTTTTCGGGATTCACTTCCCTTTCTTTTGCAGTGCTTGTAGATCAAAGAATTTCGATTTTACAGGGATTTTGCTTGACCCTCTGTATGACCACTTTCACCTATTTCACTGGCCCTCCTACGGCCTTCTGGTATTTGTAGTTTCTCTCATATGGGGCTTGGCCAGAGTCTCTTGAGTTAGCACCCACATGGTGCTGGTTTTCCCTCTGCAGCTGGTCTCCCCTTAACACTTTTTTACAGTTCTTTACACAGTTCATTAAACTTGGTTCAAACATGCCACTTTGCACTTCTTATTTAACACAGCCCGGTTCTTATCGATTCTCCCCTCGACTCACCGGCTGTGATGAAATGCTTGGCTTTTGGCTTTCCTGGAGTCAAGGCCGGTACCAGGGGCGCGGTAGCTTCCCTTGGTCCTGCTTATCGACATAAGCTTGCCCCGTGTACTGTTGACATCTGCTGCAATGCACTTGTGATATTGTTCGCGGTCTTAGGCTCTCTTCCACGAAGGTTCTGCAGGCCTGGGATGAAAAGGGTAAGGTCACTTCTCTCCTCATTAACCTCTCGATTCCTGCCGCCTTTCTCCTTCTCTTGAACTGCTGCACCTGCGTAGCTGTGCCGTCATGCTGTCTGCCGTGCTCGCCTTGCTCGTACTCTACCCTCATGCTCCACCTTTTATCCCTGTGGGGAAAAGGAAGGGCCGTCAAGTGTGTGTGGTTTAAGTCAATTGCCTGACTTGCCTGACCCTTGTGTCGGGACATGTAAGGTAAACAGTTTTATTACAAGACCGTTGTGCAAAGGTGTTCGTATCAGAAAGTGGGGAAGTTAGAGAATTCGAGTATCCTACAGGGTAAGATGGGGAAGGTTTGCGAAAATGACGAGAATGACTGGGATGAAGAACAGAACATAGGGGATTGTTGTCATGATCTCTGCTTCCAAAAGGTCAGGGTTTTCCCAACTCCCTTGGAAGCAGATCCATAACCCAGGTTCCGAGGGCCAACCAGTCCCAATTGGGACCTTCTGGACCCAGTCCTGGCGCCAGTGGCACCAGGCTCATAAATGTGCCCAGTCCCAGCGCTGGAAGCGCCGGGCTCATAATGCTTGGGTGGACTTACCTGCAGCAGACCATGCTGCTTACTTGCCTGCCAGCTGAGCCTCTGATCCTCTTCTGTTTGGAACTACTTTTCCTGTTGGGTGGGGCAGGAGCCACTCCCTAGATTCAGAACACTGGAACTCTTCTGGAAAGCAGGAACTCTTTTCTTACCTAGGCGTGGCTGTGGAAGGAGACACCTAAGCACTACAGGAGGCTATTTAAACCACACCCGGTGGATGAATCTTGCTTTGCGTTATTCTGCATCCTCTGCAGCAGAACGCTCATTGTGTCTTCTGCATCGGATCCTGGGCCTAAGGAAAAAGGCTTACCATCCTGAATCCAGTCTTCAGCAACACCTATAAAGACAAGAAAGAACAGGTTAGCATTCCGGCATCTGAAAGACAAAGGCTTACCTACTCTTCGTGCGCTCCGGAGGTCTTCACACTGCATTCCGGCATCTGAAAGACAAAAGCTTACCGACTCTTCGCACGCTCCGGAGGCCTTCGGCGCTGTATCCTGCATCTGAAAGACAAAACAAGGTGCGTTTAAAGACATTGGGGAACTTTAATACTCACGTGCCATTACTCCTTTCCACATCAACCCCAGTGGGTATTCCGGCACCCTGCAGCCGCTCCGAACTCGTACCTGCAAAATAAAAGACAGTTAGAGCGCATCGTGAAGCAGGCAACAAGCGCTTACTTACGTGCTTCCAGGCGCTTCTATTCATCATACGGACTCCATCTTCAACTCACTTCAGCCCGTCATCCGCCATCGCCGGAACCTGCAAAACAAGAGACATCATTGCTAAAGACTGTAAAGACAATAGAATTACTCGAAACTTACCGTTCGTGCAGTAAACGACGGACAGCAGTCCTCTGAAGTCAAGAGGCCTGCGCTACCGATCCAGTGAAGAAACTGGTTACAGCACCCTGCCCCGAGGCAGATGGAGAGCTCGGCATTCACTTACCTAAGGTGAGAGCGTTAACCTTTGGGGGTCTACAGGAGAGCAAAAAGGGAAGAGATAGGGACACCCCAATAACCCCAGTTCATTAATCCCATATTTTCTGTCTGCAGACATCTTACTCTTGAAGTCAGGCATACAGTGCACAGAGGTCCAGCCCAAAGAGCCAACCGGGTGCTACACATCACCTTTGAAGATACGGTAGTCGCCCAGTCAAGACCGGCGCCTCTGCAAGAATCAGGTGAGCGTTACAGAACGCAAAGCCTACCGCAAAACTCTCGCCCAGGCGCTATGGAAACCTCGGATACTGACCACCTAGCCCGGTTACTTGGGGAACTAAGGGCAGAAGTGCATGCAGCTCGTCAGGAAACGAATGCTCTAAGAAGGGAACTAATTATTTCCAAGGAGAGAACAGACGGTCTTGCTAGACAATTGCTACAGTCACAAGCCGGACAAACCCCGTTACCTGCATCAGGGGCAAATCTTCCTTCAACATCCTCTATGAATCCAGTGCAGATCAACCTACCTGGGAATGTACCTCTGGCTCCGCCCGAACGATTTTCTGGTGACCCAAAGAGGTTTGCAGTATTTATCAATCAGTGCCGGTTGCACTTCTTATGCCGGCCAGCAGCCTTTCCAACTGATCAAGCTAAAGTAGCTTTTGTACTTTCGTACCTTAGTGGCAATGCGGCAGACTGGTCGATCCCTCTAGTTAATCAAGATGATCCGGTTCTCCATGATTTTCAAGCCTTTCAGCTTAGTATGGAAAAACTGTTCGCAAGACATTCACAGGGGCAGGCGTTGGACAATGAGCTTCTTTCGTTGCGACAGGGTAATCAAGACCTTTTGGCTTATATTGCATCTTTCAATAGGCTAATAGTGGAAACTCAATGGCCTGAGGACAAAAGGATTACGCTGTTTTACAGAGGTCTACGTGGAGAGCTCAAAGACGTTTTAGCCCAAGTAGTGAATCCCCCACAAGACTGTTCGGATTATATAGACTTGGTCGTTCAAATAGATCATAGACTGCAGAACAGGAAGGCCGACCGTTCCAAGTTTGATGCTCGAGTATTTTCCAAACCGCCAACTCCTTCCAGAGGAGTAGACTCCGGGGAACCCATGCAAATTGGGGGTCTGAAAGGTCCTCTAACACAAAAGGAGCGGGAAAGGAGAAAACAGTTGCAATTATGCCTATATTGCGGAAACTCAGGGCACTTTCTTCGAGACTGTCCGGTGAAACCTGCCAAGAAGGCAGTAGGAGCTGCAGTTACCAAAGTTACAAACTCTGAGCAGGGAAACGACCTCGCCCGACAAGAATAGAGGTCCTCTTGCCGAGCGTGAAAACCAGTTCCGTGACCTCGCATTTCGTGATACCTATGGTCCTCATTAGCCCTGATAATCCGGATCGATTACATGCAATTGAAGCTTACGTCGACAGCGGTGCCATCGGCAATTATGTGGATCATGAAATGGTTTTGAGGATGAATCTAACTCTTTGTCCCAAGGCTGTAAAGGACGTCATTACTACAGTGGATGGTACGGAGATAGCCTCCGGGCCAGTAACGCATACCACTCAAGAGGTGACGCTAGTAAGTCAGGATGGACACCATGAGAAGATCGTGTTCGATGTGATCAAGGCCCCTCAGTTTCAGATTATTCTAGGAATACCTTGGTTAGAGAAACACAATCCTCTGATCGATTGGCGAGCAAGAACGGTCCAGTTTCCAGAATGTGTCTCTACTTGTCACCTTCCAACTGGTGTTGCACTGGCAGCAATTTCTTCAGAGACTCCCCAGTTACCTCCCGAATACCTTGAATACCAAGATGTTTTCCGGAAGGATCAGGCTAACACTCTACCTCCTCATAGGTCTTACGACTGCCAGATAGACCTGATACCTGGATCTACTCCTCCTTGTAGTAGAATTTATGCTCTCACCGAGCCTGAGAACCTTCACCTTCGACAATACCTGGATCAATACCTGGCGAATGGGTTTATTCGTCCTTCCGAGTCCCCTGCTTCTTCAGCTTTGTTCTTCGTTCCAAAAAAGGAAGGAGACCTTAGAACTTGTATCGATTATCGCTCCCTGAACCAGATCACTGTTAAGAATAGATATCCGTTACCTTTGATCCCTGAACTCCTGGACCAAGTCAGAAAGGCATGCATATATACAAAGCTGGATCTTAGAGGAGCTTACCACTTGGTACGAGTAAAAGAGGGCGATGAATGGAAGACTGCCTTCCGAACCAAGTATGGGCTATTTGAATATCAGGTCATGCCCTTCGGACTTTGCAATGCCCCGGCCGCCTTTCAATATTTTATGAACGATGTCCTCAGAGAGCTCATAGATGTGTGTGTTGTTGTTTACATTGACGACATCCTCGTTTATTCTTCATCGGAATCTGAACATCGGAAACGCGTGAAAATGGTCCTCGAAAGATTGCGTCAACACAAACTTTTCGCTAAGTTGGAAAAATGTGTTTTCAACGTGACTGAAGTTGAATTTTTGGGATTCATATTATCACCTGGCGGAGTACGTATGGATTCAAAGAAGGTCGATGCAGTTCTCAAATGGCCATCACCATCCTCCGTAAAAGGTGTGCAAAGCATGTTAGGTTTCGCTAACTTTTACCGCAGGTTTATCCCCGAATTCTCTCGAATAGTCCAGCCCATCACTGCCTTGTTAAAGAAAAACAAACATTTTGAATGGTCTACCGAGGCGGAACAAGCTTTCCAGGATTTGAAGACTAAATTTATCTCTGCACCAATCTTAAAACATCCTCGCCCCGAACTCCCCTACATCGTGGAAACTGATGCTTCAAGCCTTGCCATGGGGGCAGTTCTATCACAAAAGGACCCGGTAACCAATCAGTTGCATCCCGTGGCATTTTGGTCCCGCAAATTCTCGCCTCCTGAAATCAATTACACGATTACTGACAAGGAACTTCTGGCTATCAAGTCTGCCTTTAAGGCTTGGCGGCATTATCTGCTGGGGGCCCGACACACCGTTACTGTGATTACGGATCACCGAAACCTGCAATATTTGAAAACCGCAAAAGCCCAATCCTCTAGACAACTCCGTTGGGCATTATTCTTTGCCGAGTTTGACTTCATAATTACCTATCGACCTGGTACAAAGAACGGTAAAGCTGATGCCCTTTCTCGGATGGGAGTGGAAGAAAACTTGATCAACCCTAAACCTGTACCAATCATTCCCGAACAAAGAATTCTGGGTGTAATCGCCACAGAATCCATAGAGGAAGTTAAGGATAAAGCCAGGCAACTTGTAACTCCAGCAGACATACAGAATTGGCATCTGCAGGGAAAGGACTTTGCAGTAAAGGACAACTTATTGTATTTCCAAGAACGATTATACCTACCCAGCACAGATTTACAGAAAAAAGTAATCTCCTGTTATCACGATTCTTTAATGGAAGGTCATCTCTGTATGGCCAAGACCTCAGAAAAGATCAAGCGCTACTTCTGGTGGCCGTCTTGGAAAAAAGATATCAGAGACTTTATAATGTCTTGTGGAGTATGCGCCCAAAACAAGAGTCAAAAGGAAAGACCAGCAGGCCTCTTACGCCCTATTGACATCCCACCTCGCCCTTGGCATACGCTTTCTATGGACTTCATCACCGATCTACCTCCATGCTCCGGATACAATACGATTCTAGTAATCGTGGACTTATTCTCCAAGATGGCGCTTTTCATTCCGCTCAAAGGCTTGCCAACAGCAGCAACTCTGGCCCGAGAATTCCTCGAAAACATCGTCCGACTACACGGTTTTCCTTCGGTTCTAATTTCGGATCGAGGCAGTCAATTTATTTCTCATTTTTGGCGAAGTTGCTGTCGGTCGGCTCAAATTGATGTGAGACTATCGACCAGTCACCACCCTCAGACCGACGGACAAACCGAGAGGACCAATCAAACTCTGGAACAGTATTTACGCTGCATGCTGCAACAAACTGAAAAAACTTGGAAAGACATCCTTTGGATAGCTGAATATGCCTACAATAACTCTGTCCATTCGGGAACTGGGAAAACACCGTTTTTTCTTTTGTACGGCAGTCACCCTCGAACCTCGGAGTTGGATCCCCTCCAAGATCTTGAAACACCAGCAGTAGACTACCTGCATTCTACAATCACCCAAGCCTTTAAGGAAGCTGTTTCTCACCTTCAAAGGGCTAAAGAACAATACAAGAAAGGAGCAGATCAACATCGGAAGGAAGCCCCTCAATATCAAGTAGGGGACCAAGTCTGGTTATCCACCAAATATCTACCTCTAAAAGGGCCACGCACATTCAACCCAAGATACCTTGGTCCCTATTCCATCACTACCATAGTAAACCCAGTAGCGGTCAAGTTGGACTTGCCCTCTCACATGAAGATACATCCGGTCTTCCACGTCTCTCTATTAAAACCCGTGCAACCTCAAACCCGACTAACTAAATCTCCAAAACCCATCCTAGTTGATGGAGAACTCGAGTTTGAAGTCAAAAGCATTCTGGACTCCAAGATCTCCAAATCTAAACTATTTTACCTAATTGACTGGAAAGGCTACGGCCCCCAAGAGAGATCCTGGGAACCTGCTGAATATGTCCACGCTCCTCACCTAATCAAAAGATTTCACCGAACATTTCCTGACAAGCCAAAACCCCCGGAGAAGCCCGGTTTGGGAGGGGCCTTGAGGGGGGGTACTGTCATGATCTCTGCTTCCAAAAGGTCAGGGTTTTCCCCAACTCCCTTGGAAGCAGATCCATAACCCAGGTTCCGAGGGCCAACCAGTCCCAATTGGGACCTTCTGGACCCAGTCCTGGCGCCAGTGGCACCAGGCTCATAAATGTGCCCAGTCCCAGCGCTGGAAGCGCCAGGCTCATAATGCTTGGGTGGACTTACCTGCAGCAGACCATGCTGCTTACTTGCCTGCCAGCTGAGCCTCTGATCCTCTTCTGTTTGGAACTACTTTTCCTGTTGGGTGGGGCAGGAGCCACTCCCTAGATTCAGAACACTGGAACTCTTCTGGAAAGCAGGAACTCTTTTCTTACCTAGGCGTGGCTGTGGAAGGAGGGACCTAAGCACTACAGGAGGCTATTTAAACCACACCCGGTGGATGAATCTTGCTTTGCGTTATTCTGCATCCTCTGCAGCAGAACGCTCATCGTGTCTTCTGCATCGGATCCTGGGCCTAAGGAAAAAGGCTTACCATCCTGAATCCAGTCTTCAGCAACACCTATAAAGACAAGAAAGAACAGGTTAGCATTCCGGCATCTGAAAGACAAAGGCTTACCTACTCTTCGTGCGCTCCGGAGGTCTTCACACTGCATTCCGGCATCTGAAAGACAAAAGCTTACCGACTCTTCGCACGCTCCGGAGGCCTTCGGCGCTGCATCCTGCATCTGAAAGACAAAACAAGGTGCGTTTAAAGACATTGGGGAACTTTAATACTCACGTGCCATTACTCCTTTCCACATCAACCCCAGTGGGTATTCCGGCACCCTGCAGCCGCTCCGAACTCGTACCTGCAAAATAAAAGACAGTTAGAGCGCATCGTGAAGCAGGCAACAAGCGCTTACTTACGTGCTTCCAGGCGCTTCTATTCATCATACGGACTCCATCTTCAACTCACTTCAGCCCGTCATCCGCCATCGCCGGAACCTGCAAAACAAGAGACATCATTGCTAAAGACTGTAAAGACAATAGAATTACTCGAAACTTACCGTTCGTGCAGTAAACGACTGACAGCAGTCCTCTGAAGTCAAGAGGCCTGCGCTACCGATCCAGTGAAGAAACTGGTTACAGCACCCTGCCCCGAGGCAGATGGAGAGCTCGGCATTCACTTACCTAAGGTGAGAGCGTTAACCTTTGGGGGTCTACAGGAGAGCAAAAAGGGAAGAGATAGGGACACCCCAATAACACCAGTTCATTAATCCCATATTTTCTGTCTGCAGACATCTTACTCTTGAAGTCAGGCATACAGTGCACAGAGGTCCAGCCCAAAGAGCCAACCGGGTGCTACACATCACCTTTGAAGATACGGTAGTCGCCCAGTCAAGACCGGCGCCTCTGCGAGAATCAGGTGAGCGTTACAATTGTATTCTGTCATAGTAGATTGGGATTTTGGAAGATGACAATCAGAGGGACAAGATTAGTAGGGTTTGCGGGGTAAGCGGGAATAGCTGAGGTTGTGACATGAACAAAGGGGATTGTGGGAATCATAGTGTTTTGTCTGATCAGGTTGGGAATGCAGAAAATGATAATCAGAGGGACGGGAAGAAGGATGCAGAGTATTCGAATGGAGCCAAGTGAAACGAGGATTCTGGGAGTTATGCTTTTTGGGTGTAACCGGGTTTGGGACCTTAGAGGATTGATTACGTACGGAGGGGATGTTTCTTCTGGGCCGTAGAGATCTAATGGGACCAATCGGGGCAGATGCAACACAGCCCATGAAAGCCTCAGATATCTCGCCCTCTTCTCCTTCTCTGGCACAATACTGTGTATCGCCTGGGGTACTTCCCCAAGCATAACCCCGGTCTCCCCAACCCAGGTGCTCCCCCTACCCAGGTCCACACCCAGGAACTGAATCCAACAGCGATAGCCGTGTCCTGGCCACCTGAATAAGGGATTCTCGCTGTTTTACGGAGTTGGGCACAGAGTTCCAGTCTGCTGCAGTCCGACCCCTTTTGCTGTTGCTGGGCCTTGTAGTAGTCTGTTTGCTACCTCTACTGATCCACTGGGAGGAGATTCCAACAAAACCCCTCTCCTACCGCGGAGCGGCTGCAGAGTTGGGCACAGAGTTGCAGCCTGCTGCCGTCCGCGGCATCCGGGGTTCTCCGGTGTGCTGAAACTGTGCGCTGAAGCTGCGGATAAGAAGAATGGAGGAAGAGGGAAGACGCCTGCGAAGTCAGCACCCTCGACGGGAGGACTTGGGCATGGAGTTGCAAAGCCCTTGAAAATGTCCTCCCGGACGAAGAAACTCGCTTCTGCCCCAAAGTGTATAAAAACAGCAATTGAAGCAGACGCCGAACCAGGTATGCAGACCTTCAAACTTGAACTTACTAGACACAGTGAGCAACAAACACCAAGCACCTTTGATCACTTAATGGGAACCCCACCCTTTCCCCTAGTAGTGCTCGTGTTCAGCTCCGACATCAATGTACAAAATCTGCCAGGTAGGAGAGTGGGAGAAAAGATGGCGAAATGGAGAGGGCTTGTGATCGTGGTAATACCACTTTGAGAGGAGGTAGTGGTGAGGGGGCGATAGAGGAGGCCACGACGTGCTTACTGGAGATGGTGGGCCTCTTGCGCTGTCAACGCAGCAGTGGCGGAAGCCCAGTCGGAGCTGCGAGAATTAGAAAAGCTGCCAAATTATGACAATCGGAACACTGAGCGAAGGGAGGGAGTCGTAAAGGAGGGGGAGGCTCAGGTGGAGGCAATCCTGGAGCCCTCGAATGGGGTAGAGACTTCCCCCCCCAGCCCAGCCTGAACAGAGCCTTGTGCTCGACATAAGGAGCAGGCCCCACGGTCTTCACGACATGGCTCTGCAACAATTTAGCACTATGAAAAAGAACTTTATCATAGAAGTGCACCCTATAACAGAAAGTGAAGACCTGAAGAGCCTGGTTGATGTTCAACCTGTGAACTCATACACTCAGCAAGATAACAGCAGCCTAGGAGACAGATCTAGTATTCAGGCGAATCAGACATTATCAAGCGAAACTCTGCCCCAAATGGCTTTACAGCTCGACCGAAGCACGAAAACAACGCCAGGAAAAAGCCTTGAAAAGGAGAAGTATCAACTTACACTCTTAGGGACAGAGCTTGCGGCTAATCATCTATGTGAATCACAGAGGAGAGACGTAGATGAAGATAATAGTTCAATTGAATTAGGAACACCTGACAAAAGAACACTGAATCCTTGACATAGACCCAGGACCACCGTGAATTTAAAAACCAAAAGAATGACAGCAAGTCCTTGAGTAAAGTAGCAACTCACTGGAAAGTCCCAAATATGGGTCTCTCGGAGACCCTCAACGAAACCCACTAATCTAGATCTTCTGGAAAAATGATTTAGGAAAAAAGCCATGGCTATAGAGAAAGTAGCTAACAAAATCTCAGATGTGGACATATTGGAGAGCATTAACAGTTTTCAGATCACACACTTTTGGAAAAGACGGGATCTGGGCAAACTTTGATCCCTCCGTCCATCTCCCCTGCAACTCCAGATGGTAGAAGCAAAGGATTTACAACGTCAACATCACTTAGATGGTACTTTGGACAAGACCCGATGAAATTGAAACTGAACATCCCTGACAAAGTACAGGGGCTCCCCATTCTGGCCAGTGAGCCGTTGTCAACAACTCGATGCGGGACTGCGTCAAACACTGGGGCCCAGGAAGATTCTGATGACACCCTTTTAACACCTGGTACCCGGGAAATAGTGGCGTGGGACGGCAAAACGACAGAGAACGTCAATTCAACAGTCCCAGCACACAACTTTCTGACGATAGATCAGCCAAAGAATGCCTCTATAAATCAGGAAGAAGAAAAAAGCGCCCCACTTGCTACAACTCCTGGCTCGAGATCAATTAGGAGATCTGAACTGCACAGTCGTCCAGAAATCGCGCTCTAAGTACACCGCAAGAAAAATCACCATGTCTAAATGATACGCAACAAATAAAAGCCACACCAGGGAAAAAACCTGACCTTCTAAGCATCATGGCAACGGTTAAAATAGCATTGGCGCCGTTTAGCAAGCTCTATGAAGCCCTAAACGACACGCTAAAAGACCAAACATCACTCATAGCACTTATGCACACTAAGTTGACCTATCTGGAGGGCTTTATAACGGCCAAAAATCTGGGGCCAGGACCAACATACAATCGAAGGCCAGAGTATGACAGAAGTCGGCCTGAGGAATATAACATTGATATTACTTGCCCGTTTAAACCAAAGAGTAATGTCATCGAGGCTTCTACCCAAACTCAGGCTCAAAAAAAGCAAGCTTTAACTGGCTCAGACCCTGATACGGAAGCAGGAAAGTGCCCAAATAGGGAAGACCAACCAGTAAACAAACCGACATTGTCGGTGGGAATAACAGGACTTCAAATGGCACCACAAATTCAAATGGAAGATAAGGGAAAGAAAAGAACAAAGCAGAAAGAAAATGGCTGCATCACTCTCGACCAGGAGACCGTTTTACGTCCTACAAATTCTACTTCGCAGCTGGTGGAAAAGGGGAGAGGAACAAGAATAACCTATTCACCTTTGGAATATTCAAACAACCAACTTGGACGAAGGAGAGTGTTGCAGCACCAAATACATTGTTACAACCACAACCACCTGAAAATCAGCAGAAGTCAAATAAAAAAAGTCCAGAAAAATAACCTGACTAATAAACATCATGACGAAGGACCTCTCGTTGAGTTGGAGAGAATGAAGGTGCTGGAAAATGTCCCCAAACGGAAAGCTATTAGCTTAAATAAAGTGAACCCCTCCTTGGAAGGGAGCGACGAAACCTCGGTAGATTTGCTGGATATGAGTACGTACACAATTGAGGACTCTGAGTCCGAAATTAGTAACGTACCGAGAAACAAAAGGAAAGCAGACGTTTGGGACAATACCAATTCCAATGACGAACCCCAAAAAAAAGTCTTTGGCCCTCATTACGACCCCGGCGGTAAGTAATGGACATTAGCGGCATGGCGCAACTAACGTGTCCGTGCTGGTCTGGAACCGTTAAAAGCGGTAAATTACGACCTCTCGGGCACGAGCATTGCGCCATGCCGATAATGTATTCTGCGCCATGCTGGTAACGTCCCAAAAACGTCAGCTACCGGCATTGTATGCCGTGCAAGCTGCACCACTGCCACCCTATCCACCGATATTAGCGAGCACCGCAAATAGCGGTGACCGCTATTAGCAGTGACCCTAAAGAAGCGGATCTGGAACTTACGCCATCGCACCGGAACGGGAAAGAGCACGGCGGCCATCTTTAAAAACACAATCCATTGCAATCCTCCACAACCAGTGCACATCTGACCCCGAGACCTGGCACAAAACTTCACCCACATCCACGCATCCCCACAATGCCTAAAGTTGTAAAATAATCGTGCGATCGGCAGCGGCAGGAGCGCTTCAGTCGAGAAGAGCTTACAATGTTGGCGGAAACGCTCCAGGAAAACGCGGACATCGTATTCTCTACTGAAATGACCAGACCGGCAATAGGACGGAAAAAGGCCATATGGGAACTAGTTGCACAACTGGTCAGTGCAGTAGGAACAACACCCCGCACCACCAAACAGTGCCGGAAAAGGTGGGACGACCTCTGACTCCGTGTAAGGAGCATACTGTCGGCCAACCGAAACATGGGCATGGCAACTGGCGGAGGAGCAGACTCACCTATTAAAATGGAGCCGTGGGAGGAGATATGTGCCACAACGATTGGCATCGAGGGGGTCGGTGGAATGGAGAGAGGAGCCCCGACATCAGGTGACACAGGTAGGTGCCTCAAATTAAGCCATGCTAAACTCCCTGAAGTCCACTTACATGGGAATCACAATGTTGCCCAATAGGGTTAACGCAACACATCAGCAGAAGACTGCCAACAGGCATCATTGACCTACACCCTGTTCACATGCAGTATGCACACTCCACTGTAGGCACCCACATTCCTGCATGCTTAACCCACCCAAAAGGGAGACAACCTGTATGTCACTGCCTCCAAAGTGCACCATCTATGCATCAAATTCATGGCAGTCATAACAATGCCTGCTCAATGTCCGCAGACCCATCAATAACACTTTCCCTCCTTTGCTCCACTACAGGCTCCCATTCGGACCCCGGCGAGGACGAGACTGGAACCACACCTGCCAAGAATGCCAGGCCAGAGGCATCAACACACCAACCCTCCACCTCTGCTGGACCCAAAAAAAAAACCACAGCAGCCAAAATTGACTGCCACAACACAGCCCAGGGCAGCGATGATCCCCAAGGCAAGCAGCATGGTATCACCAGCGACAGACATGCAACAACTGGTGGCCACTGAAGGGGATGTGTCTGCAGGAAGCAGTACAATTGGGGAGACTGCTGCCATTGCAGCTTGCTCTGACAGTGATGTGGGGAATGATGAGGATGACATAGAATGTCCCCCCACTGCCCACCCTCATTCCCCCAACCTGTCCCCATGTAGCCTGCACGCTGATAACACACAGGGGCTATCCCCTGATAACTCCTGGCCAGCCACTCCATGCCCAGTGGGAGGTGTGGAGGAGGGGAGTAGCCCAATGACCCCGCCAATTGCATCATTCAATGCCCCACAATACCAACAGTCGCTGGACCAAATATTGACAAGGCAACACCAACTGTCCTCACTCCTCACGCAGCATGTGGCCAATTGTGGAGGTGCCAGTGCTGAAATGCAAAGATGTGCCGAGACTGTGAAGGCAGCCATCCAATCCTCCAGCAAGGACATCTGTGCTGAACTTGCCGCGGTGCGGCCCGTGCTCTCTGAGCTAGTACAGACTGTGAGGGACATGCGACCCAGTGAGCAGCCGAGTACCTCCTCCGCTGCCAGTTCTGCCCCATCTGCAGGTCGGCCAGGAACCTGCGTAGTACAGGCAGGGGTGCCCCGGGGGCCGGCAGAGGGGGCTGCCAGCAGAGGCCACCCAGTGGATCAATTCCACATTAGGCACTGCGACACAGGGATCCACACACTTTTGCGGGGAGTTGAGGGGGGAGTGGGCGTGTTGGGGAGTTGAGGGGGGAGGGGGGAGTGGGTGTGGTGGGGAGTGGAGGGGGGAGTGGGTGTGTTGGGGAGTTGAGGGGGAGGGGGGAGTGGGTGTGTTGGGGAGTTGAGGGGGGTGTGGGGGTGTTAATTGAATTCACATTTACAATATAATTTTTTCTTGATCACAAATCACATGTGTGGACATTGCTCATTGCGTATGTGTGATTTATTGGTGAACAGTCCACAGTGTCCATATCCCAGACACACACAGTGCCCCAATTGCCATCTCTATGTGACACCCCCCATCCGTGTGTGCTAGAAACATTGGTTGATCAGAGTCCGACGCATTTCATGCCCCTCCTGTGCATCCCTGCCTCCCTGAGGTGCTGCCCTATCCCCACCCTCCTCATCCTCATCGTCAGGTGGATGCAGTTCTGCGTCAGGGGGCAGGGGCACATTTCGTCTGATGCACATATTGTGTAACTTGACACATGCCATGCCGATCTTTGCCACCTTCTCATGGCGGTACAGGAGTACCCCACCAGACCTGCTGAGGCAGCGAAACCGTGCCTTCAGTAGGCCGAATGCCTGCTCAATCACTACACGGGTACATGTATGTGCACGGTTGAAGTCCTCCTCGTGCCTGTTCTGTGGGTTCTGGACTGGTGTAAAGAGCCACCTCTTCAGGGGATAGCCTGCATCACCTGTATGTGGGCAACAATGTATGTGTCAGTCATGACATCAAATCTCAAATCATTATGTGCCACCATGGCATGCATTAAACTCTTACTTTGTACCACTTTTACATGCACAAATGGATTTTGTGACCGGTATATGTGTATTCCTCTCATGGACTGTTTTGCATGCCATCCACCAATGTATGCAGGGGGGTCAAGTGCCTTGTGAGTGCCCATCCACTTTGTTCGTTCATGGCGTTTGTTTTGCTGAGCTGGCAGGTGTCCTGTGATATCAACGCTCTCGTCATGGCAACATTGCTGTCAGCCTCATGATGACCCCACTGAGCACTACTAATGTTGATAGGGAATATTTTGGGGCCTCGGTGTCTGTGTAGTGGTGTATTGATGTTTTTGTCCGTCATGTGCCTCCTTTGTGCGCAGTTATGGGGGACTGGCCTTTCAGTTGATGGTGTTTGGTGCCGTGTATTGGTTGAAGTCATTGCATGTAGAGGCATTTCGTTGAAGTCAATGTGGTCCGAATCGGTACAATGCACTTGCAGATGGTTGTGTCATGGTTGGGACACACCTTCATTCACATGGTAGGGCTGCTTACATCGGGCATTATGTGTACAGGTGTCAGTTGACGTTTGTGCTGCTTTAGGGTATGAGCTGGCTGCATTGCCTCTGCTACTCGCAGCCAGGTAAAGTATGCATCACCCCCCCCTTTCAGCCAGGTAAAGTATGCATCATCCCCCCCCCCCTTTCAGCCAGGTAAAGTATGCATCTTTTCCCCCCTCCCCCTTTCAGCCAGGTAAAGTATGCATCATCCCACCTCCCCCTTTCAGCCAGGTAAAGTATGCATTGGTACGTCAATCACCTACCCACTTCACATTTCCATGGCCATGACATGAGACTCACCGAGTAGCCAGGATCTTGGCCCTGCATGTCGCTCCATGTAGCGTGGTATTGTGGATTTCCTCAGGACCATTGAATCATGGGTTGATCCGGGGAATCGGGCACAACAATGTGTGATGATCCTGTTGGAGTCACAGACCATTTGCACATTGATTGAGTGAAATAGTTTACGGTTGCGGTACGGTACCTCCATGGCATGTGGGACCACCAATTCCACATGGGTGCAGTCGATGGCACCAATGCAACCAGGTATGCCGGCTAGTGCATGGAAACCCACTTTGGTGTTTGCAATCTCCTGGGCAGACCGGGGTAAGGAAATGTGGTCGTCTGTGTGCTTCAGGAGGGCATCGAGCACTTGGATCAGTGTACGTGAGAATAACGGTTGTGAAATGCCATGCAAGTGCCCCACTGTGTGCTGGTAGGTGCCTGTGGCCAGGAAGTGGAGCACGGACACTACCTTCAGTAGGGGTGGGGGGGGTGGCGGTGGGTGTTTCTATCATGCTGACGATGTTGTTGTGTATCATGTCAACTATGGTGGTGATGGTGTCCCGGTCCAAACGGTACAAGGTATGGATCTGCTCAGCGGTGAGGTTGAATGGACTGGCTCGGATGCGTGGGATTGGGGGCTGCCTGTGTGGTGGCACTGGCTGTGCTGGTGGGGCTTGCTGACCCTGCCTTGCCCTCCTTCTCCTCCTGCGTCTCCTCTGTGCTGCCTGTTGTTGTTGTTGTTGTTGTTGTTGTAGTTGTAGCATCTGCATTGCAATCAGGTCCTCCAGCCCCAACATTGCTAGTCGTATTGGAATCATTGTGGAGTGTGACTGGGTGTGGGAAGGGGTGGGGTGTGCTCTTTTTGTACTTGGTGAGTCTGTATTGCCTTGGGACAAGAGATGAGTCGAAGCTACCCTGACCAGTGGCGTGACATAGGGTCACCAAGATTTGCAGTGGAGCTAGAAAGCTGCTAGCTCCCAAAAACCTAGAGGAGGTGAAGGATAGCAAAAGCCAGGTTTTTTTATTTTACACTAACACAGAAAAAAGAAAAACAATTTATTTACAAACTGCGCCGTGGCACTGAAGATATGCATATTAAGCACATTGGAGTATGCATTACTTTGTGAGTTAGTATGCAAGGTGAAAAAACACAGTATTTTACATATGTTGTTTCAGAAGACAGGACGTGTTGCCTTGTCTTGGACTTGTCAACACATTGTTTTGTGTTTCTGGTTCGGTGTGACTAGCTGGTGGCTGTGGCTGAAGAGATGGAGGCAGCGTTGATACACCAGGTACCAAACGGTCTTCAGGACAGTTTGATCAAGTCAGGTAAGTAGTGGGATCCGTCAGCCTGTTGAGTTACAGGGGACTAGTTAGTTCAGTGAAAGGGGTGTCTTAGAAAGTTAAAAACTGCAAAAAGAGGAGACCTACCATGTTCAATTTTGATGGCGCCTAGGTCAAGTATTGATGAGTCCACAGAGTTGGACAGGGCTGTCTGCATTAGTCAGTGGCCTCGGGCTGAATGAATGAGGAAAAAATATTTAATAATTGGGATCTTATCAGCATATGTGACGTCTAAGGAAGACACACTAATGTGGTGCTAAGTGAGCGGTCCATCATAGCTATGGTGAGATAACCAATGAAGGTGCGCAGGACAGCAAAAGTGCGGTATGCTCAGTGGAATTTAAAACGAAATTCACAGTGGAATCAAAGTTTTGTTGTTACCGCACGTAATATAGTGCCATTAATTATGGGACAGATCTCTACAGAGAGTGTGAGGCATTTTCAGAGTCATATTAACAGTATTGTTTACACGTGAGGCTGTGCAGGCAATTCGAGTTAGTGCTCTGTGATGGTTACAGAATGGCTGTGCAATCGATGACAGTGGCTATTTATATCAGAGACTAAAAAGGGGGTTAGAGATCTGAGATGGCATTGCAAAACTCGGTCCTTGCGAAATTACCTTGGTCCCAGGCTGAGATTCAGCGTGCGGCGGCGGAGAGCTTGTTGGCAGAAAGAGCTGTGTCACTGAGTGGGACTACTGCACATGAGCGGTAGATAAGTGCTTCGTTATTGAGCTTGTCTGAACTGCGCATGTCAGGAGGGAAAGTGACCAGACTAGATAGATAGGACCGTAGGGAAATGGATTGTTGTAAAACAGAGCATATACTGGCCGTGAGGCATAATGCCCTTGTTGTTTTTAGTCACAGTGAAGAACGTGCGTTTGAATTGTAGTCCATGCTTTAGTGTTGGCGAGTTTATGGGCACACTTGCAAAACTTAGAAAACAAATGAACAAAGCATGAAAATGAAACACGATAGTGTGTTGTTTTACGAGCAATCGTGAAACAAAAAAACAGCATGTTTAAAAACGTCCTTAAAGAGTTGTTGGTGACAGTAACAAATGAGCAAGTTATGCATTTGAAAACACGATGGTGTGTAGTTATAACAACACAAGATTAAAAAAAGTCCTAAGTGGGTAATGGAAAGGACTGCATCTAGGTGATGCTGTAGCTTGAATTACTAATGTAGTGCTGTATGGTAGTATTGGCACATTATTTACTTATTTTTGCCAGAGCCTTGTCACACATCACATAGAAAAGCATAGGCGCTTAATGCAGATTTCATAGTTACATGGAAAAAGATTGGAACACATTTCCGTCTGGATTTCATAGAAACTTGTTATATGAAAATACACACAGAACATATCTCTCTGTTGCACCGAGAATGTTTACAGAGGAAAGTTATTACAAAGAAGGCCAAGAGCAAAAGGAAGGAATATTACTGTGATACTGTGTGGGTACGACCTCTAGTGTGGGGGGGTGGGGGCGCAGAACTCAGCTCTGCAAAAGGGGCTCATGCTGCTCGGGGCCAAGGGTAAATAACCACAGGTTGCAAAACGTTATCTATTGAAAAAGAGGTTCCATTCAATTGAAACATTCAGGCCTTGCCTTACAGAGTCCAGGCGATAGATCCATTTTTGCTCAAGTTTCCGTAGGGCTAGGTCTCTGTCACCTCCACGAAAGGGGTTGTTGACTGTTTGTAGTATTGCCCAAAAGATATCTTGGTGGGTGTGGTTTTCGGCTTTGAAATGTGCCACCAGTGGTTTATCTTCAACTTGGTTCCGTACACAGGATCGGTGTTCGCAGATGCGTTGCCTTATTTCACGTTTGGATTTGCCCACATAGATGAAATCACATGGGCATTTGATTATGTAGACCGACCATTTTGTTCTACAGTTTGTGAAAGAATTAAGGGTCCAAGGCTTTCCTTTGAGGTCAATAGTTTTTAGATTGGCTGTCAAGGGACAGACCGAACAGGAGCCGCATTTGAAGTGTCCTTTTACTGTGGGGAGTTGCCATAGCGTGGTTTGTTGGTGGCTTGATGCGTCAAGTTCTGTGTATGTGTGTATGAGGTGGTCTTTCAAATTTCTTCTGCGTTTGAACGCAAAGCAGGGTTTCTCAGGATTGAAGGTTTCGGTTTTGAGTATGTCCCAGTTTTTGAGGATCACTTTTCTAATGGAATTGCTCATAGGGGTGAAAGTAGTTACACACGTCATCTTGCCGGATGATTGATCCTTTTTACTTGGCGTAAGACATGATTGTCGATTGGTGTTCTTTACTCGCTTGCGGGCTTGGCGAATTATGTGTTTGGGGTAACCTCTTTCTTTAAGCCGAATTTCTAGGTCTTTGCTTTTGGACTAGTATTCACCTAGTGTTGAACAATTGCGTCTTATCCTTAGAAATTGGCCGTAAGGTAGGTTCATCTTTAGTGCTGAAGGATGAAAGCTTGAATATTCCAGCAGGGTGTTTTTGGACGTTGGCTTACGGTAGAGGGTGGTTCCTAAAGAGTTGTCCAGGTTTTTGTAAATTTCCAGATCAAGGAAAGGAATGTTACTCTTGCTGATCCTTTCCAGATCATAAACACATCATCTATGTATTATAGCCAGTTGCCAATCGATAATTTGAAAGGGTTGATGTCATTGTATATCGAGTTCTTTTCAGACGTGTCCATGAATAGATTAGCTACATCTGGCGCAAATGTGGCCCCCATGCCGGTTCCGTGGATTTGTTGATAAAAGGTATGTTTGTAGATAAAGTAGTTCTCCATGAGGGCTATTCTAGTGCATTCCAGGAGAAAATCGGTGGGTGGTTCTGTTTTAGTTCTTTTGTCAAGGTAAGTTTTAAGGACTTGTAGGCACTCCATTTGTGGAATACTTGTATACAAAGATTCCACGTCTAGTGTTACCAGTAGGTCGTCTTGTGTGACTTGTATGGTTTCCAACTTTTTGATCATTGCTGTGGTGTCTTGTATGTATGAAGGCATTTTACTAATGAAGGGTCTTAGAAAGTGGTCAATGTAGATGGAAAGTGGTTCCAACAGAGATCCAATGCCTGCCACAATCGGTCTGCCTGGCGGGTTTGTTTGGTTCTTGTGTATTTTGGGAAGCAAATAAAATGCCGGAATGATGGGGTGCTGGTTGACCAAAAATGCCTTCTCGTCTTCGTCTATCCATCCCTCGTCATGGGCGTGACTCATGAGGCTTGTGATTTCAGAGAATATTCTTGAGGTTGGGTTCATAGGCAGCTTTTTGTAGAATCTGTTGTTGGAGAGTTGGCTTGTCACTAACTTATCATAAAGGTTCTGGCTCCAGAGAACAATTCCACCTCCCTTATCGGCTGGTTTGATGAGGAAGGTTTTGTTTTTCTCAAGTGCTTGTAATGCAAGTCTTTGTGCGGCTGTTAGATTGTTCTTTAGATGGATCTTTTTGTCAAAGGTCTTGTGTAATTCCAAAATGATGCGGTTTTCGAAAGCCAGTATTTCAGGACATACCATTGAGGCAAGGGGGATGAAATTAGATGGAGGTTTTAATCCCGTGGACTTAGGCGGCTCTTTTTCGGGGCTGTCCTTAAAGAAGTATCGTAGGCGGATTGTGCGGAAACATTTTCTGAGTTCGACTTCTGTGGTGAACATGTCGGCACTAGTGCTTGGTATGAAACTCAGGCCTTTTGTTAAAACATCTATTTCATTGGAGGATAGAATATGATCACTGAGGTTAAATATAGGGATCACCATGTTTGTTGCGGAGGGACCCATTGCCGTGTTCGCATTGGGTGTTGGCCTTTGTATCGGGGTCTCCCTCGTTGTCCCCTGCCTTGAAAACTTGAGGCCTGTTGAGGGTTTGCTTGTCCACCGGTGGTTGAGTCTGAGTCGCTACTATTAGAGCTGTTGGAGAATGTGACAAATGTTTTCCTCTGTTGTCTTCTTGGGTTTTGTCTTGATGCGTTGAGATTCAACTGGTTGTAGAAACCCGGGACCAAATATGGATCACCCACATCACCCTCCTGAGTCAAAGCCCCCAAAAAAAGAGGGTCCGCCCATTTTTTCTTTTCATCGAGTCTGTATTGCCTCCACCTGTGCTGATTCTGTGCACCTGGTTCGCGATGGCGGAATTAGCTCCATGGCGGTAAGGTACTTAACGGCCTTTGCGATGGCGTTAAGAGCATGCCCGCTTGGTTCGTGATTTGCCTACCTTTGCGCGATGCCGGTATTTACGGTGTGGAAGGTCGCGTGCGCGAACTTGGTGCTGTTAGCGGCACCGTTAACTACGATGCCGCTAATAGCACTTTCACGGGTCATGATCGGACCTAGCGGTAAAAGATGCAGGTAATCATTTACCGGCATCGTTTTTCGCTTACCGCCGGGGTCGTAATGAGGGCCTTTATAATTGAACCAACTTCTTCTGCCTTAGTAATTGTGGAGTCCATAAGAGAAAAGCAACCTCAAACTCATAGAAGGTGCTCAAGACGGGGCTTGGACATGCGTCCAGGGAAAGAAAGTGAAACGCCCGTTGCGACCACTCGCAAAAGCAGAGGCGATGACCATCGGGAGGAAATTAGGGAAAAGAGACGGCCACCGGGGAAATGCAAACTAACCAACAGCTTATTAGGTCACTCCACTAGAGAAAGTACTGCAAGGCCAATCTTGAACAGAAGACAGGAGCGGAGCTATAGTAAAGAAAGATCTTAATTGAAAGAACGACATCAGTCTCGGACACAAGAGGAAGAAAACAAACTTACCTATCAGGAAAATCCACAGCTCATGTATCCTTAAATTGGAAAGAATACAAAAGCATGATGATCACTTGACCTTGAACAGGACCACAATAATGGGATTATTCAAGCGAATCCCAAATCTACGGCAATTACAGAATGAAGACATCTGGATAGTAGAACTCTGCCACAGCGGAAGAAGAGATTGCTCCTTCCTCCACATCCACTCAAAACTAATAAGAAAACTACTAAAAAATGAAGAAGAAAGTTTCAAGATTCTGGGATATGATATGAAAGAACTTAACCAAGGTGGAAGTAAACATGTGGATGAAAGAAGGGATAAACTAAACCCAAGAACAGGAGGGGTGAGGAGTCCAACCGACCAAAGAAGGAACGTCAGCTGGTACAATTAAGAGTCCATGCTTGATAGTAGAATATCGGAGAGAGTATCGAGCCATAACGCTGATGAAAACGGATTTACTAAGAAAACTAAAGCATAAATCATACAAAAGGCAAAACCTAAGGTCTATAAAAGAGCTGTAACTAATGCGCGAGGCGATGCGCACAGAGAAGACGAGAGAGACCCTGAGCGGAGGCCATTAGGCCTACTGAAAAAACCAAAACTCTCCTTCGACCTCAATCTTGCGAAGGAACTATTGAAAAAGACCAACAAATGGAGACAAAATTAGTTAAACTATTGACCCAAAAAGGTGGGCCTGGTCAGCGCCTTCGTCAAAGTCGTCCAACAGAATCTAGCCATTAGTATCAGGAGTAGAAGATTTCCACCCGGGTAATGAAGTCCTAACCACTAGAGGACAAGAAAATTACATCAAAATGGCCTCCTGGAATACTCAAGGTTTTGGCCATTTAACAGTCCCCAGTGAGGTGGACCTGGGTTCTTTTGATATGTTATGCCTCCAAGAGACTTGGTTTACCACTAAACCTCACCTGGACGGCTATGCAATTGCATTTACTCTGTTAGGCAGAATTATATGCAGTACCCTTTGGAAACACCACACACAATTAAGACTACAAGTAACAGTACACTTTCACCTTTGGTACAAGCCTGTACTACACAGTTAGAGTGGTAGCAGTAGCGGAGCAGCCAGACCTATCTCAAGAGTAAGTGAGCAGTATCAGATAGTTACACAAAGGACAGCAATTACTATGATTCAGGCAAAGGCTGACTCAAGGTTTTCAAGTAAAAGAATATACATTTATTTGACTCTTCAGTTGTTTAACATTACACTATTATAAACAGTCTAAAAATCACACTCTTAATACACCACACCACTTCCATTAAATTCCAAACAAGTTAAGCTCACAAAATGAAGTGGGAGCAAAATGGCACTCCAGCAATTTAAAAGGGAGGGAAAGACAAAGTTAATAGAAATTAAATCACGCCAACAGGTAAGTACTCAGGGCAATTGAACAAGAGGAACTTCAGAGACAGAATCAGGTAGAAAAGGCCTACGGCCAAAGTCAATGGGTCAAAAGTCTTTTGCTCAAGATCACACAGTTCAGGGTAGTTCGCAGTAAAGTTTGTGGCACAGTTTCCGGACGAGGTTGGTTGATACAAATGTTAGTTCAAAGAGAAGAGAAGAGAAGAGAAGGACAAGCCCTCGGATTGGAGAAAGATTTCAAACACTTTCACCACAGTTAAACGAAACGGACAACCAGATTTGCACAGTACCTTAAAACGGAGAGGGAGCATTAGCTGAGGCGGACGTTCCTGGTAGTTCCTGCAGTCTCACGGTTCCTGAGGTGACTGTTGGACTAACAAGAAGTAGGAAGACTGGAGGGTCCTGCACTACCCAGGGAAGAAACCAGCAGCAGCGCCAAACAACAAATAAAAGGTGTGCTCCTTAAAACCCAAGCAGAGTCTGACCTTCCTGGCTATCCGGCCCGCTGTGGCTCTGTACAGCGAATTCGACCAGAGGAGGGGTCCTGGCTTGTAGTTTTGGCAAACTGGTTGGTCGCACCAGCTCAAGGGAAGAAGTTTCCTGGAGGATCTTCTCTGTCGTCGGATTCTGAAGATTCGGACCTGCAGCAGGGCTTCACCGGGCTGTTCAGTCTTTGTAGGGGTCCTCTTCTGCCATTTCCTCGTTGGTTTTTTGTTCCAGTGGCGACTCTGCCTTTCCAGTCCCAGAGACCTGCTTTTTATGCAGTTTTCCCCCATTCATACAGCCTGGCTGTCAATCACACAGCAGGTTGGCTGTCCTGGCAAGGACAGTCCCCTCAGCCAATCAAACAGGAGTGCGACTTGGGTTACCAAGGGAACCTACGGCAGGGGTCCGAAGATCCCTTCCTCACATGCTGCCTACCTAGACTTTCAGGCGCCTTAAGGAGGGCTTCTTTGCAGAAGCCAGCAAAAAGACAGCGAACAAAGGAGTCATCCCCGGTTTGGCGCCCAGAGAAAAACACGAGAAAGACTTTAACAAAAAGAAATGGCGAATAAACCCAGCCTGAGCCAAAATAAAATGTATTTGGTCAAGCGGATTTATAGTCGAGGCTAATATAATAGCCTAAAACAATACCACGTTTATATAAGATAATTGCGGTGAAAAGTTAGGGTAGATACCACTGCCACCAGCCAAGTCTTAATGTAAAGGGAGCAAAACAATGCTCCAAGAGACACAGACAAAAAGGGATAAGAGTTAACCCTTTCCGATACTCCATGTAAGATGGGGTGTACTGGGTCTGTGGTTTAAAGTGACTAAAGTAAAGTTATTGGCAGCTTTACCCTTTTCTGGGGGACAGAAGTCAGCCCCAGAAAATGGAGTCGGTGGGAAGTCTTAAAGACAACCTTGTGTCACTGCACTGAAGGTGCTGTGTAACACACATGAACATAGGTTAGGCAGAATCTTGTGCAGTTCTCTTGGGGAAAACTGCAAAAAGATTAAGACTACAGGAGTAAGCAGTAAACCCAATTGGTAGCATATTTACCTGGGAGCTGTGGCTGAGCAGTCGGACCTCTCTCAAGAAGAGTAGGGCAGTATATAGAGTATACACAATAGGGCTAAAAACACAGTAGAGCAAACAAACACTGACTAGAGCTTTGTATAAAAAGTATATAATTATTTATTTAAAACGCACTTTAGGCAATATACTAGCACTCTAAATCAAAAGCAAGTTAAAACACAGTCAGGTAAAGTATACACACCTCCCTTAATAACTATTAGACAAGTCAGAATTACAACACCACGATTTGTTAAACAGATGTCAGCGCATAACCTGATGGCACTCCAATAGTTCAGCTAGAGGGAGAGAAAAAGGCAGAGCATAGAAATAAAACAGGTCCCAACACTTTTAGGAGTTCTCAGCAAGGGAACAAAGGCAGTAAATACTGTAGAGCCAAAGTTCATAGGCCAGGCCCACTATAAAGGGAGCAAAGCGAAATGTGCCCTGTATCGCTCGGTTTAAAATGCACAAAGTCTTTGCAGAATGTTCAAAAGGGGTTGGGGCGATTCAAGAAGATAAAGTTAGAAGGTCTGGGGCCAACCCAGTTGGCAAGACAAGGATTTAAGAGTCACCTTGGGCAAACCGAAGAAAGGGAGGCCAGGCAGGACACAGTACGTTAAACAGAGAGGAAGCTCCAGGGGTGGCAGTTGTTCCTGGCAGTGGTTGCAGTTTGTTGTTTCCACCAGGGGAAGAGAGGATCTCATTGAAGAGGAAAGGTGGAGTCGTTGCACTGCACAGGGATTAAAGCAGCCGCGGAGTTCATCAATAAAAGGAGCGTTCCTTTAATTCGCGGTCAAAGTGGTGAAGCTTGGCTATCCGGCCGCCGGGGAGCTTGGCACGGGCGATTAGACCAAGAGACGTCTTTGGAAGGCGAAAAGGGCGAACTGGTTGGTCCCACCAGCTCACAGGAAGAAGACTCGTCCAGCAAAAGATCTTCCCTTGTCGTCGGGAAAGTGGTGAGGTCGTTGCAGCAGGGGGTGGTGTCATCGTTGCAGATGGCGCAGCTTCTTCCCTCTTCGGATTATTAGGTCCTGTGGCGACTTCTGAAGTTCCAGTCCCAAAGGCCCTGCTTTTATGCAGAAAAACTCCCATTCAACAGGCTAGCTGTCACGCACACATGCTAAGTGGTGAGCCGGGCGGCTCACCACCGGGCCAATCAGAATAGAGTGCGACTTGGGTTGCTAAGGCAATGCAGTCCAGGGTGCCAATTCCCCTCCCCACACATCCTGTGGAACCCAGACAGAGTGGCACCATTTGGAGGGCTTCTGTGGAGAAGCCTGCCAAAAAGTGGAACAAAGGACTCGACCTTGGTCAGAGTTACAGAGACGGACACGAACGCCATTTTAGAAAAGAGTTCTGGCAAAAAGACCCAACCGTTGATTTAATATTAAATAACCCGGCGGTATCTTTAACATTGCACCAAAAAGTGGTGCGTTTAAAATCAATGGGAAAATCCCAGAGGAAATATTCTGGTGGAATATTTTGCGTGGTAACCACTGCCACCAGCCAGAAACTCGATAAGGGGGGGACGGGACAGTGTCCCCTTGAAAACAGACCCAGGGGTAATCGAATCAAGCCCTTCCAGTACTTCCACAATATGATGGTTTGTACTGGTTCTGTTCACAATTTTGGACTAGTAAAGTCAATGGTGACTTTACATGCCCTGAGGGACACTAGTCAGTCCCAGGGTATGGAGTCTATGTTTGGGGGTCACTATGACACCCCTGTGTTACTGCACTGAGGGTGCTGTGTAACACATACACAAAAACAGATGATACTCTATGGAGAAAAAAAACCGCATAGCCCATAAGCACATACAAAGTCAAAGACATACCTCAAATCATGCCTAAGATTGGGAGGAAAAGAGTCTCACTCTTAGCAGGAGAAAAAAACAAACCCCAAAAATCCAGCAATGCTGCTGGGGGACTCACTAGGTTTGGGAAATTAGCCCTATAAGAGAATTCTCCCTAACAACATATGAGGCCATGGAGTAGGTGAGGCTCCAGTGATCAAGATCACACAAAAAGTGAAAACACACACAGCAAAACACATGTAAGAGTGGGAAAAAGGCTCACACTCTTACCAGGTGATAAAAATAAATCCTAGAAATCCAACAAAACTGCTGAGGGACTCATTAGGTAAGGGAAATCAGCCATTTATGAGAATTCTCCCTAAGATACACCAACTAAGAAAGGGCCAACAGGGAGGCCAACAGCGGGGCCAACAGCGGGGCTCGTTACAGCAATAAGCTCAGGATCGGATCTGGATATTCATGCACAAGTATTCTCATCTCCACTAATACAGGCAACATCACCTGGAAACGTATGCCAAGTTGTGTTAGTGTCACAGCAACGGAATCAATTGTAATAATAAATATATATTGGAAACCAGATGCCATTACAAACGACTCGTATCTGAGCTCCCTAGCAAAGGTTCTGGAAGAGGCATTCACAAATTACCATTATAATCACGTAATCATTAATGGTGACTTCAATGCGATATGCCCAGACATTGGTGATCAAAGGACACATCTGCCAAGAACTGCTCCAATCCTCGAAAGAGGTAGACTACTGGAGAGTCTAATGTCTGAAAATGATCTCCACAACCTTCATTGGATGAGACACAGATCTAATACACATATACCAACATGGGAACGCTTTACTCAATGTGGCATGATTGATCACACTTACGTTTCAAAGGAGCTGTTGGGGTTGATAGACAACTTTTCAGTTGTTCGAACTGTTAATATTGACAACAATAATTTAAAAACCACCTGGACCGCACCTAAGGGCCCACAACAGCGAATACCATATGAATTAGAGACAGATCAGAGAGGAAACAGATTAAAATTATTGGAAAAAGCAATCATACACATGACCAACCAGTACCAAGAAATCACAGGTGAGGACAATACCTCCCAAAGACATCAAAATTATGAGGTAGACTATACACCATTTCTCCTGACCTACACACAGAAAAGATCGAAGAAATCCAATGCGAGCACTCAGCATCGGCACATATACAACACTCAACTGGTAGCAAGAAGAAAAGTACTACGACAACTAGTCTGTGTCTTAAAAAAGTCCAACACGCCGGAAAATCAAGAACGGATGAAGCGTGGAAAAACAGAATACAAGCACTGGCTAGTACAAGATCAGTATACTCTATACCAGTCGGATGCGGAAGAGATTTTACGCACAAACCCGGGAAAGGACCCAAAAGAATTTTGGTCTCTGATAAGGGGCATTAACGGGAGCAACAACGATCTCCTCCAAAATAATGTCGGGAAGCTCAGTGGGTGGATCATTTTACTAAGCTGTACAAACGTTTGACAATTGAAACTCATCTTATACCAACCGGTGCCTCGACAACATGGGATATCCCCGAAGATCAAGAAACAATCTTGATCAAAATCAAGAAATTAACGAATTCAAGGGCACCCGGCACGGATGGGATATCAAATCTAGACTTGAAAAAGCACCCAGAAGACTGGGCACAATTCATGGGGAACATTTTCAGGAATTGCAGTAGAGCTCAAGATGTTCCAACATCATGGAGGAGGGCTACCATCGTCCCAATCTTTAAGAGGGGCTAAAGAAACAATCCACGCCAATACCGTCCTATGGCCCTCCTTGACGTTATCGGCTCTCTTGCCTTGGATGCTTTCCAGAGCTGGCCGAAAACCGCTGATATACCGGACCCGTTCCAATCCAGCTTTATAAAAAATACAGGGACAACGACAAACATACCCTTGCTGAGTACCATCAAAGCAAGGATTCTGCAGGGAGGACCACCGGTTTATATGGCGTTTATTGACCTGGTCCAAGCATTCGACCAGGTCAGTATGGATCGGCTGTGGAAGAAACTAGAGAACAAGAACTGCCCAGAGTCAATAATGGGGCCTATTCGGGCCCTCTTTCAGGATACAACCATGAGAGTTAGACTTAATAAGTCCAGACTGCTATCAGAAGAAATCAAGACAACTAGGGGCGGTAAGCAGGGGTGTTCACTGGCCCTTCCCTTATATAACGCCTACATAGCAGACTACTCTGACTCTGGGGAGGTGCTATGAATCTTCCCACCAACAGTAGGGGGTACGAAAAGCGCAAGATTATTATACGCAGACAATATCATCCTCCTAGATTTAACCCCGGTGGGATTACAAAAACAGATCAACAACTTGTCCCTGTATTTAAAAACCAATAACCTTGAAATGAACAAAGCGAAAACCAAGGTAATGGTTATGGAAAGAAGAGTGCAAAAACTGGAAAAGGCCAAATGGAACGTCAAAGGCTTACCATTGGAGAAAGTAAACTCTTTTAAATATCTTGGAGTAATGATAAGTAGCAACCCAGTGAAGCACTTGATGCAAGAGTCTCTCTTTGCAAGACTAAAAGCCTTGACATCTCAAACGAAGGCAATAGACAGGAAATAAGGATGCTTCTCCCTAATCCCAGTTATTAACCTCCTCAAAGCTAAAGGGACACCGATCTTAACATACGGGACGGATGCCATGCCCTTACTGCCAGCAACCCTCTGGTTTAAACTCGAGAGCTATTTCTGGAGAAGAGTCTTAGGATTGTCACAAATTACACCAATGCCTCTCATTAGACGAGAAATGTGTCCGTCATCGCTAGCGGCAATAGCTGCTAGAAATACACTGATGCTTTACAAAAAAGTGATTACTGAACCTAGATCTACGATACTGAACATTGTCAATATTGAAATGGAAAGTGGTAAGAATCATATAATGACAAGATGGGCCCTAACCAACAACAAACTGCTGGCTGATCTGGACACCACTAAGGCAGAGATCTCAGCGAACCCAAATAAAGTGGCTAAGCGAATAACAGAAAGGGACAGGATCACAACCCTCGAAACTGCCAGCAATTACAAGCTAACGGAGGCCATTCCAACAATGCCAATGAAAGTGAATACAGTATGAAGTTTTTTGGAGAAATTCCCAGATAA
This sequence comes from Ambystoma mexicanum, assembly GCF_040938575.1. NCBI lineage: Eukaryota > Metazoa > Chordata > Amphibia > Caudata > Ambystomatidae > Ambystoma > Ambystoma mexicanum. The sequence goes on along the minus strand of NC_090934.1, from coordinate 383,050,934 downwards.
AACTTTGGCTAGATTATTTTTAAGATTCAGGTTGAACCAGATCAAGACGAACAAACTAAGGGCTGCTAGGAACCAAAGGACTTCTAACAAGTGTCGATTTTGCGAGGATAAGGATAAGGTAGAAACAAGTTGCCATCTTTTATTTTCTTGTACAGGGACTCAACCTGCTAGATCAAGACACCTGAATAAAATACTAGCAAGTTACGAAACCTTTGAGGAGGAGACTTGGTGGAACGCTCTGTCCAGAGGTACAAATACATGATGGGTGATCGGAGTGGCCTCATTCTTCAAAGACATTGACTTAGACCAGCGCAAAGAGCAATGAGATGCGAGACAGGACTTACGGACTTTGAGACTCATGTTGCTTTGGACCATTTTTCTTTCTTTGTAAAAATTGTAACACAAAACAAATTTAAAAAAAAATAGAAAACGAATATCCTCAGGTTTCTCACAAAACCCCTTGGTGTGCTTTTGATTTACTCACTCACAGGTGGCTCGGCACTGGGAAGTGGCATCAGTGATGTCAGAGCGTTTTGCAAACAATATATAGCATAACACAACTAATGGATATATTGGCAGCATTTGATAATGTCATCTGCTCCATTTCATTTTTTGGTCTTTAAGATATGAGTAAAAATATTTGGCTTTGAATCGATTACATACTTCTTAGAAGATTGCCACAAAATCATGCCCATGCTACAATATGTGCCACTGTGAAGATGTGCTGTAGAGATTCGCTACTACTTGGCCCCTCTCATTTTTTTTTTTTTTTTTTACTTTATTGTATATGGTTTACAAGAAACCTTTACAAAAAAAAAAATAATGTATCTTTAAAAGGTAGAAAAAACATTCATTACATTTAAATTTCAAATTATACAAACAAGCGTTAAAACATAGATCCAATTTCCAGTTAAAATTTAAAATTTCCAGAGAATGAGGGACACATTTAAATTTAAATTTTAAAAGGTACAGTGCAGAGTATCCTGCAGCAATAAAAGATATACCAACAATAAAATTTAAAATTTACAAAATTCTAAAAAAGAAAATAAACCTACAGAGAATAAGAGAAATTTCATAGAGTCAAGCATAGTCATAACAGGTATAATCATTATCATCATCATAACAGCGGGGCGAATAAATCTAAAGCTTTGATAAATCCAGCCACAGCAAGTCCATCCTTAATGTTTGTAATAGTGAGACACTGAGACCAGATCAAATCTGCCACCCCCATTTGCCCCATTGCATTAAAACGACCAAGATATTTGTCCCTTCGAGCTGTCAGAGCAGTGCAGTCTAAAAAGAGATGCCGAGCAGTTTCAATCACCCCCAAAGTTTTGCAGAAGCGGCAGCTAGGATCTAAATCAGAGAACTCCTTCCTTTTGTGTAAGACTTCCCGAGTGGGGAGGAGATTCCATCTGAGTTTAATAAGAAGGGAGCGATAATATCTGTTGGGGAATTGGTTCAAAATAAAAGACAACAGGCCTCTTTTCTTATGATCAAATTGTAAATCTCTCAAAGAGGGGTACGAATGTAATTTTTCAATAGTATTACTCCAGTCGTGACAAAAGAGACGCTCCTTGACCATATTCGGATTCTTTAGTAGGGTGTCCCTATCGGAGGAAATATCCAACAGGGTCTTGTCACAGAGATCACTAAAAGCATTGAGATATAAATTCTTGACTAAATGTCCCTGAGAAGAAATCATGTGGCCCACATCAGCATAGAGAGTGTCAGGTTTTGGAGAAAGCAAGGCTGAGAAAAGTGATAGAATCCTCCAGAGAATCCTGGCTCGAAATGAGACTAACCCTAATTCATACCTGATAGCTGCTATTGGAATGGAATTTGGCAGTTTTAAGATTTTCCTCCAATAGATACCCTCGAGAGAATCCCAGAAAGTCAAAAGTGCAGTGAAGTGGAATTCCATTCCATACAAAAGTTTTGGAGTAACCTTACCCTTAAAAAAGTCTACTACAGGCTTAAGGGAGAACATACCATATTTATTGTCTAGTTTGAGGGATTGGGAGATGGAAGGGAGCAGTTTGTTTCTGAGGAATCGTCTAAGTTCGATCGCCGAGGGTCTAGCCAAAATCAAATAACCAAGATAGATGATTTTATTTGCTCTAATTATATTTTCGCCACCTATTTTCCATACTTTGTTATTCCCCATTTTCCCCTTTGAAAAGACGGGTTTTGCTCGGGTTAATCTTAAGGCCATTAAGACTACCATATTCTTCAAATTTGCATATGAGCCTCTGCAGGCCCACTTTAGTTTTATCAAAAAGAAGAAAGTCATCGGCATAAGCCAACCATGAGAGCCTCAGATCCCCTAGTTTAGCACTCACCATGCCTGCATTTCTCAGGAAGTCGTCAACATCAGCCATATAAAGGATAAAGAGACAGGGAGCTAACTAGCAACCTTGTCTCACCCCAATACGTGTCCTAATCCTTCTAGAGAGGGTTCCTGCCAAGTCGAGCCTGATGTGAACCCCTGAATTTTCATACATGGCCATGATAAGAGATAGAAGCCCTGCCGGAATGCCCTATTTGGTTAGTTTTTCCCATAGTCTTGACCTGATAACCAAGTCAAAAGCGTTTGACAGGTCAATAGATGCAACATAGAGAGGACCATCAAATTTACCCCAGGAAGAGGTCTGTAGGGCACTGAGAATAAGACCATTGAGATTAGTTGAGTGGCCTGCCCTAAAGCCTGTTTGTTGTTTGGGGAGAATATTATTTTCCCTGGTCCAAACATTAAGGTGCGAGAGCAAGAGAGAGGCAAAAAGCTTACAATCCGCATCAATAAGCGAGATAGGTCTATAATTTTTGACCTTGTTACGCAGGCCTCTTTTGAAAATTGGAACAATGTGAGCTGTTTGCCAACTAGTGGGTACCTTCATGGAATTGACAACATCTTCAAAGAGCAGAGAGAGGAGGTTAGCCCAGAGAGCTGGCTCAGCTTTGAATGTGTTGTTAGTAAGGCCGTTAGGCCCAGGAGCCCTAGATTTCTTGGCTTTGGAGATGAGTCCTAGTATTGTCTCGGAGTCAGTCGGAGGCTTCCATAAGTCCTTAGAGCGGTCGTTCCCCAGTAGACAGGAAACTGATCTCTCATCCCCAATGTCAAAGAGTTTAGTGTAGTGCTCAACCCATTGAACCTCAGGGATGGGATTTAGCTGGTCGGTGACCGCCGCATTATCTAAGCTAGATACTGTAACCCAAAATGCCCTCAGGTCTCGTTTTATAAGCACTGCAAGCATATGATCTGCATCATTTTGTAGCATAGAAGCTTTTCTGGACTTACAATAGTTTTTATGTTTTTGGCGGATGGTTTTAATTTTTATGATTTTATCGGCCCATTCCATATCTAGGGATTGTACATCTCTAATGAGTTTCTTAGTGAGACTCTTTACATTAGCCAATTCTTGGTCAAATCTATGAAGGTGGGATATTTTAGAAACACCTTTCCTAAACTGACCGTGAATACTGTGCTGTAGAGCCATGAGAAAGCTATCGAAATGGACTGTATTGAAAACTGCCAATTTCCAATAGAAAGAGGTATGGTTAAAAGAAGAGATCAGTTTACGATTCAATAGGCTGATATTAAGAGGAGACCAACGAACCCCTGTCCCTTGTCCCACAGTTTGGAGATGGGTAGGTCCCCCCGCGGACAGAGACTTAGTTGGAAGGAAACAGAGAAATGAGACCCGGAGAATACCATGGTCACTCCATGAGTTGAAAGAGATCTCGACATTAGACGAGAAAGGAATGAGAGAGTGATCTACAAACACGTAGTCTAAGGTAGATATTGATGAGGATCTACGCCATGTGGGTCGAGATAAATTGGTAGCGTCGTAATAACCATTAAGACAAGTAAGACCCACTGAATCCATGGCGAAGTTCCAACAACGACCACGTGCGAATTTCATACCTAGGCGGGAGTCGTCCTCCAACGCTAGTCCCAAGTCGTCATATTTGGATTCGGAAGAAATAGAACAATCCGAATTAAGATCACCTGCCAGGATCAGTTTACCCCTGGGATGCACAGATCTCCAGGAAAGAAGCATGTCCGTTAGCTTTTGCAAAAACGACTCGAGAGGAGAAATTCCCTTGTGCCAATATACATGTACCAAAAGTAGAATAACCGTATGATCAAGGAAGAACACCTCCAGGGCCTGGATACCAAAAGGCGTATCCAAAAGCATCTTAGTCCTATAACCCAAAGAAGTTCTTAATCCAATGAGAAGACCCCCCGATGGCCTCCCTCCCCGGCTGGGTCTAGCATTTTGATAAAAAATATTAAACCCGTCTAAAATGGGAGTTGAGAGCATCCAGGTTTCTTGAAGAAAGAAACAGTGTGAAGCCCTGATCAGAGTAACAGTGTCTAAGTTAGTAAAGAGGTGAGAGTTACCTCTAGAATTCCAGGAGAGAAACCCAAAGCTATTCACAGAAAGAGCATCTGGAGGTAGTTCTGGAATAGTCAGGAGGTACTCATTTCCACAGACCTGCAGTGACCTGTGTCCAATTGCTAAAGCGTCCATTTGATTTGGGCATAAATTGCCTCCCGTGGGGTTGTGGGGCTCTATCCGGGTAATATACCATAGTAAGATTATCCCTATATTTTGCATCCCCTCCATTGTTACTGGAGAGCTGAGTAGATTTCAGTAAATTTGCTTCAAAGCCAAGTTGCTTTAGCCCTTCCTTATGTCCCATGATTAAATCCAAAACCACTCTTGATTTAAGAATGATATTACTTACATCTACCCGGTCATGAATGGGGAAGATAATGCTATCCAAGTCATAGCTAGAGATAAGTGAGAGCGAGGGAAGTTGATGGAAGATCTTTAAAATATTACCACGGTTTAAGCAGATTGGCATATCTTGGCCCCAGAGGCTGGTAAATTGTATAATATCCCGAGGAGCTTTTAGTTCTGACATATTAGGAAGGGAGTCAGAGATCTTTTTAGTAAACTGAGCTAAAGAATCAACCGCCAAGTCGGGACCTCTAGCCCCTCTTAGTATAGTCCTATTTTGAATAACATTTGGACCTACAGGAAATCTTTCACAGAAATTAAGAGAAGTATTGTAGCCAACAGAATCGAGCCCAAAGGGGGCACCTTCACAGTCCATAGTCGGGGCGGCAATAGGCAGACTAGGAAAAACTGAATTAGAAGGGAGAGGGGCAGAAAAACCCCTCTCTGCTATGGCTCCCAAATCCTCTTCCCTTGTTATAAGCTCAGTACTCACTGGGAGACCCTCAGTGACAACAGTGAGCGTTGGCTCTAGAGGTAGAGGCGAGGTAGAAGAAGCCCCATCTAGTGGCAGGCATAAGTTAGATTTAGGCACTGCCCCACATACACTTTTAGGAGCCAGTATCTCCCGGAAAAGGTGTTTGACCATATCAATGTTAACCAAATTTGCTGTAGGCATTGGCCGAGAAGTCTCTAAGTGACTCTGAACTGACCCTGTTATACAGTTAGATAAGACAGTCGGGGATACTGCATCAGAGGTGGAGTCCTTTGCTTTGACAATAGCATTAGTAGTAAACACAGTCGAGGCATTAACGGAGGTAGGCTTTGGTAGATTTGAAGTAATTGTCGGGGTACCAGAAGCCACAGAGTCCACAACCCCATCAATATTGGGTCCCTTTACTAGTGAGGGAATGTTGTTAGACGAGAGACCATCAACCACATCATCCGGTAAGGGAGATGGAACTGCTGTAGTGGGAAGTAGGTCAGCGGTGGCTGCAGTAACTACCGTAATAGGTTTAGGGGTCCGAGAAGCCACTGGATCAGCATGATTCCCAGTCTCCTTCGGTACGAGGGTAGTAGATGAGGAAGCCACAGTATTCGCCAAGAAGAGATTTTTAAAAAATTTGTTCGTATAAGAATTTAAATGTTTCACGTTTTTCTGATTTTTTGTTTTCTTCATTTGCTGAGTGATTTTCCTTTTCCTTCCTATACAGGGCGCAACTTTTTGATGTAGGATTTCTTTGATGGGTTCAATGGAGATAGATGAATTCTCTGAAGATGAAATAGATATGAACTCCAGAGAAGAGGCGGTCTGGGGACCCTTGGGGAGATCTGCCAATTCTAAAGACCCTCCCATAAGGGGAAGGCCTTGTACAATAGGGTTAGCAAGCGGACCAGCCGCTTCCTCTTGGACTTTCTCCTCCATTGATACCATCGTGAGTTTAGTGTGAGGGGTAGTTAGTACTGGCTTCGATCCAGTGAGCTTTCGCAGACCCTCGGAGGTAGTTATTGGCATCTTAGTGGGTAGGCTACATGAATTCAAAGCTGGACCTTTAGGGACCGTAGGACTCTGGCCCTTAACTAGAGCTACCTCTTGCATACTTGGCGTGATCATGGTAAATCCTTTATGTACGGTATGGGCTTCAGAGGGTAGTTGATTAAGAGGAGTAGGGTCATGACCGTGTGTAGGCAGAAGTGGATGTTCTTCCTTTATAATTTTAACTAGCTCTTCAAATCTGTCAAGGCCCTCTAACCTAGAATACATTTCAGATAAGAGGAGAGAGTGAGATCTGACCTCGGACCATATATTGTCATACAGACTCACAAAGGAACTCAGAACCATATTCAGAGCCGAAATAGTGGGTTGGGAAAGTTTAATTCTTTCATCTGCCTCCTTGAGAGTGTGGTGTAAAATCGATTCACTACCCTGATCCCTTTTTGAGTCTGGGAGTAGACCCCTTTCTTTCAGCCAATTATGTTTCTCTGTGTATTCATCAATAAAATTGATGAGATCAGAAGGAGAGCCTGCAAAGGAATCATCACAGATTTGCTGGGTGACATTATTGGTATTATTATAGTTGGTGCCCATGTGGCTATCTGCAATTGCCTTGTCTGCACATTCTATAATGCTGATGTCGTCAATATCCTGAGCTGAAGGATCTTCAATCTCCAATTTCTTAACTACATCAACTAGGTTAGTATGATCTGATGAACACAGTGTAGGAAGTGAGTGTAAAGATTTAACAAGGGTGCTAGATGTGGACCTCTTTCCAAAAAAGTGTGAAATGTTTTTCCCTTGAATTGGTTTCCCTTGGGTACCCAGATTGGATTTTGTTTTGAGGGTGGGATTCTGGGATTTATTAAATGGAGTTTTAAACAAGGGAGGTATCGATTTCCCTTTAGGCGTGTATGGAGTACCAGCCACATTAGTAGACAGATTAACATGGATAGTCGAAGTATGATTAATGGCCCTAGTTGCCGAGTTAACCTCGAATGGAGGTTCAGTGGAAAGAAGAGCAGTGTTCCCATTAACCGTTGTTATTGGTAATGCAGAGGCATTAGCTACAGAGTCAGCTGCCCTAACAGATAAGATAGGCATCGTGGGGTGGGAGTTGGCAGATGTTGAGAGAACAGAATTGACCCTATTGTTATTGGAGTAATCCAAATGGCCCCTATCCTTTTGAGGGGAAGCCCCTTTCGCAAGATTAGAGGTTAAGGTAGCTGCTAGGCGTTCTTCCTGTGTGTCTATCGAAATATCATGAGTTCCATTAAAGATGCAGCTGTTGTAGACTGCATTGCGGGGTAGACTACCCATAGCATTGAGTACCTCAGACCTATCGCTGACATGAATTTGAGCCTGGGCTAGGGTTTTTAATAGTAAAGGGTTATAAGGGGCAACTGCTGGAGCATGCTGCAAATTCCCCATTATAGTTGTGGAGGGAACTTCTAACAGAGTAGTAACTGATGAAACAGAGGGTAAATTACCAGTAGCAGACGAAGTCGAGGCCAGAGAGGCCTCCATAGCTGTCTGACTTCGCAGTCCCTTATGTGTCATTCAGAGAGAACTAAAACCCAGTAATAAAAACAGAGGACTTAAGAATCTAACAGAAGAGGATTAGGCTAAAAGTAGACTGAAGGTGCAACAATGCCTATTTTATACACCACAATCAATAAAATATGAACACAGCAATCTAATAATTGTTACAATAAAAACCAAGGCAACCTCAGCCCCCCCAAAAATTATAGAAAGAAACCAGTTTTCCCCAAAAACACTTTTGGATAAAAATACAGAAAGAAATGGATCTATGCAACCCCCCACCCGAAAGCAAAATTATAAACACAGCTGTATTGTGAGCTAGGGATGAGATGATCTTATTCCTTACGTAATTAAAAAAATAATAATTTTAGCAGAAAGCCACAATTATCAGAGGAGCCAAGAGGAGCGCTCAGTCTCAGGGTAGGGAACGCCCGACAGCTTGTGGAGCTGCCAGAGTCCGACTCTCCACCCCAAACCCTTAAAGCTGATAAGGTGTTATGTACTGTACAGCGGGATCCAAGTTCAGGTTACTCACAGGTCACAGCCAAACAGCACAACAGCGGCTCCAGCCCTTACTGCCTCCAGGGCTTAACGCCACAAGGATGGATATGCCAGCAGTAAATGCTGGGTTGAAGTCACGTGATCGCTCACGTGTGCGCGATAGGCCCCGCCTCCTCCAGGAAGCAGGGGAGCAGCAAGAGCTCGGCTCGCAGTGCTGCTGGGCTCGAAATAGGCTGCAGGCAATTCAAAATGCTTCGTTCATGAAGCGCACCTCCAGGTAATGAGAACACACGCCACTCGGGCGGATATGCCGGCAGTAAATGCTGGGTTGAAGTCACGTGATCGCTCACGTGTGCGCGATAGGCCCCGCCTCCTCCAGGAAGCAGGGGAGCAGCAAGAGCTCGGCTCGCAGTGCTGCTGGGCTCGAAATAGGCTGCAGGCAATTCAAAATGCTTCGTTCATGAAGCGCACCTCCAGGTAATGAGAACACACGCCACTCGGGCGGATATGCCGGCAGTAAATGCTGGGTTGAAGTCACGTGATCGCTCACGTGTGCGCGATAGGCCCCGCCTCCTCCAGGAAGCAGGGGAGCAGCAAGAGCTCAGCTCGCAGTGCTGCTGGGCTCGAAATAGGCTGCAGGCAATTCAAAATGCTTCGTTCATGAAGCGCACCTCCAGGTAATGAGAACACACGCCACTCGGGCGGATATGCCGGCAGTAAATGCTGGGTTGAAGTCACGTGATCGCTCACGTGTGCGCGATAGGCCCCGCCTCCTCCAGGAAGCAGGGGAGCAGCAAGAGCTCGGCTCGCAGTGCTGCTGGGCTCGAAATAGGCTGCAGGCAATTCAAAATGCTTCGTTCATGAAGCGCACCTCCAGGTAATGAGAACACACGCCACTCGGGCGGATATGCCGGCAGTAAATGCTGGGTTGAAGTCACGTGATCGCTCACGTGTGTGCGATAGGCCCCGCCTCCTCCAGGAAGCAGGGGAGCAGCAAGAGCTCGGCTCGCAGTGCTGCTGGGCTCGAAATAGGCTGCAGGCAATTCAAAATGCTTCGTTCATGAAGCGCACCTCCAGGTAATGAGAACACACGCCACTCGGGCGGATATGCCGGCAGTAAAAGCTGGGTTGAAGTCACGTGATCGCTCACGTGTGCGCGATAGGCCCCGCCTCCTCCAGGAAGCAGGGGAGCAGCAAGAGCTCGGCTCGCAGTGCTGCTGGGCTCGAAATAGGCTGCAGGCAATTCAAAATGCTTCGTTCATGAAGCGCACCTCCAGGTAATGAGAACACACCCTCTCATTTCACTAACCTTTAGGGTAGGTGACAGGATAAAAAAGAAACCAGCCAGACCAAACATAAACAAAACTTTATCAGTAAGTGTTCAACATTTCTCTCTTCTCTCGCTTCCTCAATTCTTTACTGCAGTACACCCCTCTTCTGGGCTTACAGGGCTCTCCTTCCCAACACTAGAACACACCCCTCCTCTGGGGTTAAAGTGGCTCTCCACTTCCATTACATATCCCCTCTTCCAGGAATCAAACTCTCTCTTAGTACTTTTCACCCCTGCCATCTCTTAGGGCAAGGGCCTATGGGGTAACTTTCTTTCCGGTCTCCAGGAGGTCTCTCTCCTTCTGGGCTCACAGGCCTCTCTTCCCCTGCACCTGAGCAGAGTCTGTTTTTTGAGGTTCCAGTGTCTCTAATCTCTTCCACGCTGGAGCACACCCCTCTTCTGGGCTCCAGGGGCCCACCTCTTCCTCACTGGAAAACACCCTTGTTCTGGTTTCACATGCTTATTTACCTCTCACTGGAGCACACACCTCTTCTGTGCTGCCAGGAGCTCAGCTCTTCCTCATTGGAGCACACCCCTCTTCTGAAGTCAAGGATTTCCTCTTCTCTGTTGGTCTTCAGATTTTCAACCAACTTCTCTCCTCAGTGCCCAGGCCAGAAACACTGTCTGTGGTTCTTAGCTTCTGTTTTAAAGACCTTGCCATCCTCCATTGGCTGAGGCAGTCTTTCAAATTGTTTGGATAATTGGTTTCCTAGTCTAAGCGAGGGGAAGGAAGTCTATAAAAGGCTTGCCCCCATTAAGGAATTCTTCTACTCTGTTTTCAATGCTGGTGCTGCTGTTGGTCTGCAATTCTGTTTCTCCCTTGCCTCCTGGCTGTTCCCTTGCAAGGTAAATCAATAAGGTTTTATGGTTTTTGAAATCCCATCCTCACAGACAGAAAGTTTCCATGTGTGAAATGGCGTTTTTCCTTAGGCAAGAGGGAAGGAAACGCTGCACTCCTTAAATGCTGCAGTTGTAGGAGAGAGAAAGGCATTGGGCCTCATTATAATTTTACTGGTCCGGTAACAACGGTACCAGTAAGCTTGCTGGTACTGTTGTTGCCGGACCGGCAAACTACGAGGTCTGCTCGCGGGTGCCTTTGCGCCTGCCAGGTCTGACCTGCCAGGTCTGACCTGGCAGGCAGAACGGCACCCGCAAGCAGTCCATGTCAGATGCACCGGCACCATTCACAAATGGTGCCGGTGAATCCGGCCTCCCCATTCCCATTGACCACTATGAGGCTCAATGGGAATGGGAAGTAATGCGTTTTGGCGCCTGGCAATGGGGAAATACAGGGTCTGCCAGGGCTGCCGGTTTTACCGGCAAGGCTACCGCCGAACTTGTAATAGGGCCCATCTTCTTTTACAAGCACTCCTGTTGGGAGCGGCGAGGGTTGGGGTTGAAATTAGTTAATCTCTTCCCTTCAAGGCTCTGCACCTGTTGTATAAAGGTTCTTTCTGAATGTGGTAGTGGTTCCCCATTGTGTATCTTTCTCTGAATCCCTGATAGACATTCCAGAATCTGCACCAGGTTTTGGAACTCCTGAATGCATCCTGAATCAATTACTCAATACACCAGGGGTGGCCTTAGAGACAAACACCACAGGATTCTCCATGAAGACCCTCCCAGAGAATCTTTCTAAATGTATGTATGTTAGGTGGAGCATCCCTGATCTTTTCCTGATGTCCCTAAAGGAACAACTAGCTGGTGACAACCGTGTCCCAGAGAAACAGCATATTCAGGACTGCATCTCCTAGAATGCATAATGTTTAGAGCTCCAAACCCCAATGCAGGTTCTGGAATGTTTACCACGGATTCAGAGGAAGATGCGCTTTGGGGAACCACTAACACATTCAGAGAGACCCCTTAGACAGCCAATGCAGGTCCTTGAAGGGAAAAGCCTTACTCATTCCAACTCCACTGCATAACACTTAGGATGCTTAACTAGTCGCATTGGAGTGTGTCATTTTTACTCTCAGGCATACTATGGGCAGGATATGAGCTTGACACTGTGACTTTGTCACATTAGGCATCTGAGTAGTGGCCTTACTGACTCTTAATCAAATTATGCTGTGCCTCCCATATATATTTCGGATGGCCAGTAGGCCTCCACCCAGTTTCTTCAGGCTTTCTGTGGGACTCTTTATAGCACTGAAGAGGCCTTCTATGGTCTTAGTCAACTGATAAAGCTAAGCAAAAGCTTAGAGAAAATACATGGAGTGCCTTAAAGATATTCAAACATTTCCAGAAAAAAATGTTACCGAGTTGCTCATTTCAGAATAGTGATAGGAAGGGAGTGTCAGTGCTTGGCCAAATCAGAGAGTTCCTTGTGTTGCCTTCCAAAATGTATGTTGCTATTTGTGAATGTCGGGTCTGTTGTACGCTGTGGTATTCAGAATTATCTTTTTTAATCCAATATCCTGAATCTGTACTGTGAGACACTTGAAGGTGTCTCACCCACTGGTCCCCAGGGATCTGTCATCCAAGTGGCCAGGACACGACCATCGCTTTTGGATCCAGTTCCTGGGGGTGGACCAGTGCAGGAGGATCACCTGGATGAGGGGTCTTTGGGGAGTGGAAGTGGGGCACATGATGGTGAGACGCTGTATCACCTTCCCTGTAACACCTTTTCCCCATCCTACAAGGTAGGATACCTAGGAATTCAACTTCCCTCCACCCCCTTTTCCGACACAAACACTTTCTTACAGACAGTTCACTGTGAGTGATAACGGACTAACACCAGAGCCGTATACCTGACATGTCCCAGTACCAGGGTCAGGCAAGGTCAGGCAATTACTGATCATTACGCACACCTGACTTCCATCACACTTGCCCCACACAGATAAAAGGCGGAACACACGAAAGTACACAATGAAACAGCAGTTCCAAGATGTCAGTTTAATACAAGAAGACAGACGGCAAGACCAGAAAGGGTTGCAAGGAGGAAAGTCCCTGACCTTTAAAGACCGTTACTTTTGCAAGCCTTAGAAAGTAAGAAGCCTAAGACCGGGAACTAAAGCTGAGCAAACCTATACTGTGCATCGAAGGTACCCAGGGCTCTGCTGCGTCGATAACCAAGGCGGGGAGGAGCGATTGCTGCCATGGTACTGTCTTTGGCTCCTAAAACAAAGCAGCGGCAGTAAAGACAGCACTGCCGGTGATTCAGAGAGACTGATACTAAACCAGCTTGTGTTTGAACCAAAGTTGCAAGCAGCAACATTGTATGAAGAAATCCAAAGAGGACAGTTTGTGAAACGCATGTGATGAGCGACGCAAATATAATTGGAAACCAAAAGAGTGAATTAACTTTGGGAGGCCAAGTGAGATACCCTATACAGAGTGGTCCGGCGCCACCTGGGTGCTCATTCGAAGGTCTTTGTTAGTATCCGACTGAATGGCAACTGTGTTCTAAAATGGAAGTTTGTATTAAAGTGATCTTGCAACGGGTTAAGCTAAATCCTGTGCACATTCAAAGGTCTTCGATAAACCAAGGTGAACTACAAATTGGTCCGACCCCGGCTGAGGGAGACTAATTGAAAAGGTGAAGGATCTGAGCGCGGCTGAGGGGGATCCAGGGTGAACCGTAAGTCACCTGAGAAAACAAATATTCTCTGAACTTTGTAATAACAGGGATCTGAGCCCAGGAGAGGGGGTCCAAAGTTACGATCGTAAAATAACAGGAATAAGAGCCTGGCTGAGGGGGATCCAGGGTGAAGCACCTGAGTTGAATACTTGTGAGACGAAAAGAACTATGTATCTTAATTTTTGTACATCAGGCCCTCTGAATCGAGAGACTTTGATGAGAAATAGATCTGTATCCTCGTGTCAAAGAAGCCAGAGTGTGTGCTTTGCTCGAGTGAACTGTCTTGGCCCGGCTGAAAACGCGGGGAAGGGATGCCAATGGCCCAAACATCCGGACATATCATTTTGTGAACACTTCTTTCTTTTCCATGAACATTGCCCCACACTATTTGTAAATTAGCTCTAAGGATTGGCAATAGTTTTTTTTTTGTATAGACCCTTTTATTTTGACAAGACTCCACTAGAACTGCATTATTATTATTTGATGGTCGTAGCTCGCTCCATCTATAGATTTAGGTTTACATAGGCATTTAACACACTCTTGTGAAGGTTCAATAAACACCCTTGAACTGTGGTCACTTGTGTCTGTCTTACTATTGAAACCATGCCTTCCTTACAGTACCAAACAGTTTTGCACTGTCTAATAACTTTGAGATGGCCTTTACCGGATCTGAGGGATAAACACAGCCACATTCTTTTTTTCACCATGCAGGCAAGTATCAGCTACTTTGTGAAGTGTCTCTGTCACACCATGACAAACAGAAACTTTTAAATTGTTTCTTTGATATTTAGAGTCACCTGAGCAGATCTGTGTTTCTTTAGGTAAGAAAAAACCATCAAGTGACCAGAGATAAGAGCACTTGCTTGAGTGTCAGAGTAAGGGCTATAGTGCATGTTCAGAGGCAGAGAAGAGATCCTGGTGGAGTGGAAGAGGGACACTGATGCGCAGTACACACAGAGGCAAAGAGATCCTGTCAGAGCAGGGCAGGGTCACTGATGAGTAGAAGGGGGCATTTGAACTGGAGAAATTAGAGAAATGCATATGTGCCATCTGATGAAGCTTCTGAAGATCCCCAGAGTGATCCACTGCCTAACCTCAGATACTGATGCTGTAAGCAGCAGCAGTGACAGAGAACCTGTGAAGGAGTAAAAATGTGCTGAAGGCCACCAAAGAGGGAGAGTGGTGCAAGGACATCAGAGGGAAATGTAATGTTCCTGCGTCTATTAAGAAACCATTTCACCCCTATTGAAAAAATCAGTTCTTTGCCAGTCTAATTCCTTGAATTATAGGCCTATTTCTAACTCTCCTTTTCTTTTGAAAATACTCGACCGAGTAGCCTACACACATGTTCCGACATATTTGAAAAATAACATTCTGAACAAGTGGCAGTCTGGGTTGTGGGAAAACCATGGTACAGAGACTGCTCTCCTGGGCTTGAAGTCTAAGCTTCTTCGTATCATGCATAATGGACAAACAGCCCTCCTGATGCTGCTTGATCTCTCTGCCGCCTTCGACCTGGTAGATCACACCTTATTGCTTGATCGACTAGGGAAGGTGGCAGGGTTTTCTGGCCCAACGATACGTTGGGTCTAATCATTTTTGTCTAACCGATGCTGTAGAGTCAACTGAACCTCGGCGGAGGCAACTACAACTTTACCTACACATGGGGTACCACAAGGGGCGTGTTTGTCTCTCACTTTCTATAATATTTTTATTGTACCATTTCTTGACCTTCTTAAAGAAAACAAAATCAATTTTAATAATTACGCTGATGACGCGCAATATGTCGTTAATCTTTCAGGTAATCAGGCAGAGGATCAAAAAGCCATCAATCAGACTTATGGAGTGATCCAACGCTAGATGTGTGAAAATGGTCTGGCATTAAAAAGCGGGAAAACTGAGTTTACGGTGGTGGGAACTCTGGCCAAAACTAGAAAAATGGGCTTTGTAATATGCTCATTTCTGTATTGATGGCTGTGTCATTGACACCAAGAACAAAGTTAAAACATTAGGTGTCTGTCTTGACCGCAATCTTAATATGAAGGCTGAAGTTGGGAGCATGGGAGCATGGTTTTATCAGCCTCATATTATATTAAACCTTTGTCTCAAGCCGGCCCATTCATATGCAGAGAAAATTGTGAGATACTTGCTAGACCCTTAATTGGCTCAAGGCTAGACTAATGTGGCAGCCTGCTTATTGGTGTGGCTAAAACTGAGATCGGCCGCCTGCAGGTAATTCAAAACAATGCTGTCAGGATTGTCATGGACATTAAAAAAGGGGAACATGTGTCGGATGCTGTTAGGGAGAATTCTCTGTTAAGGCTAATTTCCCAAACCTAGTGAGTCCCCCAGCAGCTTTGCTGGATTTTCGGGGTTTATTCTTTTCTCCTACTAAGAGTGAGACTCTTTTTCTCCCACTCCTAGGCATGATTTGAGAATGTCCTTTGACTGTGAATGTGTTTTATGGGCTATGGGATGACTACTGTCTCCCAGGGCATGTAAAGTCACCATTGGCTTTACTAGTCTCAAATTGTGAACAGAACCAGTACAAACCATCATATTGTGGAAGTACTGGTAGGGGTAATTCGATTGCCCCTGGGTCTGTTTTCCAAGGGGGCACTGTCCAATCCCCCTTTGTCGAGTTTCTGGCTGGTGGCAGTGGATACCACGCGAAATATTCCACCGGAATATTTCTTATGGGATTTTCCCATTGATTTTAAACGCACCACTTTTTGGTGCAATGTTAAAGATACCGCCGGATTATTTATTTAATATTAATTCCCCGGTTGGGTCTTTTTGCCAGGACTCGGTTTTAAAATGGCGTTTGTGTTCGCCTCTGAAACTCTAACCCAAGTCGAGCCCGTTGTTCCACTTTTTGGCGGGCTTCTGCACAGAAGCCCTCCAAATGGTGCCACTCTGTCTGAGGTCTACAGGATGTGTGGGAGGGGGATTAGGCACCCTGGACTGAGTTGCCTCGGCAACTCAAGTCGCACTCTTGTGTGATTGGCCCAGTGGTGTGCCGCCTGGCTCACCATTTAGCATGTTTGAGTGACAGCTAGGCTGTTGAATGGGGGGTTTTCTGCATAAAAGCAGGGCTTTGGGGACTGGAACTTCAGAAGTCGCCACAGGACCTAAATAATCCGAAGAGGGGAGAAGCTGAACCATCTACAACGACGATACCACCGGTGGAGCACTACTGTAAAGAACTCACCACTTCCCCAACGACAGAGGAGATCTTCTTCCAGGAGAGTCTTCTTCCCTTTGAGCTGGTGGGACCAACCAGTTTGCCTTTTTCGCCTTCCAGGACGTCTCGTGGCTGAATCGCCCGTGCCAAGCACCCCGGCGGCCGGATAGCCACGCTTCACCACTGACCACGAATAAAAAGGTTGTACCTTTTAATCGGGAACTCCGCGGCTGGTTTCATCCCTGGCAGTGCAACGACTTGAAGCTTTCTTCCTCGTTGAGATCATCTCTTCCTCTGGTCGAAGCCACGACTTGCACCCGCTGCCAGGAACAACTGCCCCCGCTGGAACGTTCTCACCATTTAAGGTACTGTGTCCCGCCTGGCTTCTCTTGCAACCGACTGTCCAAGGTGTCCCGTAAATCCTTGACTTTCCAACTGGGTTGGCCTCCAAACCTTTTAACTTTATCTTTCTGAACTGATCCAACCTCTTTTGACATTTTCTGCAAAGATTTCGAGTGCATTTCCACTGTGTGATCTTGGGCACATTCAGCCTTGATCTCTTCAAGAGTGGGCCTGGCCTATGAACTTTGACTCTACAGTAGACCCTGCCTTCCCTGCCTTGCTGGGGGTTCTTAAAAGTGTTGGTACTGTGTTATTTCCATGCTCTGCCTTTTGTCTCCCTTTTTAACGAATTATTGGAGTGCCATCTAAGGTTACGCGCTCACCTCTGTTTTGTTAATAAGTGGTGTGTTAACCTAGACTTGTCGAATAATTAACTAGGGAGGTGTATATACTTATAGTGACTGTGTTGGAACTTGCTTGATATATTAGTGCCAGTGTATTTCCATAAAGTGTGTTAAATAAATAATTATATACTTTTCATACCAAAGCTCTGGTCAGTGTTTGCTTGTTCTACTGTATTTTTGGCCCTATTGTGTATGCTCTGTATACTGCCTAACTCTTCTTGAGAGAAGTCTGACTACTCAGCCACAGCTACCAGGTACATCTGGGTGGTGCAGACTGCTACCAATTGGGTTTACTGCTGCTCCTTTAGTCTTAATCTTTTTGCAGTGTTCCCCAAGGGAACTGCACAGGATTCTGCCTAACAGATGCCAGAAGGAGCCTATAATGGCTTCCAATAGAGGCCAGAATTACTTTTCGCCTCTTAGTGATTATGCAGAAATGCCCGATTGGTCGCTCACCTTTGTATCTGAGTGAAGCTTTAGAGATGAAAGTTAATATATGCAATCTCAGATCTAATGATACCAACCAATTGAAAATTCCAGAACACAGACTTTGAAGAAAGGAACCTTCTTTGTAGCAGCTGCCTTGGTATGGAATACTATCCCACTAGACATGAGAGAGGAAAAATCCACAGCTTTATTTATAAAGAGATTCAAGACATATCTGTTTAGATAAGGAGGTTGGAATCCCCCCCTTTAGTTTTTGATTTCTGGTATGCACCTGCCCTTTTGTGTTGTCTGTATATTGTGTGAAGGCAAGCGTCCCCACACAGCACGATCCTCCCCGCAATGAGAGACAATAAAGGACTCTCCCAAGATGGGAATAAGGCCAAGACAGAGTGCGGGTGAGCGTAAATGGGAGTTTATCAATCAGAATAGGGCATGCAAAGGACTCTGCAAACTCCGAGAGCGCTCCGTCTGACAATAGCAAAGACAGGCGTATATATTTACAAAAAACGTCATAAGAACCTACACGCTATAGGGGGCACAAGTTCATGGGGATTGGGTGGCGACGACTAACTATAGGTGCTGCTGTGATGTGGTTGGCTTTGGCTGGAAGACGTCACTGGGCAGCCTCGTGGGTTGGGCTGGGCCTGGCCGGGTGGCGGAGTTCATCCAGGCGGTGTTGTGGGGCCATCGTGGCCAGTGGCAGAGATGAATGTCTTTTCCTGACTTGTTAGCCCTAAGCCGTGCACACCGCAGTCATTCAAACATTCTGGTATTATTTTCTTTAGTAAATCTTTCGATAGGTTATACAACAGGTTAATGCAACACAGGAGGAATGCACCTTGTGAGGGGACTGGAGGCAATACGTCAGGGCATGGTTACCAGTGTCCTGTTGACCGGGGCCATAGGTCGTGGGGCTAAGCTTCGGGGCCTGGGACGGGCGGTACATGCCTTTCTGCCTTGTTAGAAGTTGTTATGGATGTTCCGCTGTGTGTTGTCAAAGTGTTGGGTGTCTTGATCGCACAGGGCCATAAGTCTGCGATGGTCCGGTGGGTTGTGAGGTTTACGAGGGGGCGCGTGTGTTCAGGCAGAGGTTTACGGCTGTGTTGTAAATAATGCAGGTGGCGGGTGGTGGCCTTGGGTGCTACAGAGGGGGTTACAAATCTTTGAAGCGGCTCCAGTCTGGTTGGGGGAGGTAAAGCAGTGCGGCGCGGCCTCTGCTCTCATGCCTTGGCAGCCTTCGCAGGGTGGGAGGGGGAATGGCCTTGCACGTATTTCACAAAGGTATCTCCCTCGTGTGTTGCCGAATTAGGTAAAAACATCACAAACATTTGAACACTCTTATAATACTTATCCAGCGTAATACAAAACATGCATTTAAGCTTTGCTGGATGTGTCTCGATTATATCCAGTCTGAACACCTTATTCATACATTATGTTTTAACAAGTACAGTATTTAGTTATATGCATATATATTTGCAGTAAGTGAGGTAGAGTTAGGATTGGAGGAGAACATAGAAAGTAACCCGCCACTGTTCGTGACGGTGGTGGCACATGTGCGGCCTGGACATGCACACATGACATGCGCCTTCCCATGCATTCTTCACATAGGCTCTTTGTATGGTTACATTCGTTTTCTTGTGTCCTCTAGCAGCATTAGTTCAGTTATGGTACGAGCCCATGGGGTGTAAGTTTTCCAGTCATGCACGTAACAACCAGATTCCTGGTGCGTGCCGTTATTATTAGTACCCAACTGCAATGGTACATGCTCCCCATCGCTTATATCATGGGGGCATGATCTCTTGTAATTATACATCTTACAGGCTTCTGTAATATAAGGGATTTTATGAGCGGAAGGCATTCCTTGCAAGTAGTCTCAACATTAATATACAAATATTGTCTGGCATGTGACGACCATTTTACTGTTCTTTTCATTTGCCTAGGCCTGCTGGCCGGGTCATGCTGGGAGCGATGATACGATACACTGCGGGAGGTGAACTGTTACAATGTTAGTGTATTACACTAGCTCATGTCCGTCTGGTTCGTGGGAACGTGCTCGCAGCGGATCTACCAGGGTGCTGCGGCAACAAGGATGACTGAAACCCTCCAAGGGTGGGGGCCGCGCTACAGTGCGCTGAGCTCACACCATCTTTACCAGACAAAATGGTTTCTAGGCCTAGCTAAATTTTAATACGTGTGGGCAATTAATCCGTGCGGGCAATGTCTCCAGTGGGTGAGCCCTCCACCACCTGGGCCCGGGTGGCATGAGGGGACGCCCAAGAGAGCCATAGTCCTCACCTGGGGAGAAAGTGCAGGCGAGGGGGGTCGTCTTGGACCAGTCCTCCCCTACATTTCCCCCCTTTCGTTACTAAAGTAACAAATTCTTTAAATCTTCTATCCTCCTACATTCTGCCTCGTCCATCACCGCCTCATCCCATGCCGGAGTTCCTTTGATGGGCATCCATGCTCTGCACACTGCTCTTAAGCTCTCACCTCTCCGGGCATATTCATCTGGGGTACACGTTAGATATATGCACCCACCATCTGCTTCTAAATCTACCCAAACTTCCTCATACCATTCTAGTATACGGGGCTCTTTGATGGTGGTGTGCCACAACTTATCTACAATATCTTTATCGTGGTATATGGGCACCAGTTGGTACCTGGGCGAATTATCTATCCCTGTTTGTACTTGTGCTTCTTGCATTGTTTTTATTGTACCGTGTGAGTTGCCCATTGTCACCATCATCATTGCACCATTTGGTACTGCGTTAGCACAGACTCGAAGACCCACCTGGCACAGGCAAAAAAGTAGAAGGAGGAACACAACAGCTGGTATTAAAAACTTCACAGTTGTTCCAAGCCATGAGGGAACCCAGGAGAAGATGTTGTCGAACCAGGTACTCGCTTCTGCTCCACCTTCCATTTTCATTTTTTCTCCTAGGTTGTGGACTGCTTCGATCACATGGGACAGGGAGCCATTCTCTGCGTCTTCAGAAGGTACGAAAGTGCAGCAGGCACTTCCTATTTTTCGACAAACACCACCGTCCATCGCTGTCAACAGGTCCAGAACATACCTGTTTTGCATGGTCATCAGTCGTAAAGCTCTTAGTTCAACTCTGATGATATTGAATCCTTCTTCAGTGTCGTTCGCCAGCTGAATCAATTCCCAGCGTGTTATCTGGAGCCATTTTGCGTTTGCCCGTGCTTGGACACTTGAGACGAGTGAGGCAAAAAATGTTTCTGCTGAGCTGAATAATCGATATTTGTCTGGGATCTGAGCCAATAGTTCTGATGATGCCTTTGATATGTAATTTGATGCTCGCCTGTTACGGGTCAGCACTTCTTCCTTGTTTCCAGAAGACAGGACATATATTTGTGTCTCTGCAGTTGGTTGAGCCGCACTCTGCGTGCGTTCCTGTGTCCCATCGACGTGGCTTTCTGGTATCACCATCAGGGCTGAGTGCAGAGTGGCCATTGAGCAGCTGCCACTCCATGACTGGGGGAGGTGTAGGTATGCCTGTTTGCCGCACACCCAGTACGTGTCCATCAGGGCCGCTGTCCCTTTCTTTAGGTCAGGGATGGTGAGGGTCTTGTTGCAGTTCTTGTTTGTTCCCATGGGGGTTCTCCCTTCTCCTTTAAAGCACAGTTTATAGTCCATTTCGCTCTGTAGTTTGAACGGCTTTTCAATGGCAGTTACCCAAGTTAGCTTTGAAATGTGTTCTCTCCATACTGGTGTACATGTTTCCGCTATCCACTGTAATTTATCCGGCGCCACACCTCTTAGTGCTTCCGCTTTGCACAGTACTTCTTCATCCTTCCGCTTGTTGTCAGAAAAAAGTGTCCCTCCTATCACAAAAAATGGTTCTTTCAAACATACTACTCCTGCCGTTTTTGGGTAACACGTTTTCTCGTTCTGCAGCATTTGAAAAGTCACTTCGTGTGCCTGGAAGGTGTTCTTAATCCTGCACAGCGTGAGATGAAGGAGACATTGGGCATCCACAATAGGCAACTCTTTGGGTAACAACACTTTGGGTGTACCTGATGCATGGGGGATGAGGGAACAGACATAACAGCTCTCGTTTGTTGTCTGTTTAGCTGTGGCACTCATGTCTGCATACCACTTATTTGTTTGATGGGGGTGTCGTGGGTCTTCCATCTCATCTAGACCTAGCCCATAGTACTCATCGTACTTTCTCCTCCCTGCTTCTCTCTTTCGTCTGTTGTTCTTGTTGCTCATGTACTTCCCACCCCCCTGGGCAGTAGACAAACTAGACCCCCCTTTCTCATTCCCGCCCCCCTTGACCCATTCATCATATAATATTTCGTGCATTTCTAGTAGCTTTTCGTCTTCTTTCCTGACGTTATCTGGCATATTGTTTTCTGGGGTGGGGGCAAGCTGGCTGGTGGGGGTGTTATATAACCATGATATGGCAGACGGGTTTCGGTCATTGAGACTGTGGGCATTGTAAGTGGATACCCCTGGTGGAGACACTGTGTTGCTCTGTATTCCACCTTGTGGCTTTTCTCTTTGTGAGGTCACAACACTGGATGGTGTGGTATGATACCCCCACACAAGTTTAGTTCCGTCCCATATCAAAAAATCACCTTCCCTGGTATTGACACCTGCAGTTGTATCGGGCCCGGTGGTACTGTTAATTGGTCCAGTAGTGTTATTACTCCCTCCCCCCTCGTACATCTCGATAGAGATGAACGCTATAAACCAATATGTAACCAAGCCAAACATTATCATAAAAAACAATGTGATGCATACTGATAATCCACACTCATACCAATATCTACATCTCTCATATACTAATTCTCTCATTCTACTAATTCTATCCGTTGCAGGCTGCCCGTTAGATGCCATGGAAGCTCCTGTTTGAGATATAAAAGTGCATTAAGTGCATGCATGTAAACGTTTTGCTGGCACCATCTGTGCCAATACATTTGACGGGGAATGGAAGCGGGTGGGGGTGCGGGGGAGGGGTATTCACAGACAAGGGTACATACAAGCTATAATATTATTATTTCATTAATTATATACCACTCAACGAGATAAAAAAAAGAAATCCCACACACACCCTTTTTTTTTTTTTTTTTTTTTTTTTTTTGTAATATCCTTGTCAGGCATTATTTCATTCAATTCCAGTGCTGACATTATTCCATTCAGGTCCAGTGCTGACACACACACTCACGCAAGTCGATATTTAGACATCCTACTCATTTGCATCGTTTGCTGTTGTCTGTGCCTCCTCGTGTATCTCCTCGTGTACATCGCTGTATGCTTTTCGTACGTCGGTCAAGTGCACCCAGTACCTCAAGCCTTTCACCTTTACTGCCGTGGGCGTGCAAAATATTACTTCGTATGGGCCATGGAATCGTGGTGCATTCCACCGACGCACGAAGCTTCTGACATAAATTGAGTCGCCTGGCATTAGCTGTAGCTGTTGCTCTGGCTCCGTGACGGATCCTGTTACATTTCCCTCTTCTCTAGTGAAGGGTGGGGAGAGTTGCTTCGATATTGCGCGCGCTGCCCTTGTTAATTTTCTTAGGTAGTCTGTGAACTCATCTCCCAATATTGCGGCGCTTCTGTGAGCATCTGAGTGTTCACGCAGTGGAGAGTGTGCTGTGTTCATTCGTCTCCCAGTCACGATCTCGTGTGGGGACAAATGGTGGTCTTTACTTGGTTGATTTCTCAAC